>NW_026781950.1:385000-985000 GCF_031769215.1 Ylistrum balloti | reverse complement strand
GCGCTTACCAAATTAAGCATCTGATGGATGTTATGAAATAGTTTAATTGCCTTTAACTTACCATATCTAAATCAGATAAATATAAAGTAGCATATATCCTTAACTCTAACCCCAACCCTAATAATTAAAAGGTGTTAAGGAGTAAGGGAGATAACTCTTTCATCTAAATTATGTCATGCATCAGCAAGTCCTTTAAATTGTGATGAACCAACTGCACTACAGAAAACAGTAGATACACTAATGACCAGCAGGCTATCTTGGGTCAGATTTAAATTTCAAAACAACATTCTTCTCTCATGGTGTTCAAACATTGTAAGAAACTAAGGCATACTTTTTCAGTACTTAATCTGACCAGCTGAATCTGTGTTAAGAGGATTTATACAAAATACCTTGACAGTAAAATCATTTTTTGCAGGTGCCTGTATGTAACAATGAAGTGGAAGATTTTACATTTATACTGAATCGACAAGATCATGAGTCACGCTTCAATGATGAACAGGAAACTGTCCCAGCTGTTTAAACACAAACACCCATTATTATATGACAGACTGCCTTTATTTACATATTATGTCACTATTTATCGACCAGGATGGTGTGAGAAGGAAGAGATACTAAAATACAGGATCAAATCAGAAACTGTTTTAATTCATAGGCTGCATACAAATAAAAATATCAATTTACATGATGCAACACATAATTCCTGAAGCATCAAAACGAATTGATAAGCATCTTGTAAAATACCTGCAATTATATACACAATTTCTCCTCAAAACTTTTTGCCTTACACAGATTAATGGTCGTGTACATTCGCTCTATCGAACAAACTAAATATACACTAAAGTGTATTTGATCAGAGTCCCTTGAGTAATGAAATATTGAATAATGCCAACAATACTTGACAAACTAAACAGGCAAGTACCAGCACAGAACCTGACACAAGTTTGTTATGTACATATTTAGCGATATTTTATCAGGATTTCGTCGGTTTTCAAATTATCTTTCATACTTAATTAAAAAATCATTAATATTACTGCATATAATACCCAACCCTTCATATTAGTATATGTTTAATGAAAGGAAGTCATAATTCATATATAATTTACACTTGTATTATACCAATATTGCACAGTTTTAGAAATCTGATATGTAGAAAAAAAAAAAAAAAAAAAACAATATTTGAAATAATATAGTGCAAAAAATCTTGCACAATTTCCCATTTCACATAAACTTTACAAAATTCATTTGAAAAATTTCATTTTAGCCCCCAATAGTCAGTTTGGTGTTGTATGACTTTGTCCAACACTTTCAATCATAAACTGCAATGAAAACAAAACCGTCAATTTGTACCAATTTAACAACCTTTGGTATTTCAAAACTTTCATTTGACATATGAAAGTCACCTCATTTCAATTTAATAAATAAATCAATAAATTACCTTTCATAAAAGTTTCATTATTATGTATATGACAAAATTTATATTTTCTTGAGATCAGATATAGCACCATTTCTGCCCTTCTTCTACAACTACACTGACATAACACGGGTAGCAGTTATGATTACATAACTTACTGACATAATCTCTATATACATGTACACAAAGATCTCCATAAACAAGGTGATTCAGCAAATTATAGACCCTCAACAGCAAACTGCCTCACCAAAGTGAACCCATACACCAAGAATGAGGTTCCTATGTTTAGCAGTGTGGGATTCCGAGCCTGGACAAATGTTTTCTTTGATGTATGCCAAAGGTCAAAATGTAGGTCAAATTGACCTACATTTTGATACATGACACACAGTGCCATCACAGTGAAGCCATAGAATTAAGTTGTCATGTAGTAGTTGTGTAGTAAATAGGGACAGGATGTCACAGTGGAAGAATGAACAGACAGATAGGGAACAAGGGACCGCCAGACACAACACAAAGTTTGGTTCCAGTTGAGGAACATAATAAGCACTGGTAACTGCTTCTCATAAAATATCTCAGGACAAGAAGTAGTGGCTTCTGAGGATAAAACCTTTCTAGTACAAAATTTATCTATGAAATGCTTTTATGAGGAATGACAGCAAAATCACCATAAACAAATTCAACCACTCAGGAGAAGACTCCAAAGTGGTCTTTTCATAGTGACAGTTGTTTTAGAATTGGTCTCTTAATGGAGTTGTTCACATTATATAGATCTGGTCTTTAAATAGAGGTGGTCTTTTTATAGAGGTAGTCTTTAAAAGGAGTTGATCTATTTATATATTGGTGGTCTTTAAACAGAGTTGGTCTCTAAATAATTATTATTGTAAAGACATTTACGATGGAGTACATGCAAATATATGCTAACAATAAATTCAGGAAGCAATACCCCTATACATCCCCACACACACACTGAGTGGTATTTTAATAGTGATTGTGTCTCCTCACAGATAATTGACATACAGATAAATATCAACACATTTTGGCAGATCAAATAATTATGATTTGATAAGGAAATTATTGTATAACAAAAGTGATCACTACAGCAGGTTTGTCTTCGTGTAACTATACTGTTTACCTGGCAATAAACCTATGCCTGGTAATAAGCATACCGTGTTACAGTAGAAATTCCAGCACATGCCTTATAATTGCCCTATGATAAGCAAATCTTCATACTTCAATGTAGAAGTCATGTTTTTGTTCCTAATGCTTATTACAGGATGTATAACACATGTAAAACCAGATCTATTGTTGAAGGTCAAGTGATCGCTTTGACTTGCCATGTGGTCTCTTGCGTTTCACGTTAAGACTGTCCTGATTGAGATGAGGGCTTCGCTCCTCACTGTTCGGTGAAGTCACCAGTGGTGAGTTAATAAGATGCATCAGACTTTTTGCTGACACATTTGGTGAGTATTTACGATTTGATGGTGAAAGTTTTGTCAAGGCACTACCAGACGGTGTTTGACTTTTCCTCAGCACATATGGACTCTTACTGAGATCACTTCTGGTGAAACAAGGACTCCCGGAAGTGCTACTTCCTGTCACATGGGGACTTGTGGAACACACATGTCTATTTCTGATTGTATTTGGACTCACAGAGTTTATCATGGTACCATTCCGCAATACAAGGTTTTCTGAAGAGAGATCATCTACAACTGGTATAACAGATTTAGTATTGTACACAAGAGAACATTTTCCCTTCTTAGCAGAACCAAACACTGGAGAATCTGAACGTGGCGTTTCCTCAATCACTTTTGGTTTACGACTAAGAAACACTTCATCATTGGAAAGTGAAAAATAATCATTGGAGTCAATACTAGACTGAGAAAAAGATGGAATACTTTGCTGGGACTGGCAGGTTTCTGTTATGAAACCCTGACTGGTTTGACTGGAACTGGAGCCAAAGGAATCTACACGTCCACTTAAAATACGAGATTGCAGACAAGACAAAGTTGACAATTTTTTATTTGTATCCAGAGTATGTAGTTGCACTCGCCTCCTCTTGCTAGGTGAGAAAACTTGGTTACTGTCTGGAGAAAATCTTAAACTTCGTTTTCTTGTAAGTGGAGAAGAAATTTCAGAAAGAGCCGAAGTTTTATTATTGAATCCCTGTGACAATTCTGAAAATATTGACTCATTATCAGTATCCATAGTCTCAAACTCCTGTGACTTCATTGCCACTGACACTACACCGCTGTCTATATCTCCACTTACAGAGGCGTCTTCATCCACATTCTGTGACAATATCTTACAAGGGGATGGACGAACACTGCACAATTTTTTATTGCATGGAAGAGACCTAGGTGAGGCCAACAGTCTATCACAAAGAGAACGCCTCTGACCGAGACGAGATCTTGGAGACTGTCCCTGATGCTGGGCAGATGTTGGTGACTGGGACAGATTAATTGTTTGACGAGATAACCTAGGTGATTGACGCAAATTCTGCCATTCTGAACTTGTTGGTGGTGACTGCATGACTTTGCTTGACTTTGGAGACTGGAAAAGATTCTGGAGTTTCTGTCTTCTAGGCCTCTTGTCTAAAGACCCGGGAGTTCTTGCCACTCCTGCCGTCTTTCTAGGTGATGGTGTCTTCTCCACTGGAGACTTCGTGTGGCAACTGCTGCCTTCTTGTCTTGGACTTGACTGAGCTTCTGGATCTTTTATACAGATTTCACTAATTGCCCCATTAACCTTAAGCTGCGATAAATTTAGAACACCACTAGTTGAACAACTAACTAAATTTTCTTCATCTTTATTGTTGAGTAGCTCTCCACTTTCAAACTTGGATAAATTCAAACATTTTGATGAAGATATGTTAGTGGAGATGGACCTTATGGATGATCCTTTATTTTCTGGACTCTTAAATAAAAACATTTTTGCACGTGAAGATCTTGGTGTGGCTGTACTCTTAGATCGTGTATTCTGGCTTGGAGACTCTGCAACCAAACTTATTTCTTTTACAGGAGTCTTTGTTAAAGTACCAAAAGTGTGATCTCGAATAACTGGATCAAATGAACTGCCATCGCCAAACAAAACCTTTGGATGGCCCAGACTAAATCCTGGTGACTTTGAACGGGTATTCATTGAGGGTGATTCCAACAATCTTTTATTAACAATGTGTTTTCTTGGGGTTCCATCGAAGCGTGCAGGTGACTTTGATCCTTGATACATGCTTGGTGACTCCAATAGATACTTGGCTGGAGTTATCACTGTTTTGTTGGGAGTTGATTTAGGAGGTGTTGGACTTCCCATGAGTTGTGAAAAGATAAGTGAAGAATTTTTATCAGGTGATTTAAACTCTGCTGATAAATCGTGAAGTGAAGCACCCAAGTTCAGTCTATTAACAGGAGGTCTTCCTGCCATGCGGTCATTTAGCTGGAAATATTTCACCAAGTTACGAGATCTCTTTGTGGGACCGGCAGAGTAAAAGGAACGACGAAGCATCGCCATAGCCCTCTTTCGTTGCGATGGACTGTCTCTTTGTTCAGGACCTAAAACAAACAAATGAGTATGAGGAATCTAAAAGTTATTGAAGAAATGCATGATATTTCTACCAACTACTGACTTGCAAGGCCATCTGGGACTATGAGTTAAATGGTAGGCACTCGTGTAACATGGTTCATAAAGACTTGTAAAGAGTTTTCCAAGGCCTATTACTAAAACTACAGCTTTCAAGTTATCTATTCTCAACTGAAAAGAAAATACCACAATTTTTAACTGCCTCCTGACTATATTATTTCATACATTGTTTTGGTGTTACAGTCTGCTTTTGTCCTCAGAAAACATGTTTTATATTCAATAAAACTCTTTCTAAACAAGCAGAAGTGACCGATCAAACATCCTACCTTAAACATACACCGAAAACTAAACATCATGAACTTTGGATATTCAAACTACAGTTACACAATATTTTCAGAGACAGAATACTGTAAAAAACAAATTTTAGCGGTAATTTCATTTTAGCGCTTTTCATGCTTAAAGTTTAGTGCTAAAAAATTTTTGCACTAATTACAGTTTGTGTATGTTGTTTATATAACAATTATTGTTGATGTGCAAATTAATCAATATGTTAATATGCCAAAATGTGATCATGTGCTAAAATTTCATTATGCCTAATGAATTAAGTTTACAATGATTTCATCATGACACATATGTAATGGACACAATTTCATGACAATGTACTTACAAGCCTTGATGGGTGATTCCTCCACTACTTGTATGCTAGTAACACTCCTTGAACGATGTCTCTCCTTCTCAATTCGAGAAAACACTGCCTGGCATTTCTGCTTGTGAGCAGGTGTTTCACTAACCTTCTTGTTGTGAAATGTTGGTGATTTGAAAGGTGATTTCAGAGCTGAATGGTGAAAGAAATGTAAACTGTGTAAGAAATTTGACAAAATTTCTACAAAAATCAAGACAAGTTTAAAGTGAATTAGCTACACAAATACATGCATTATACCAGCTTTTTCATCTTTAATTCAAATCTTGAATGATAAAAACAACCCATGTATTTTTGCCTGTGGGAGTATTTCTTATAAACAGACATCTTTACAGGTGAAGTTGAAGCGATTGTCAAGTAGTAGACAAAGTCTTATGATGATGTGGTAATAAAAATATATATATACTCTTGCACATTTTGATGCAAAATTTTTTACGTAAATGAAGATTTTCATCATGAGAGATACTATTGATATAATATGCACTCACCCTTAGGACTTTTGAGGTTAGGGAGGCGTTTATTGTGATGATGTCGCGACCTTATATTTTCCATAACAGCAACTGACTGTCGACGCTCCAATTTAGTTTTCTTATTTTCGAAAAGATTACGACAAACCTTTTCACCACCTGTGTAAACAAAAACCAAAATAATTTCCAATTATGTGGGACTATCTCAAAACATTACAATTACATCCTACTCTGTAATATTCAATGATACTAATTTTTCATATTGACAACATGATGGAATAAATCTGGTCCGTTGATATCGGCTCTGTCTGTCTGCTCAGTCAAGAATCTGGGAAAGTGTTACATTAATTACACATACATGATACAACAAGAAAAGTTCTACAGAATGAGACTTTACTTAATTTCATACACATTTCATACTTCAGCCTACACAAAGACAACTTAGATATCAATAATGATGTCTCCTTTAACTTGTTTGAATTATTTTGAAAATTCTTTGGTGAGACTTAAGTACAAAAGCAGTCTTTGAAAAACTATACAATATAGTATATATGAATTTCAAACAGGAAAGGACAACTTGTTTTGTACATAATACAATGGAAGAAATTGAAGTCCAAAGTTCAGTTTATCTGTATACTATTATCTAGGATCACCAAATTAAAATCTGAAAGTACTTAAATTTTAATCATATGTGGTTTACTTTCCATCATGCCAAACTAAACTGATAACATAAACTCAGTATGAGTACCCATGCAATATTTGAGTACTTTGAATTCTCACTGGAATGTTCAAGTAAATTCAATATTGCCTCATATCTCTTGAGTTATTATTTTTGTGACACTTTCTATGGAATATAGTGAATGTAAATGGAAGGAAAGCAAACTTACTGCCTTGATCTTTGGTTTTCTTCTTTGAATGCTGAGATTTTTTATGGCTTTTATCCTGCAAGTATACAATGATGAAACCATGAATAAGCTTCTGACTATTAGTCCTGAAATTATTCTTCATTAACACCAAGGATTTAGAACATAATCTCTCAGAAGGGTGGACTTGCTAATATCACAGGTTGATGTAACAGATATTCATGCTCCATCCAAATCCATATGGATGAGCCGATTACTGAATAAAGATGGCTATTGTGAAATTTTATGTGACCATGCATCATCAAATTATGACATTTGAAGATTTTTATGACTTTAAACACTTATCTATTATTCATCAAAAAATTTACATAAGAATTTGGTACCTATCATCAATGTCTTATGTAACTGGAGGTGGCTGTTTTTCAGAATTCAGCTTTTACTGGGAAATTTGTGAAAAGGAAAGCACAGAAGAAAAGTTTGGACTTACAATAATCAGAGTTGTCTAATTAATCAATTTTTTACCTTTTTCTTTTCCACTTTCCTGACCATGATCTGTCGCTTGGGTCCAACCTCTGCTAAACTTGGATGGTGGACCAAAGTATGACGCCTGAAACAAGACAGCTGTATCATAAACAATTCTTTTTGCAGTTGACATCTCAAACTTGATATTCAAAGTTACAATATAGTCCTCCCAAAATAGTCTAGATAGTTGTAGATAATACCACATACCTGGCATTACGTTTTGGCCTATTCAAAAGGACATCTGATTGGTTGGATGGAGGCTGTGATAAATTTGAGTCATTGAGGGATGACTGATTGGATCCAGGGTTGTCAGATTTCAGCAATGAGTGACTGAACACAGACTGATCTGCACTGTGATTGGGTGACAAGATGGCCTCTAATACACTTGGGAGTGGCTGCATCAGCTCATCATAAATCCTCCCCAGTATGTGTGGTAGGGTATGTACATAACTGATAAAAAAAGACATACATTTTTAAATACTGAAAATCAGGTTTACAATATTGCAATGTAATTTTAAAGATTTTGAAAAAAACAAAATATTTATGAGGTATGAAGGAAACTGAGTTTCGCACAGGACTATCAAACAGATCCCAGATATATATTAACACAATTTGCTTGAGAGTCACTGCCCTTCAGTATATTGAATAAGTACCATTGCTTTCATCAACAAATCAAATTCATCATAAATGAAACAAGTTTTTTTTGGAAGAAACAGAAAACAAAGCCAAGAAGAAGTATACAACCAATTTCTATTATCAAGTGTAGAAAAAAATGCAAGAAACTTATTTGATGTCAATGATGGAGAAAATCAATTAGATCATATCATCTCCTTTTTGTTTCTATTTTTCAACGTCTATACATCCTTTGGTGATGTCAGGTGACAGTAACAGTACAAAATATTAGAATTAGTATACTTACAGATCCACCATGGTACCAGACATGAACTCTGATAAAGCTGTTGGATCTGTTACAAATCCTAGAGTCCTCAATAGGGTCACAACCTATGGGAAAAAAAACTTATTCGTTTGCTGGGCTTATCGAACAGATATGGTCACTTTGAGGCTACAGACTACCTCACTGAACATTGTATGAGAGGCCCATCATATCCCAAGCCACTGAAGTAAAGTGTCTTGCCAAAGGGCATAACTATGACCACACATAGTGATCTATGATCTTGGTTCCTTGCTCTAGGAAGGGAACAAATCAAACATATGGGGCGTTCACCTGCATCACACTATATTTTACTTTAGTGGACAGAGGATTATAATATTTCTGATTTCTTACCATCTCATACACTATGTACACCAGTGTTAGTAGGCACCACACTTATCATTTGTCTGATGAGGTGACCGTGAAGTCATCAAAGTGTCACACTCTAATCTTCTACTGGTTGTGTTATAAGAACTTCTATTCTAGTGCTCACATGACGCTTGCACGTCCATTACTCTACAGACTGTGCTGTCAGCACCCTCTACAAATCTTTACCAATAAATACATCTACATCAAAAGGTTAAGTATCAATAATTTCAACTATAGAAAAACGTTGTAATCATTGTCTACAGGTGATTATTTTTTCGATTCACAATAAGTCATATGGTTCATTTAACCAAAATGGATTCATAACACAGTGCAAATAAATGTGATACGTCACTCCTGTTTCTATGTAATAAATAACCCAATCTTGAATATTGTAAGTCATGTCAAGACAGTCTTCTATTTCATTTTTTTTTACTGTGGGACAGGGACCATAAATACCATACCTATTTTAATAAATGCCCTAGGGACACGAAATTCTTTAAAAGAGAGGGAGCTCAGACAGTCCATGCCCCTTGACTTTTGAGCTCGGATTATCTCTTTTATAAATAAAATCTGTGTAAATTATGTGCTTGCCTTGAGGAATATTTTGTTTTTGAATTACAAGTTGAGGGTATGCATGTCTGTGTTATAAGGAAGAGCACATTTATTAGAATTAATATATATCATTTAGCCCATGGTTAATAACAAAAGAATGAGATGGTACTTGATCTTTTTCATATTTTATACAAAATTCAGAAAAGCTTGTAAGGTTCAGAGCCATAAAAATCATAACAAATTGACCTTGTAAATGTATTTTTTTGTTGTCTTTACCCAACAAAATAAGTTGGAGATATCTTGACTATCACAGTAAAAGAAATAAATGTTTTATGTCACCTGTTCAACTCGATCATCTGTTTCGGATACCTCGGACACGTCCACAGCTGCAAGCATTGATTCGCATTCCAGTCGCAGCAATATCTGCAATTGGTACCTACAAATTCCACATCATTACAATGTTACTTATGCAAACTAATTTATTTTTTCATTTTTTAATTGGTTTTAGACAACCAGCTGATAATAAATGCTTGCTATACAAGTACGAACACCTTGACAAATGTCACTTCGATCTGGTCTATTAATGTAAGAGAGAACTACAGTGAAGTTTTGAGTCTCGTAAAATGTGTACATACTCCCTGATTTTCAGTTGCTTTTCCACATCTGTGCTGCTGCTTATGTATTTCTCTCGAAGACCAGTTAATGGCAGAATTATAGTCTGATCTAACATCTTTATACATCGGTCCTGGAACAGAAATATTTCAATTATTAATTTTGTCACTATACCTATTATAAGTCTAAAGGGTCAACAGATACTATAAGACTCTGGATGGACTTTTTGCAACTATGTAAGTGGGCTTATTGTCAGACATGGGCTTATTACTGGATAAATATGGGTCCTAATCAGTGTATTTTATCCTACAATATGATAACTCATGACAAAAACTTATTTGAAAAAAAAGATTTCAATATATACATTACCCTTCTGTCCAATGTAGGGAAAGACTGTTTGACTCTAATATCAAAGTAGGTATAAACTGATCAATACAAACTTCTCTATAAAAAACCTACTTTTCCTAATCTTTAACTAAAAGTGACTTTTTTTTTACATTCCACATCAACAGGGAGTCTGACAATGAAGATCAGTACATATTAACTGATAGCAGCAGATTTTGAAGTGGAAGAAAATCAATTGGTTATGAATCTCTGATGATTAAGAGAGTAATGTCATAACTTTGTGTTAGTATAAGTTTGGTTATTACTTATTGGAAATTTCTATTTCATAATTTATGAGGCAAATTCACAGACTGTGGTATTTATTCAAGTATTCACATTTGGCACTTTTAAAGCAAGGAACAGTGTGATTTTGTACACAGAATACATAACTGACACCAGTACCTGTGGGTTGGAGGTCTGTCTCTCCTTGAGGTAGTGTAAGGCCACTGTGATGATGGTCTGACTACAGACGGAGAGGCTGGGGCTGCTGCTATTCAAGGCACTAGTATATACATCCTGTAGGTATGTCATTAGCTCTTCCTCATCAGCAAAATCTGTAACAAACATAAAAAGTAACACATCAGTGACAATTTTCATTTATTTTCAAAGCACAAAGAACAAGCAGAAATGAAATATCCATGATGTAAAAAGTTACTCATATAATTGTACCTACACAATAATATTTGGTCCAGTAATCAAATTTCAATATAATGGTTTATCATTATCTATGTAAAGTTCAGAAATTTTATTATTCTAGAAACAAAAGTATCAACAGACATAGAAATGGAATAATGGTTATCAAAACAACAGCTACAACTCTGACCAAGTGTACTGTGAAGCTTGAATGTTATTATTGTTATGAACATCCATGTCTAGTCACCTGCTTTACTAAGTAACTGGTCAGACGTGGGTTTATCTTTGGATCGACTGTCTCCTGAAGTACTGTCCTTTTCATCCTTTCCCTTCTGATTGACAGCTTGTCGGCTTCGTGTCACCATCATCTCTCCTCGGGAGGCCAATGACCCTTGACCTTTCTTTCCCTCTTCCTGGGCTATGCTCGGTTTGTCTTTGGTTAACTCCTGACTTGGTAAACCTAAGCAATTAGACAGTGGTACTTTAAAAAAATCCATCTTTGTACATGTGTCACCGATTTGTCCTGTTGGAATTATTGTGCTGTTTGTTTACAAAATCTTGCGGGGACTTCTGAAGGAAACAGAGAAAAGATCCAAAATTTAAACTGTTTTTAACCATAAGAGTAACTGGATATGGTGAGCCTCCTCATGAATATTAATGAATTGTTAACAGAATCATATTATTGTTTACTAAGGAATATTATAAATTTTGTTGACTCAAAATGTGTGTTTGTTGCTTTGGCATAATAAACAATCAATAATCTTAATTTATCTTCAGATGTCATAAATTTTCCTAAAATTACTCAGGAATATGATGCTTTCGGTTTAATAAACCTTCATATTTTCCTGAGACAAGGGCAATCAATTCATAACATATAATGACCAAACATATATCAATGGCAAATTGTGACAAATAACTACATATATAACCCAAAGGAAACTTACCATCAGTACTGTTTTATATATAAATATTAATGACTGCCATTTGAGGCAACAAAACATTGGCCTGCCTTTAGTTTTTGCATTCCTTGGCAAAAAACTTCCAAGTATAAAGTTCTCTGTCATAGTTTCTTCTCCTTCACGATTGATTTTGAAAATGTATTACCATTCCAACCTCTGAAGTCTGAATGCCTGACCTTGGTTCCTGTTTATGTGAAGGCTGGGTTTCACACCAACCTGACTGACCGTTTGTGTTTATGTGAAAGCTGGTTTCCATACCTACCTCGTTGACTGTTTGTGTTTATGTGAAGGCTGGGTTTCACACCTACCTCGTTGACTGTTTGTGTTTATGTGAAAGCTGGTTTCCACACCTACCTCGGTGACTGTGTTTATGTGAAGGCTGGTTTTCACACCTACCTCGTTGACTGTTTATGTGAAGGCTAGTTTTCACACCTACCTCGTTGACAATGGCTTCGTGTATGTGGAGGCTGGTTTTCACACCTACCTCGTTGACAATGGCTTCGTGTATGTGGAGGCTGGTTTTCACACCTACCTCGTTACAATGGCTTCGTGTATGTGGAGGCTGGCTTTCACACCTACCTCGTTGCCTGTTTATGTTTATGTGAAGGCTAGTTTTCACACCTACCTCGTTGACAATGGCTTCGTGTATGTGGAGGCTGATTTTCATATCTATACAGTCTCTGAAGCTCTCCAAGTGTTTTCTTCTCATCTTGACTTAGGAAATCCATCTGAGATATCCTTGTTAAAAGAAAAGTCAGTGTTATATGTAATGTTAAAGATAATTCATCACAAATGAAACTTCTATTGTACAACAAAAGGCCTAGTGGCCTTGAAAGTCACCTGTGATAAGCAATATAGATCATAAAGGTTAAAAGATAAGCTTTCAAGCATCATGAAAAAGAAATTGTGACAATGATGATAGTAAGCCAGTGGAAATACTTGCATATCATCAAAACTGTCATCCTATACTGATAATTCTTATCAAGTTATTTCCAGTGGGAAATCAGTATGCAAGTCAAGTCGCCCCCATATCAAGACAACACGCCACCCAAAAATATAATGAGGTGTTATGCGTCACAGATGTATTAAATATATTGTTGTTATAAATAACATATTTAATACCGGTATATCAAATGGCTCTACTTGAGAAAACATTTCCTGACCTAGGCGATGACTCTGTTCTTCTTATAACAACACCTTCTCTCGCCTTCTTGTAACAACACTGATCATTCTAAAATATTTATCATTATTAGTGCTTAAATTAAACCAACTTCATGTATATGTTTGATGAATATCTGATTAATGATTGATGTGATTTATGTGATATAATGATAAAATAAAGGTGCATGTAAAAGTGTGTATATATGATGATTGAATATCTGGATTTATGATTGATGTTATTTATGTGATATAATGATAATGTGCATGTAAAGGTGTGTGTAAATGTGTATGTATGTGGTATATGTGTACATAATTCTTATAATTGGAATAAATAAAATAGCATCAAACAACAAAATAATTATATTTTTATTCATTATTTTTCTTCTGATCTCTGAATGAGGCACTTGTCTTGATGTAGGGGGCGACCTGTCTTGATGTAGGGGGTGACCTGTCTTGAGATAATAAAGGGCGACTTGTCTTGGGGGGGGGGGGGGGCGATTTGACTTGATACCAGAAATAAACATCCCATCCCATGTCCCTAGGGGTCGAATAACATTTCTGAATTTAAGAAATGATCTTCCACCTCCATTGATATTTCAGACCAAATTCAGTTGAAATCCACCTAGGTGTTAAGCAGGAGTTGTGTTTTGAAGTAAAATTTTAAGAATGGAAAACGGTGAATGCCGATGGACGATGCACAATAGCAATAAATCATCTTGACCATTTGGGTCAGATGACCTAAAAAGAAAACTACATGTAAAATGTTGTATGTAAATGTCAGTCAAAACGTCATGTGAAACATTTAAACCTGTTGTCAATACTATAACTTAGACCTTACATAAATCAATTTTCACTTTCCATTTTGCTTGGGTTTTTTTGTTGCTGATAGATGCTGAAGTCGAGGTAGATTCATATTGTTTAACAAGAATGAATGATTCAAGTTTTAATCAAGTATGGCAGAACCAACAGAACAGAAAATACTATAAAAGATAGCACCTTTTTAAAAATAACATGAATAATATATGTATAATTTGACAAACATACAATTTCACTGAAAAAAAAAAACAGTGGATGAAATAGACAAAAATGTGGTTTGGTCACATGATAATAATTTCATGAGATTATGTCTGAAAGACAAGATTTTTCACTGTACAACACGTCTTTTGTCAGGCTGTTTGCACAGATACAGCAGGCTCTATTGTTTACTGCTCCTAACGATAACTGGGTACGCTTTGTGTTCGCTGTATACTTGGACAGGTGTGCGGAGTAACTTCGAGCAGTAACTAGTGTCATACTGGGACACTTACTTTACCCAAGATTTATCTGAGATTTTGATCTTGACTAAAAAGATATTAGAGTAATTGATATCTCATGTTGGACTATTTATATCATAATAAAGGTATTTCTTCACTTAATTTATTTAGGGAAAATTCAGTGCATAGAAAAAGTACTATAAAAAGAGGGATGTCATAATATCTGATATAAGTGGTTACCACTGCATATGGTGGTCACTTTCTCCTCATGAATCAAGGTTTTGGTTAGTTGTTATACTGCTGAGTGTCCTAAGCCAATAGCATAACATTCTAATAGATTTACAAGACAGGAGCACTGCTCTAGAGCTTCATTAAGTACTAGATCAGCACATTTGAATATCTTAATAGCTGAAAATTCAAATTTCCAGAAAATGTATCTTTTCAAATACTTGGTGCTTAAAATGTTGGAGATAGATACCTCTGGTTGAGTTTGTCAAGCAAACGACCAAATGACTGATGACATCCAGGAAGATAGGCTTTCCCTATCACTGTTGGGTCAAAGCATGCTTCAACTTGGTTTGCCTCTCTTCCTGTAAAATATAATTTGTCATTACATATGAATAATGCTGAAGTATTGTCTGATTATTCATATGACTGTACAAGGGTATTCAATACAACACTCTTTTTCCCACGAGATTGTGATGTTGGGTTGACCCATGTCATTTTGAAAAGTCAGTCAGATTGCTTTATCTCTGAATTTATCTGAACAGTAACAAAATAATTCAAAATAAGAATATACATTTTGGAAATCTTAAAGACATATTCTCTGGAGCCCACTGCCAGCCCTCCAAAGCTCACTTACAGCCCCTTTGTCGAAGGCAGCAAGACATTGTTTGTTCTCATACATGTGTACTCAGTAATTGTGATATCAAAACCTTGTCACAGTCACAGTTTATTGTTTTTTCTCTCACTTGAGACCTCAGTCATGATCATAGATTGGTTATCTGTTTATCATTTCATTGACAGGAAATTCCAGATGCTTGGACTGCAATTTATGTTTCTTGACACAGCATTAAACTTACTTGACTTTGTTACTTGCTGTTTTTCTGTCAGTCTGGTAACAAGCTCTGACCAAGATGGTCCCTTCTTTTTCTGAAGAGATTCAAGTTCTATGTCCAAGATACCTCTCCTGTCCTGATACAGGGACTTTTCCAGAGCTAGTGTATGTCCCACACTTAGGAGTGATAATGATGCAGACACCGTTGTCAGGGGCTTCAGAATTACTAAGGATGCATGACCTTTGACCTCCAAAATCTGCAATGCCAACAATTGTATAAAATTAAAAGAGAAAAAAAATATGGTTTGGTTCTGGTTTTATATCGTTGAATATTCCATCATAAGCTAGGGTCGTTAAAGGATGACCTTCCTATGTATGCAATGTCAGTGCAGGTGTTTTGTGTGTTTTTGGGAGGTTGTGATATGCTCATGTAATCCTCCTTATTATAGCATAGAACCAAAAATGCTCACATCTCCATGCTTTCAGAAATTTGTGTTCCATCAATGACAACAGGTCCATGAATTCTGTTTCAATCATCTGTGATTTTATAGCAATGGAAAAACATACTAGAAAAAGGTTCGCTGTCATCATGAGACTGTTACAGCCAAACAAATTTTTCGCAAATTTCACTTTGAAACAGCTCATTTATGGTAATCAACACAAAATATATCATTATTTTTTGTATTTCAGATTTTCTCAAGTTGTTAGAAAATTTTTCAATCTTTATGAAGTTGAGAAATCAGTCTTGAACAGAATGTTATATTGTTCATATGATTTTTTTTAATGGGTTGCATTTTTTAAACATGAATATAACATTATCATGTAATTTACAGCTGAATCCATTGATTTTATAAAGTTGCACAACAAATATACTAACCATAACATGATATGACACATATTGTGTTTTAAGCTTTGATACATATCTCAATACAGATATACACAAAAAGTTAAATTTCATTATAAATGATGTCATACACTTAAAAAGTAAACACTATCAAAAGCTCTTAGAATAATTTTTATTACATTCTGGGTATGACTGCACAGTTGATCACATCTCTGCAGAAGGTTTAAAAAATATAAGTCCATATCTTAAGTGTTTGATAAAATTAAATGAATATTTAAGTTCTTTTAGAGTACCACATACAGGGAAATTAAACAAAACAAATTTATAAGATACACAATTAAGTGTTAAAAAAAAACCCAAGATATATATTATTGCACCCTATTATATGATCTTTAAATTCTCTTAAAAAAACCTACCAGACAACTTTTTTCTTTATGAAGTTTTGTAAGTAATCCTTCAAACATGACAGAGCGAGTCCTGTTACGTCCTGTTGCTGTACACACACACTCTTCTTGTCCCATCCACTTCTGTTGCAACCATGTTTGGGTCAGGAAAACGGCACACACACGCAGGGATTTTATCCCACCCTTTGCGAGCAAGGGTTTCCTGACAACATCTTCTTCCAGAGACAGAATGTTGTAACCTCCAAAATCCACCTCCCTTGTGTTCCCATCAACAGAGGCCTGGACACCTGCATTTTGTTGAATGTCAGTCCTGTGTTGAATTGATAAAAACATTGAATAAATACTATAATATGATAATGTCACAAAAAACATGATATGTAGATATATCAAGTTTAATGGTCATTACTCAATCAGTGCTTTTTATAATGGTATTTATTGACTGTAAAAAGATATACAACAATGTTAAGAGTTAAAAAAAAAATTAAGAAAAAGTCTATGAAATAAATGGTAAAATTTATTTAGAATTGCATGTTACTTTTCTAAAACCATTTCACATATACCTTGCATATGTGTATTGTGTTTGAGTTATTTCCCTTGGAAAAGTTACCTTTATCTTTAGAACCATGAATATCAATTTTTTATAAAGGAAATGCTGTTGAAAATCAATTCTGTTTGGCTTTGAAATAAAAATGTCTGAAAGATTGAAATTTCTTCAATTCTCATTTGATTTGTATAATCATTGTTACCTTTTATTCTTGTACATGGGGACAACCTCCAACTCGCAAAAGGCTTTTCCTGAAACACAAAGTTTAATACATTCTTAAATATTTTTCAATGTGAAAATACATACAAAATCAGGATATCATTACTGTTTGAGACATAAAACATGTACAGATAATTAAATACAACAAAAGTGTGCAGGTGTGTGTACAGAGAAATAAAGTCATTTAAATGTCTTTGCAAACATTTTTCAAAGATAAATAATTGCATATACTGGTAAATGAATCAAAACAATCCTTTGATAATTTTCCCTTGCTCTTAAGCAAATCTATTAATTCTAGAGAAAAAGTTAAAATATTACATGATATTGGGTGTAAGCTATTTCAACTATTGCATGTAATGCAGTGATTCAATATATACCAATCGAGGAAATTTTGACATGGGTATGTGCTCTACATTACAAATAAAACAGATTTTTATGTAACTATATACCATTTTGTGCTAGGAGAGAGACCAAACACGATGATTCTTCAACTCCTGCGTTAGTTCTCAGACATCTGGCATTTTGACAGTAATTCAGCAGATCACAAACGATTGGAATGAAAGGTAAAACAGGACGAAATATATGTGATGTTTTTGCAACTCCTGACTTGCATAACTCTTGATTAGTTCTCAATACATTGACACAGTCTTCCTGTTTCGACGATATGTCTTGTTGGCCTTGGATTATTTTTGATTGCTCATCAGATTTGGTCACAGGAAAAAAACTAGAAATATTTGTCACATATTTCTCACATAGTTGGACTAATATTTCTGCCGGTATTAAATGGCCTCCAATCTTGTTGAGAGTTTTTTCGAGTAGTTTTAGACTCTCAGGATCTATGCCAGGTCTTGTCTGTTGAAATATGAAGTATATACATTCACAAACATTAAGATATATGCCATTGTATGTATATAAATCAAAATATCATAATAATCAAAGTCATTTATTTGTATAGTCTCAAATTTCCAACTAGTAAAATCATAGACTCAGGTACATAGAAGTCAATAGTAAAAAACCAATGCATGTGTGATGTTTTGAAGACTTAAGAACTTTTTAATGACACATACTGGCATCTCATAAACATTTAAACTCACCAAAATATCATAACAATCGACCCAGAAGAGCTGAAGCTGATACAAGCCATGGAATTCCCTATAGAGACTCTTGGGCATAAATAAATCTAAACAAACATCTGCATCAATAACTTTCTTTCCTGCAAATTTCCGCAAAGCAATTGGGTTTTCTGGAACTTTTGAGAAAATGAAAACCAAATTATTATTGTGCGTCACATCACGGTTTACCAGCGACGTCCGTCGTTGTTTAATTGGTGAAGTTATATCAGGTTTCTCCCATTGAAAATCATAGATGATTTCCATCAAAGCCTTTCGCAGACAATCACTGGCAATATGTGTCTTCTCAGATTTTTGTTCATTAAATATCTCTTCAAATTTTCTTTCAACTTCATTTTCAAATTCTTCAAAGTATCTTAGTTTGAAATCTCGCAAAATGTGTCCACCTACTCTACTATAGTGATGACCCGAATTGAAAAATTTGAATCCCCACTTCAAAGAATTCTGCTTGATTTTGGATTTCGACGATTTATTCGAAAGTAATCCTTCCGTTTCGGATGCGAAATAAACTAGCAATCGAAGAGCTGACAGGCAAATCGTGTTTACATATTTTTGTGAACTATTCGGATCATCAGAATAACAACTGTAGTTGTTCTTGTTCACATCTACAAGAAAAACAAGTTGAGTGTGTGTTTTCGCATCAGACATTTTCCAGAAGTGTCTTTGACATATAATCAAGTATAAGTAAACAACCGGTTCCCGAAGATTTCATTGCAGCCCGCTGGCCGCCATATTTTGAAGTTTTTACCCACATTGCAGCTTGAGGCGATTGTAAATTTTAGAAAGCAAGAATTAATTTACGGAGTATCAAGGCAATCCACGAAGAGACGCCAGCGAAAAAGATAGATATGTGAATAAGACATTTATAGATATAATATAAAAAAGATTGTTTATGCTGGCACAAGCATTTAAAGAATTGATAGCCTATAAATGTCGTTGGAGTACCGATCATTTGTTTTCTTTTAATATATCGGTGTGGTAAACGGTAGATGGGGTTCCCTTTAAATGACTGTTTGCGGCATTCAAGAAATTAATTTGATTACATAAAATCATCGGATATAGAAATAGTTAACATTCTCGTCAACTTCTTTCAAACTGTTCACAAGAGCAATCATCCCTGGGGTGTTAGATTTCAGACTAATACTTTAGGTCTTTTTTATCATTATGCTTACACTTCGACATATACAAGTGTCTCTGGACAGTTTCGGAGCGGATGTCAAAAACGAATATCAAAAGGCGCAGTCATATTCCTCAAAATGACAAAGCGAAAGATACTATTTCATTTTTTTATGTTTTTATTTTCGCATCGTATAAATCATAAAAAAAAACAAGAGTGGCATATGCCTTATGAAATTAGCTGTGTTCGATGTTTCTGGTGTATTAGAGTGCTTTTAACTCATTTATCTCGTAAATGATCGCTACATGTCCCATGTGAAAATATAACCTTTGTACATATACATATGTATTTGACATTGTTTTAAAATTGCCTGATATATGAAAGTTAAGAAATTTATTAATCATGGAGCTGCTGCACCTCCCCGTCTAGATTTTTATCGTTTCATCGATAAGGCGTTTTTATCTATGAGACAGGTGACATGTCTGAAGTTTTTTGTTGAACACGATACGAGATAATTAAAAAGGATATAATCCTGAATAAGAACGTATCATTTATTTTCCATCGTCTTTGAGAGTGTGAACGTACCCCACTTGCGTCGTTGTACAAAACGCCCAAACCCCTAACGCCCGGAAATATCATCCGGTGACGGAGTCGTTTTACGTACTTCTTTTTGTTTACTTCCGGTAAGAAAAACAGTGATGGTTGCAAAAAAGTACATGAGGGAGCGTGATAACGAGCACATAACATTCCTTTTTGTTTGCCTATATATCTAATATCATGGTAAGTTGTATTGGAACGCACACACATTTAAGCTGCGTTGCTGATACTTATGGATAAAGGAATTTAGCATATTCAACTGATAGCAATCTTAGCATGTTAAAAGCTGCAGCTGTCAATACTTATCGGACAGTCCCGACATTTTTACCTTCAAAGAACTCAGCGAAAAATCTTTGAGCTATTAGTATACTTTTTTAAAATGGAAACTTTTTGATAAATATTAGGTGTACATTTGTTGCGCAAGGGGCAACCGGAGCTGATAGACTCCTAAATAGGCCGAAGTATGAGAACAACGTATCAAAATTCAGGATGAAATACTGTAAACCAGATGGCTTTATGGCTTCCCTCTACAAAATGTCTTATAAATAACGACTACAGGACACTTATGCCACAATTTTGACGAGTCCTTACTCTGAACTCGAAGTTCTGTGAGTTCCACAGGAAAAGCACGAATGCTTAACTAAAATATTTGAGTCCCCAATGTTCACTAGGTCATATATATGATATACACAGTGATGTGAACTTGTGTGAATCTATTTGAATTAAGGGAGAAGAATTATAATCTTAACATTTCAACTCTCATGTACAGTCCTTGTACTGGGGAAAAGTGGCATTTAAAGGTTCAGATAAATGTGAAGAGGATTGGGTCTCGGATATCTAAGTTCTGAACTCTTTTTATTCCTGTTGGGCTCATTAAAATTTTCAATTCCTACAAAAAATCTGTCTGTTGATTCAGTGTCCATGTTTTAAAACTTCAGGCAAATAATAAGTAGTTAACATTCTTCTGAATTCACTGTATCCGTTTTCAGGTTGTGACATCTACAATGCCATGAGTAAGAAGCCTCCCAGATCACAGGGCCAGATGGACCTGGTGCCCCCTATACGGTCCTTGTTGGAGAAGGGTGTTCCCAGCATCCCTGCCCTGGACACCTACATAGGGGACTTGGACACCAAGTTAGAAGATAACACTAGAAAGTAAGAGTCTATAACAGAGGCAGCCCTCACCAGAAGTATTTTTTCTACAGAGATAGAACCTATCAGTCAGTGATCCAAGGATTGATTTAAGAAGTGATAGAGTAGAGTTTGAATTGGGGACTTGATGTAAAATTGTACACTGGAAAAATACCAAAAACATAACAGACTAGAAGGAAAGCCTGTTTCTTGAGGTCTCGCATTAACAGGTTTGGGCTTATGAATGAACTTGTTCTTTTTATTGAATTTTCCAGCATTTTTGTGACCAAGCAACCATTCATCAATGTAATATTTATATTCAACCTATTGAAAATTATGAATTAGTTATTTGTGATTTTGTCAATAATATTTTACATTTTATATAACACTTAACTTCATTAATGAATGCATCTTATTTGATGCAATAAACAGAAATGTAATTAAGAATGTGTTTTTACATTAATAATGTGTCATTTGCTTTGTTTATATGTGGGTTTATTTGTTCTACTTGAATAATGTGTGTGTTTGTGTATATACACATGTATATATATTGTTTGTTGCAGCTTAGACAGATGTGTACAAGATATTCTCAACACTGTCAACAAACTACCAGGCAACAGAGAATGGGATGATCCAAGAGATGCTATCGCAAACATGATTGCAGCCAACATGCTAGAGAAAGATTCATGTTATGACCCAGAACCAGAAGATGTTCATACAATACTAAGTCATATTGTAAGATTTATTATAAAATTGTAATTACAACTAATCATGGTGTGATGTTTGTAAATCATTATTCAGATAGAAGAATAAAATTATGATACCTTGTATTTATACATTATTTTGATGTATTTTATGGACTAATTATTTTTGACTTCTTGTAAAATGATACAACACTTATGGTGTGGTATTTTTAAACTGAAAGTATGAGAAATTGAAACAACATTAATTTTCCCTAAATTATTTCTTATTTAATAATGAACACTTCAAAAGTTCCCTTAATCCTGTTGTGAAACATTTTTATTCCATGGTTATTATTAACAAGTTATCTTTAAAAGCAAATAATTCTTTATCACAGAAAAAAAACTATTCATATCATTTTTAAAATTTTTTTTATATCAAATCATTTTAATTTTGCAACAGAGTGGTTTCTTGATGCGGCAGATGGTTGTATTATTAACTTTCAAAAAATATTTGTGAACCAATGAATTATATCAATAAATTTTGTTTATTATTTAAAATTATTTGGTTAAAACTTTACAGAGTGGTATGTTGGAGCAGCACCCTGGTTGTGAGGAGTCAATACTACAAGAGTTACTGTCCTTGTCCTCCTCTGAGGGCCTGTCTCTCCCTCACACCAGCAGGCCTCGCGGGACAGATCCAATGGCCTCTATGGCTTCTCTTAACATTGCCACAGACAACTGTGAGGAAAACATCAGTCAGCAATGGGATAGAATAGCATTGCACCTACGCAGATATTTCACAGATCGTCTTACAAAGCTTCCAATCGACAGCCAAAAGCAAGTAGTGGATTTGTATGAAAACAAACGCATGGAATATATCCAGAGTTTGTCCACACTGTACCCTTCAGAAGATGTGCTCATTAAATATCAGACATTGAGATCACAGCAGCTGGACCACTGTTTCCATACTCTCCTTCCTGATGCAGATTCAGAGTCATATAATTCTGTGGCTGTGACAAAAAATTGTAGAGAACTGGCGGATATCATTTTAAAGATGATTGATGAAGATTTTGTTATTTTCAATTCTGGTGTGTTCAAAAAGTCATTTAATATAGCACGCGCCATGCATGACATGTACCTAGAAAAATTTTCAGATGAAATGTCTGCACTTGTTGAAGACATTTGGGAAGAAATTGAAGAAATTATTCACAAGCAGCCCCCTCAATCTTCCAGTGACCACAGTCATTTAGGAAAAAGTAATAACAAACTTGGAAAAAAGGAGAAAGCCCACAGTCTGGAGTCTGTATCGTCGACTAACCCTGATGATGAAGAAGTCTCAACTTTTAGTCTGCCAAGAGATTACATAGAGTCCATACTCAATGTGGTCACTGCTGTACTTCACATTGAGGAACATGTAGAAAGTTTACTAAAGTGTGCTGCATGGGATAATGCAGGAATCTCAAGCAAAAAAGTCAAGAGAAAGGGCAGTCTAAGAGGTAAGTCTTTACATGCATTAATGTCATATATCTCCCCCTTTTTCCTTATTGCCATAACTAGGATATTTGAGTCTTGAACTCAAGCTTTTTCTGTGGAATTTACTTTTTCTCATAGAAATGAGATTCATCAAAAGTTTGGAAATGGTGTTCTGGACTTGCTTGAAACAATTCTACATAAAAACTGTTATTTGTACAGGTCATTTCTCAAATCTTGTTAAAATCTTTGAGAGTTTTCAGAGAATATACTGCAAATGTTGTGCTTTTTCATTGGTTCAAATTTTTGTGGTTTTATCAAAAGCTTGATAAAAGGAATGTATTTTTCAAAGAAGTTAATGAATTGAACTCTTTTTGTGGGTAACTTTGTTTTCAAGGTACATTCTTTTGCTGTTTGGTTTCATCTTCAAAAAAAGAGAGAACTATAGAACTTTTTGAAAATAATAAACTGTATGCAAGTAGCATTTAATTCCCTTTTATCATTATTTGAATTTTGAACAATTTACAAATAAGAACTTTGATCAATTTTGAAAATCTTTGCTACTAGTAAAATATCTCTTCCATTTCTGAATTCAGGTGTTCTGAAGACAAGCTCCAGTCCTGAACCAGTACGTCGACCTGTTAGCTTCAGCGGCCATGCTGATGATGTCTCCTTCACAGACAGCTTCTCATCATTTGGCTCTTCATTGTCAGCTCTCACAGACAACATGCCTGCCCCGAAAGGTATGTGAAATTTAATTCTCTCGTCTCAGGAATGAACAGCAGATGTTTATAAATCATAATCAGTACCTTCATCAGATGAAAGATTAATATGCAATGTTTTAGTGGCAAGGTTTTGAAGAAAGGGTAACCTTAATATCAGCTCTCTAGGGGTGGTACGTTGTGATCACCAAACATACATATGGAAGATTCTGTATGATTTCCTGATGATGTATACATCATTTTATATACCAAGATTGTAGTGCAGCTGAAGTCCAGTCGATTGATGACCATCTTGTGCACTTTTATAAGTCAGTGCTAAAATCTTCTTACTGGTCATTGGTCTGATGAAAGTGATGAAGGTACCTTGCAAAACATACAGAGATTGTATAAAACATTTTTGATATTTTAATCACCATCTTCTATACAATAACTTCTGATGTTTTTTTGGCCCATTATAAAGTGCCTTCGGTGTTCATGGGATGAAGGGATTATCAAGGCACAAAAATTTGCACCACTGCTCTCGATTTAACTTTATAACTTTGTATTTGCTTTATGCTCTTTGAGGCAGATTGCCACAAAAATTTGACAATGCACTTGTGCGTACTGTCATTATTACTTCATTGATCATTCATATATGTACATGTATACATGTATATATTTTCTTATCTGAAGAAAACATTTTAACGTGTCAAGAATAATATTTGATTCTCCCTACATTACAGACAACATGCCTTTATGGCTATGTATGTAAGATATAATTCTTAACTACAGTAGAAAAACTCATCTTTGCTGTGACAAAAGAATCCATAGTAAACATAATGTATGCTACTACTGTACTACTGTTTTTGTAAACATTTGAAATTGTCAGATTTTTTAATTGAATTTGATAAATTTCTTATTGTTGCTATAGACTTGATAAAAAGTTCAATAAAATGTATCATTTCATACATTAAATCATCAATCTGGGTATGATTTACATTTTCTGAGAAAACAGTTTTGGCAGAAGATACATGCATTCAAACCATGTTATCTTAAGCCCTTACCTAACTGTACACAAAACATTCAAACTCACTTAAACCAAATACTCATTTATCTTAAAGTTTCCCCATGGTCCCGCCGAGGTTGAGATAACAAGGTTTGAGTATATATAAAGTAATAATAATAAAGAAAGCATTTATTGATAAACACAGTGCCATTCAACAAAAAAATACTCACTGGTAGCTCACAGCTAACAAATTGATGCCTTCTTTAGCCCTTTCTGTGGACAGTAAGGAGCTTAGGACTTATGCAGTAAGATTCAGTCATAAAGCTCTAAAGACTGTGTTGAGGTGTTTAATATTATGAAAAAATCTATCATCAGTTGGTGAAGAAATAAAGACAGTACAAATATGGCTTGTTGTTTACAGTTGTGGAGAAAGCGCGAGCAGAGGAGAGACTAAGATGGGAATGGAAACTCATGTTCAAAAAGATTGCTAAGGATTTATCACAATGTGTTGACAAGCAGATACGCAACCTCCTGAAGACTACACTGGACAAGGAGTTGAAGGACTGGATAGAACTTCATGTCCTGCAGACAGAGATGGTTAGAGAGGACATGTGGGGAGGAAAGCTGGACTATCCCAAGTCTATCACAAAGGTAGGGAATTCTGTTGATTAAGTATCTGAATTCTATTATTAAGATCGAAAAGAAATATGGACTATCCCAAGTCTGCCACAGTGGAATGGGGGAAGCAGCTGGACTATCTCAAGTATATAACTAAAGAAGGGAGGGAATCTGGACTATTCCAAGTGTTCAAGTTAGTCACAAAAGTAGGGAGGCAAGTTATACTATCCCAAATCTATCAAAAATCTTTAAAGAGGAGTGCTGAACTATTAAATGGTCTGTCTCAGTGGTAAGGAGGGAAGCTGGGCTATCCTAAGTCTCTCACAAAGGGAGGGAAGGAAGCTTAAGTGAACAAAATAACTACAGTTTTGAGGGAATCGGGATCTGATATCTCTGCTATTGAGCAAGACAAAAGTACTTTTAACTTGTTTTGGACTAGTATGTTCTGTTTGCTTTTACAGTCTGTGCTGGACTTCATGAATGAGTTGGATTTTCTGTTGCCTTTTGCTAAGGCAGGATCTGACAGTGTACTTCATTGCGTAAGGACTGCTTTTGTGGACTCGACTAATCTGTGTTTACAGAACTTCCATGTACATCTCACAAAGGTAAGAAAGCTATATTACACACTCTAGAGAATATCAGTTAATTGGGCAGTAAATATTGTTGATATCTCCAAATGAGAATCTTACTTTTGGATTATGTCAGTTGAAATTTGATTGCTATTGCTTGAGAACAATTTTTAAATCAACTAATTCCTTCCTTCTGGAAAATCAACAAGAATGCTGTTGTCCTGTGTTCAAATAACTAGTTTTTTTCTGAAGAGAAATTTTAACACTGCTAGTAATTATCAATATATGCTTTAAGATTTTATTTGTGGTCTTTCAGTTGAGTGGCGACATCCCACGGAATGCTCCCATGAAGAGTTTATATGCTATTCTATCCAGTGCTGCTTACATCAGGAATCATCTGTATCACTACGAGTCAGTGCTTAGTCCTGAGGATAGCAGGTACCTCTATCACAATATCTCAAATCACTGGATTTTATCCTTGTGGCATATTTTGCATAAAATGGCATAATTTTGATTCAAGAATACAAAACATAATTTAGAATATGTCCTTTCATTTTTTGTGTTGGAATGTCATCACTGGAACTTATATTGGTGGAAGATTCAGAAATGTTCACAATTTTCTAAATACATTTGCAGAATCTTCCACAGATATACAGTTGAAATGTCTTGTTGACGTATAAATGGTTTTTGTGTATACTTTTGGTGACGTATAAATGGTTTTTGTGTATACTTTTGTTGACGTATAAATGGTTTTTGTGTATACTTTTGGTGACAATGAAATCCTGTACATTTGTTGACATTGAAAGATTTTGTTTAATTTATTGACATTTAGATGATGTTTTATATTTTTGTAGACAATCAGATGTTGTATGTTGTTTTGTTGATAGTAAAAAGGTTTTCTCAGTGCTGTATAAGCAGTATGAGGAACTGGTGGAGGCCCTGAGTAAGCTCACCACAGAAATCCATAATAACTTCATGGCCACCAGTATCCTACATGATACTGAGAGCAACAACTGGGCTGACACCAAAGAGTTCTTTGAGGTAATTGAACAAGAGTTACTGATACAGGGTATAAGAGTGCCATTTTCATGAAACTCTGATGATAAAGTCTCTGCATTTTGCTGGGTTCAAATATAGAATGCTCATTTCTCATGCTTAAGAATGAAAGTTTTTCCACCTTTTTTGTTTTGCAAGTATAGTATAGTGGTTATTTTGTATCTCATTAACATATTGGTTTGAAAATTTCTTCAGAACTTGATCCCAAGTTGGAGGGGATATTAGGATGTTACCATTCATGTACATACAGACATCTTTACATCTACATACACACATCTTTATGTGTACATGTACATCACATGTACATATGTGCGCAAATTTGTTAGTTCTCTAGCTGTTTTATTCCCATATGAATTTTGTTACTTCACACATTTAGAAAGGACCATAATATCTTATACATTTAAATTACAGTGTTATAGGGTCAAGGTCAGCTTTACTATTTTTAGAAAATCCTTGACAGCCTTCATTCTTTGTAGGGTTTTGATCTAACTTCACACACCTTTAAAGGACTTGTTCATGTTGTTGGGTCAATTTCACTGTCACTACTTTTAGATGATCCTTGATGATTTCATACACTGGGCTATTTTTTATTGCCTATCTATTAATGTTGAACCTAAATGTAATTTATATCATTTCTGATGTCTTGTTCTCGCTAATATTAGAATTATATAATGTGTTATTTTGGTTTGTAGGGAGAGCGCTGTTCCTTTACCATACAGATGTGGAATTACCATATGCGTGGTCTGCACCATGATGCCTGGTTGATGTGTCCTCCACGTCTTGGGCAGCGAATTTACAGTAAAGTCTTACATGAATCTGTACATATCCTCACCAAGAGATACGCTCATGCCAAACCATCCTACAGGCGTACAGAACAGTACAGGTAGGTACATGCCTAGTGTTACTTGATGGTTTACTTTCAAGAATCTGCATGATTAGCTATCGGACATTTCATTCTCGTATGAATACCTCAGTCATACATGATTATTCCCTGTCTGTTTATCAGGTTTCTGAAATTGCCAATGTTCTATACTGTCATGGTTGTGTCCAAGGTCAAGACACTATATCTCAATCACTCTGAGTGGCATGTAATGTGCCTCTTATATGTTGTTCTCTGAGGTAGCTACCAGCTATCCCAAAAAAAATCAACCTCAAAATGACTGGCTGCTGATGGGATGGTAAACCCAATGAAAAAATATGATAGAAAATAAAACATTTCTGAATTTGAATGCTTTGAATGGTAGAAATCCACTCTACAATAATTGTGTTATTTCCTGCTTCCTGTAGAGTTGTTACCTTTTAATACTTTTTTTACCGCTAAAGTTTTGCAAGAAATTGGAAATGTGGATTGCTTTTAATTTTGTTCTTGGTTTTTTGCAATTGGGAAAAGACTAAAAAAATAACAAAAAATTGATAACATTAGAGAAGAGAAGAAAGAATGTATGGAACAAGAAAATCAATTTTTGATGACGAAGAGACCTGTTTTTATGCAGAACGGATGTGCTGTCTATACTGTTGTGTATGGGAGAGCTCCTATTGCCAGCCTGTAGTTCTGTTTCTATGTATCTGGATGTTGGTCACTCACAGCTCCCACACTATCTCATACAGAACTTTTGTTCTACTCTCCTGGCCAGTGTAGCCATCGTCACCTCTCCCTTGGACATCTTGTACAAGTAAGTGATGAGATAGAGAAATGGAAAATGATGAAACTTTGTCTAAAGCATATGTGTAGAAAGTATAAGTCTTTCCAATTGTGTTTACATATGATATCCACTATGAGCATGTACCAGATGTTGTAGCTTGCATAGAAACAATTACTAAATTTCTAGCAGAAAATCCTTCACATAATACTGTTACCAAGAAATACTGTTGTATAAAGGTGATATTGGTTTGTGTAAATCTGTCAAAGTATAGTTGTAGCTCTAACTC
The DNA here is from genome assembly GCF_031769215.1 of Ylistrum balloti. Classification (NCBI taxonomy): domain Eukaryota; kingdom Metazoa; phylum Mollusca; class Bivalvia; order Pectinida; family Pectinidae; genus Ylistrum; species Ylistrum balloti. The sequence continues at coordinate 955,535 of NW_026781950.1, read as the reverse complement.
TAATTTTTTTCGGACATGTCCATAGATGTAGAAACTCACAGACTGCGTTCTCAGTCTGCAGTCAAGATGGCTGAAGATATATTTGTTTATAATGGCATAATAATTTTGTAGTTTTTGATAGTTTCAGCAATGTCGTAGCTTTGAAGGGATTTTATAGTTTGTAACGACTCAAGCAATTTCTTCGCTTTTATTGGTTTATCAATTTTGTGTGTTACAGAGTTTTTAAGAGAGGGTTCTATGAGCGCTCTGACAAACAGACATCAGAGATTGTCTCACCAGTAGAAGACGTCCCAGGATCAAACACTGACTGGTTGTCATGGATACAACCAACTATTTTCGAGGCTGGTCACAAGCAGTGAGTGTCACTTCATGAAGGCACTTTTTATACAGTCACTATCATGAAAAAACTTAAGAGTATTCTCCTTTTCAAGACCAAATTCTCAAGACAAGAGTCTAAATTCTGACAAGATGCATCTGTTTTAAATGATTGAGTTATTATACATTGAATGCCTAATTTTTGTAAAAGCTAAGCCATTTAGGGCAAAGTACTTGCTTACCTAAGATTCATCAATAAGGAATATATTTTGCTATGACTTAATTTGATGGCAGCAGAAACTTGATCTTGGTGCTTATTTTATGATTACAGCTACGATGACATGCAGACAACCACAGCACTTTACATCCAGTGCAAGCTTCTTCTGAGTCAGCCAGAGATTGACTGGGCAATGATAGTCAAGGTACTGTTACTCTGAGTGAAAGAAGACAAGAGGACAGGTTTTTTAACTCATATTTTTTTCTCTGGCTGCATGTGACATTGATTGGGGCACATCTTCTCTACACTACAATTTAACCATTTTATATATGGTTATCTCTTTGTGTGATAAAATGTTGCACAGTGAATTAATGTTTATTGCTTCACAATAAACAGAATTATGACCCTTTGTTCAGTTCTGATTTCAGAATTTGTATTTTACTCTGCCATGTGGTTTGTGTGTATATGTGAACCAAGAAAACAATAACTTTTTAATTTATTGCCAGATGATAGGAAATTGAATGCAACAATAGAAACCATTCAGTTAATTATATGTTCTAATCGTTTTTCAGGCATTGGTGATGAAGAATTTCACCCTCCCAATTCTCTTCCTGACACAAAGTGTTCTCAATCCATATAAAAACTCCCACAATTCACCAAGAAAGGAAGTGACCTCAAATGTTGCAGCCTTGACCTCTGACCCAGATGTCAAACAACTTTTTAATTCCATTGTCAGTGTTCTTTCCACGTGCTCCCAGCATTTCCCAGATGCTGTTGCTAAAGCAATTGTTCCTGTGATTGACAGGTATGTCTCCTAAAACTCTGGACAATAGCGTTAGATTTCTTAAGTGGAATGAGAAGCATGGTTGAGTTGCTTTGATACTATCAGTTGTATTTGATAACTTTTTAGACATTGATTTTGTTGATCTAGACATAATGTTGGGAACATAACTTTCCTGATAAACTTGTTTTTTTTCTGTAATATATGGAAAATCTGACATGAGTGTCATGATAACCTGGTATATATTAAAGGAGTTCAATAATTTTGATTTATGACATTTTCAGTTCTGTATCAGGTGCAGATTAGTCTACATCTGATCATGTTTTATTCCATTTAACATCATGATTCTCCTTATCATATGTATTTCTGAAAAACCCATAAAATTTCAAAATAAATTTTTCTATATGACAGACTTATTTGACGAAGATGGTGTGTTTTCAACTACTAATCAAATGATGTCATTATGATGTGACTTATTCATGACATCACTGTAGTGTTATTACACATGATTCTTACAATATATTATGACATGGCTGCATATCACACAACTGGCCAGTTAATGTGATCAATATTGATTGGAATTATTTTATCACAGATGTGAACATTGGGTGTATATGGAGACGAAGCATGTGCCAGGACGCGACTTTGATGTATGTATCATAACTGTAGAAACTTAGAAAAAAATGAGATTTATATGGTAAATGTTAACTTGATTTCATCGGATAAAGTAACATGACTATTCTGTTCAATAGATGGATATTTCATTGGTTATTTTCTTAAAAAGTTAATATTTCATTAACTGAATTTTACAGAATATGAATATTTCTTTTCATGAATATTTTATTGAGTGAATAATTCCTGTATACATTTATTACACATACTTTGTTCTGGCATAAACTAATCACAATATATTACATTCACTACTTTACCAGATTTAATTATAAATCTTATAATCAAGTAAAGAAAATCTCAAAGTAGGAAGTCTGATCAGTGTTCCTAATGTTAGAAATGAAGTTGTATTTACATACAGCTTTTGTTTACTTATAGATTCCTGTTTGGATGTATACAATATTTGACCTAATGGAACCATTTGTTCTCAGGTTAGTTTTACATAACTTATTAAAACTATCATTATTTTTTTTAATGAGTTTAGATATGAGATTTTATAAACAGATGCATTTTGTAAATATTTTTAATGTATAATGTATAAGATATCAGAGTCAATACATTTAGATTAAGAAACATGAGATAAGTTGTTGTCCACCATTTTTATTTGGCAGAGTGTTGAAGCCTGTGTTAGAGTATTTGGTTACCAGTGACCGTTCGGGACATCAGATTCGGCCAGTGATGACTGTACTTGCTGAGCTACCCTGTGGTTGTCCTCCACATAATCCCCCACCCACCAAGTCACACAAGTTTGATGGCAAGTAGCTAGTACTCACATATGAACTCCCATCACTGAGTCACACAAGTTTGATGGCAAGTAGCTAGTACTCACATATAATCCCCCACCCACCAAGTCACACAGGTTTGATGGCAAGTAGCTAGTACTCACATATAAAACACCATCCACCAAGTCACACAGGTTTGATGGCAAGTAGCTAGTACTCACATATAAAACACCATCCACCAAGTCACACAGGTTTGATGGCAAGTAGCTAGTACTCACATATAAAACACCATCCACCAAGTCACACAGGTTTGATGGCAAGGAGCTAGTACTCATATATAAACCCTCACCCACTAAGTCCCACAAGTTTGATGGCAAGTAGCTAGTACTCATATATAAACCCCCACCCACCAAGTCACACAGGTTTGATGGCAAGTAGCTAGTACTCACATATAAAACACCATCCACCAAGTCACACAGGTTTGATGGCAAGTAGCTAGTACTCACATATAAAACACCATCCACCAAGTCACACAAGTTTGATAGCAAGAAGCTAGTACTCATATATAATTCCCACCCACCAAGTCCCACAAGTTTGATGGCATGTAGCTAGTACTCATATATAATCCCCCACCCACCAAGTCACACACGTTTGATGGCATGTAGCTAGTACTCATATATAGAAAACCAATTCAAATATATCTCCCACAAAAATAAGTGTTTGACAGTATGTGGTATTTCTTGTTATTTTTTTTAATAGTTATAAAAAATTAGCTTTTAAAGCAACAGATTTACATTGAATGGATTCTGTTGCTTTCAATTTTTTATTATAAATCACAATTTATGAAATTTTAAATAAAATTTTGCACTGAAATAAATATTAGTTTATGTACAAATTCATTATTGTTATAATCTGTTCAAATTGAGTAATATCCAAGTGTTTGAATATTCACATGGTTTCTTATTTCAACAGCAAATAAAGAATTCATTGACGTGTCCTTGCGTACTCTCCTGGGTCAGATGGCAGAGGATGTTTACGTGCTGCCTACTGCTGTGTGTATCCTGATGCGTATGATGCAAGAACAGTGTACACTGAAGGGAATCAAGTCTCCTCACAAATGTGCCAGTCTCAAGGTGGGTTAGGCTTCACAATATTCATAGTTATGGCCTTTGTTTTCTGGAGAATGGTGGGAGAGGTTGGAGGCCTTCACATTGTTTTGCCATGTTTATATCATGATCTCGGAAAAAAAAAATTTATGCAGTCTGTAAACAATTTTTTTTTTCTGGTCGCGCTTTTTCATAATAAATACTGTTACTTTTCAATTTATGGAATAAAGAATTAGAAAAAATTATGATGTTGATAAGTTGACTTAAACTGACTACGTTAACTTTAAACTGAATACTGTTAACATTAAACTCACTACTGTTAACATTTTTGTATTAATTCTATTTAATTGGGCTTTTCGTGCTGACATATGATGGCACTTTTTGCAGTTTCTGTATGGTGTTTTCATAACTAATAATGTTGATATGCCAATTCATCATTGCACTAATTTGCCAACAAGTGATCAGGTCTTTTTCATCACTTGAAGTTTGTGTACAGTAAATCTTGATGTAATTTCTGTTTGTTTTTGTGATATGTTTTGGTTACATGTAAGTTTTTATATTATTTTTATACCAGTATACTTATTATGTTCTGTTGATGTTCAGATTATAGCCACCTGTTTGAAGTGTAAGCTGTCCGACTTCAACTTTATACAGTCTATCACAGGAGTCTCCCTCAGTCAGAACGACAAGGATCAGTTGCTTCTCTTGGCTGACTGTATATACAGCACACTGGTCTACACAAAGTGTGAGTGTCTAGATAAACAAGGTCCAGACTGATGTGTCCAGACTGACAAGTTTTACATCGTATAAATTGTCCAGACTGATATGTCCAGACTAACAAAAATTCCATCACATAAATTGTCCAGACAGATGTGTCCAGACTGACAAAAATTCCATTGTATAAAATGTCCAGACTAACAAGTTTTCCATCGTATAAAATGCCCTGACCAACCAAGTTTCAGTTTACACACCTCATCAGACTGTGGACATGATTTTGTCCAGAGTAAGGAGATTCCATTGTACACATAAATCAAGTGTGTTCTATCTTTAGTCAGTCATAGTAAAAGAAATTTTATTTCACTGATATTAAGAATTAATGTCTCTGTTTCAGCTAAGAGTCAGGGCACTCCACGCTTAGCGGGGAAATTCTGTAAAGAAAACAAGGAATGGATCGTGGAGAAGATCCAGAGCATTGGTAGTTACATCAGCAGCGAGTGAGTAAAACAAAATCTTAATTATTTTAATGTTCATTTCAATTTCTTGTCATTTTCCAGTCATCCCTGTGGGGACTAGATTGGATAATATTTATAGGTATATTGTGTTTATATAAATTTGTTTGTAGGGACTTAAATAAGTAAGTCATCCCTGTGGGGACTAGATAGGATAATATTTATAGGTATATTGTGTTTATATAAATTTGTTTGTAGGGACTTAAATAAGTAAGTCATCCCTGTGGGGACTAGATAGGATAATAAATAAGTAAGTCATCCCTGTGGGGACTAGATAGGATAATAAATAAGTAAGTCATCCCTGTGGGGACTAGATAGGATAATATTTATAGGTATATTGTGTTTATATAAATTTGTTTGTAGGGACTTAAATAAGTAAGTCATCCCTGTGGGGACTAGATAGGATAATAGATAAGTAAGTCATCCCTGTGGGGACTAGATAGGATAATATTTATAGGTATATTGTGTTTATATAAATTTGTTTGTAGGGACTTAAATAAGTAAGTCATCCCTGTGGGGACTAGATAGGATAATATTTATAGGTATATTGTGTTTATATAAATTTGTTTGTAGGGACTTAAACAAGTAAGTCATCCCTGTGGGGACTAGATAGGATAATAGATAAGTAAGTCATCCCTGTGGGGACTAGATAGGATAATATTTATAGGTATATTGTGTTTATATAAATTTGTTTGTAGGGACTTAAACAAGTAAGTCATCCCTGTGGGGACTAGATAGGATAATATTTATAGGTATATTGTGTTTATATAAATTTGTTTGTGGGGATATAAATTAAATAAGTAAGTCATCCCTGTGGGGACTAGATAGGATAATATTTATAGGTATATTGTGTTTATATAAATTTGTTTGTAGGGACTTAAACAAGTAAGTCATCCCTGTGGGGACTAGATAGGATAATAGATAAGTAAGTCATCCCTGTGGGGACTAGATAGGATAATAGATAAGTAAGTCATCCCTGTGGGGACTAGATAGGATAATATTTATAGGTATATTGTGTTTATACAAGTTTGTTTGTGGGGACTTAGATAAGTAAGTGCTGTGATAGCTCATTTGTTATAGCATTTGCCTACACAATCTCAGATGGAGATCCAAGGTGTATTGTTTGTTGTTCACAACTTGTGGCAGTTTGTGTTTCTCAGGAAATGCAGACGAGTTTGTACTGATGTTGTTTTTCCCTGAACAAGATACCTTACTCGCTTTAATCTGGATGGAATGTGATGGGCCTCCTGTATGTTGTTCAGAGAGGAAAACATGCCAACATCCCCAGCAAAAATATCTAACCTATTGAACATTTCATCAGTTTTATATGTTGCTTGTACACACATTTAGTATTGTATTATTATCATGACTGTATATCATTTGTACAGGATATTTGAGACAGATGACAGTAATATCTTGGAGCTGGCCACCAATGAGTTTATGGCGCAGTTGTTTTTATTACTGGCCAGTAACATTCTTGACACAGACACAGGTAACACTTCCTACACTCTTCATTCTCCTGTTAAAGTCTTTCATACCATAAGACTTTTATTCCTAAGATGTAAATGTGAAATGTTAAGCTTGTGAAAAAAGGGGGAAAAATATTGGAAATATGTATCATTATAAGACCCCTACAATATGTATTGAATCATTAAGGAGGGACACCCTACAAATCAAAGATAACAAAGACAACAAATCTACAGGTTTTCCTTTATGTGTAGAAAAATACAAGCTTGAAATAACATAATTTGATGCCATTTTATTGTCCTTTCCCTGCTGTTGCACAAATCAGCAACCTATATTTCTAGGCTAAAGAGGAATTTCTCTTTCAGGTGCTTAGAAATACTAGAAAGATTAAAGTTACTTAGAAATTCTCTACTTCAGCATTTATCTGATCATATTCATTTGTTTCTAGGTCAGAGAGATCTACGTAATATTCACTTCCTCATCACCAATAACTTCTTGTGGCTGGAGCACCACCTTGATATCCAGTATGTGCTGCCCTCTAGTGACAACAAACTTCCTCCTGTGTTCACCACCAACATGAAATCTACAGCACAGAAAGAATTTGACCCAGCAAAGGAGTTTGATCTGATTGGAACTCGAAAGTTTGATCATGTATGACTTTCCTTATATAATATCTGGCTTCTTTATTAACATTTCATGATTTTAGATTTTGAATAACTCATATTTTTAAATAATTCCCGATCAATCCAGATTTTTAACACTATCTGGGTACTTGAGTGGAGAACAAGGCTGCTTAATTTTTACCATTTAATGTAGTCCATCCCTTCAGATTTTACGGGATATTTTAATGGTAGATACATTTACACCACAATACACACATAAAACACATGTTACCTCATTACATTTATTACCAGGGTCACACATAGATACACACTTATGATCTACTGATCCAGATTTTGAAATTTTTAAGGAATTAAACATTTTTTGTCCAGTTAAAAACCTTATAAAACATAATAAATATATAAATGTATTACATGAATATCAAGGGAATGTATAATATAATGCATAGCTGTCCCCTAAAATTTTTGTTATAAAGATATAATTGACAATTTTGTTGTAAAATCTTATCTGTTTTATTGGCAAAACTGTCTTGAAAACCCATGTCTTTTCCATTACATTTCAGCTTTTTTTTTTTCGGATAATTTTCAAAATTTTTCAATTTTTTATTAAGACTTTGACATAAATACATTATGATAAACAAATAAAAAGTATACCTTACTGTCCTTTTTTTGGAAATAATGATAGACTATAAAACTGGTTGAGTTGTGAAATGACTTTATGGCTAATGGACAGTCCTGAGGATTCCGGAGAGCAACATCTGGAAGGCTCTGCACCTTGTTCAGCTCTCGCTTATCCTGATCATCACAGATGTTTCTACCTGTCAATCTGTCTAACAATATTGTAATATGATAATTATTTATCAAAAATTTACACCATTTTTATTTTACAACAGTACATCTAATTTTTGCTTTAAAAAGGAAAAATATGGCCTAACCTCAGAGCAACTTTTTATAACTTTTGTTACCAGTATCTCTATCTGTTTCTTAAGTTCTATTTAGAATCTTACATAAGTATGTCATTAAAAGAAAACAAAAAGAACACTGTTCTGTATTTTTTCAGTTCTGACTGTTAACGTTCTGTAAATTTCCCAGCCTTATTCCTAGGCTTTTTCTTGTGATCAGCTAACATGCTTCAAAATGCTTTGGTAAAATGTAAACTGAAACAGGATACAGATAATGTGATATATAAAACAAAATAGATTACCGGGATCTGGAAAGAGTAACATCACAGAAGGGTCTATCTATGTTAAAGGAATTGTTGAATGTAAATTTAATATAATTCAATTTGTTTTCACATTTTTTCAAAGGAGGCGATCAGAAACTTTCCGATACAGTGGCAGAAGCTTCTCCAGTCTGATCTAGGTCTTAGTGAGTTTGGATTCAGGACACTTCTCTACAATCGACATGAGATGCAAGAAGGAGCTTTCCTTGAGGAAAATGAAAAGAAACCTGTAGAAGTTCTACGATCTGCATATGAAAATGAAGCAAGAGAACTCGGTTGAATGAAGTGTCTGTCAGAATATTACTGCCCAAGTTTGTGGTTGTCTCCTTTTAGTTGTGGTAGATCATCTACGGAGAGAATATTTTTGAACTCTGTGTGATATAGTGCTTCGATAACGCCTCATTTAATGTTAGTTAGTTTGGGAAAGTCTGCTGGCAAAATTATTTACATTACTGTGAAATCATTATTTTCATAGGCTCAATTTTTGTGGTTTTTCAAAAAGTCACTATTTCATTGACATTTGATTTCGTGGATAAAAATAGCTCTATAAATGCATTTAAAATGATTATGACAGTGGGTTGTCATATTAAATCATGGATTGAGAGTACCCACAAAATGAATTAAAATAAATCTCCCACGAAAATTGATTATTTTACAGTATGTACATAGCCATTGTATGTAACCTCTAAAATCTTTAATATAGTGTTATATTTTTTAGAAGTTTTAGTGCCATTCAATATTTAATATTAACACAAATTCAACTTATGATATACATGCTTATGCTGCTGCTTCAATGACTGATCTCATTCATAGAAACACTTAGATCCGATAACAAATTACAAGGATATAGCTGAAATTTTTCAGACATTCTCTCAACATTTCTTCGTCAATCTGGAGTCTATGTGTACAGTCCCAAAATTTTTTCACAGGAAGAAATTGTTGAAGTATCCACATTAACCATGACATTGAAATGAAATTTTGTAAAATTTCTTTTCAGTTACTTTTGCCCTTCTAAATACATATTTATTTGTGAAAGTAGTGATATATCATGCTGTGTAAATGTTGGGTAACAAATACATTTGTTTACATCAATAGATGTTTAGCTATTCAGGTTTATTTCATCACATCTGATACATGTACATTAATTTTTTAATGGAAATATCAAAGACCTGTCTTACAAATGTAGATATTTTATAGTATTTGGTCATTGTTCGGTCTACATGTTACATCTGATGTTCATCAGAGTTCAGTACATGCGATGGAATTGGCCTCTGGTGAGTCTTTGACTCTGTCCATCAGGTAAATTGTTAGAGTTGAGCTGTGTCTCTAGAATGGGCTGGCACAAAGCGTAATGCTACTGGCCTGTGGGGATCTATCCAGGCAGTCATTGGTTTGTTGCTGGCACTCTAGGATTCTCTTATGATACACCAGGTATATCTGTAGATAGAGGACTGGGGAGATTTTATTGAAGGTTATAGCTTCATAAAAGTTTCTTCCATTTCAGAGAAAAAGGAAATGTAATGGAAAATTTAGTCAGCCATCAGATTTCTGCTGACACATTCTTGCTCTGTTCTGGTAAAACAAGACACATGATTATGTAACTCTCCACTTAACATACCAAAGCAATATGAGTACTTTCAGGATACACCTAACATCCGTTATGATAGATAAAGACATTCTCCATTATTGACATAAATAGTACCAAAGAAAATGTAAATTGAAATCAGAAATCAAAAACCTCGTTGATGTTTTTTTGTTTTAGTGTATCTTCACTACAATTTTGTCATTTTACAGGGTTCACTATGACCTAAACAAGTATATATATAAGTTCCCTGTATTTGTTCTGTTATGGTTTACCACTTATACCTATTTATAGGTATTCCATTTATAGACATATATTTATTTATAGATATAAACCACACCTGTTTAGATATAGATACAATCTTAATATAGCTGAACAGTATCTATTTATAGATATAATTCCACATGTTGTCCACCATTTCTATGTATTGGCAATGCTTCTGGTCAGTGCTAGATTTTTTTCTCCGAAATATTTAATCTGGATGACCATGAACATCACCAGGTTTTGTCATTTAAATAATCATCTTTCCCATAATCCATTTTAATTTAACGTCTATAAATGGAATTTCACTTATTTCATTAACCTCCAGCATACTGTAAACATACTTATTTTGACACCAAATTTGGCGTAGAGTCAGTTGTAAACAAATAATCTCAATGATGAATTAATGCATTAGCGATGATTGCTATATTAATTACATCAAATTAAACTGCAATTAGCAGGATCAGTTTTTAGCATAATATCTCTATTGGAAAAGGGGTTAAAATAGATAACTGGTAAAAAATATGTATGTTTACATTATACTGTATTGTCATTACTTACTAAATCCCATATAGATATGTTTTTACTTACCTGTGTATTATATCTATAGACATAAATGATATTACTTACTAGTCAGATCAGTTACAGATAGACTGTAGTTTATGGGAGCATATCTTCTTGTTCATCTCTGTCTGGTCCAGTGTGTTGTGTCCCGTTCAGTGTCTTATCTTCAGAATCTCCCAACTTATTTGGTTCATAGTTATCCCATAGTGTGACATCTGTGTTCTATACCCTGTTTGCGTATGAGTGAGGGCATTCAAGTCATGTAAACATTTTTTTCCGAAACTAGATTTTACAGTGAATGAAATTTTATCCCTTGTTATACCATCCATTGCCCAGTTGCTCAAGTGTCGACCTGTTTGTTATGTTTTTGGTTTATACATATTTCAACATTGTCTGTCATGAAAATAACAATACACATGTACTTTTTGTAGTTTTCTATTTTGCTATGGAAAATACTGTCCTAATTATAGATGTCAGTAGTCTATTCTATTGCTGAAAGGCTGCAAGGCTGTAATAGCTGACGTAAAGCCTGTTAGATAAATTCAGCAGCTCCAGTTTTGGACTCCCTCTGTTTCAATGAGGATACTTACTGTCAAGAGACATCCTTGTACAGGAAGTAAATGAGTGATTGTGGCCAACAAAGGGCAGAAAATACATCAGCAGGATAGATATTTAAATACAAGGATATTTAACTTCAAATATCTGCTTATTTAAAATATATGTCTTATAATTATTTGTTACAATAGTTTGTAGAACCATATTTAGCATAGTGCTAACAAAGGAGATATTTTAGGATGTAGTGAACAAATTTTTTAAAATGATCAAATTTTTTAGTTATAATTTAATTTTTATTAACATGGTTTAGTCATCTTAATTTATTAACTAAATAATTATTTATTCTCAGGTCTGTCTCTTATTTTGATACTTTTTTGTCCTTGTTCTAGAGTTTGTTGCTTTTAACAGTTTTTAAAGATTTTGAGGCATTCTGATATTGAGAGAAAACTGTTTTTTAGTTTGAGACATTTGTACATCGTAACATGAAATGCTGGGTTATTTACATTAAAAAATGTTATGCCTGGCATTGTATTGTGTACAGTACATCAGTATGAAACTTTATATGACTCTGCAAAAGTTGGAATCAAGGTGGGATTCAGGAAAAAACTGGAAAAAATTATGTTACGCATAGGATCTTTAAGTTGTTTCAACACAACACTGAATGTTTTTTGCTTACCTGGTCTGAAACACTGGTTAGCTTATGCCATGGTGCAGTGTCCGGTGTCTATAAACTTGTTACTAAAAATTGCTATTAGTCACAAATGACTGATTGGATTTTGATCAACTTTCATCAGAAGTTTCCATTGGGGAATCAAATGTATGAAAGTTGGTCTCAGCCCTTAGGGGAGGGAGAGGCTTGGCCCTGTAGAGGTTATAGAGCAAATGTTTGAGGGCAAAAAAATCTTGGCTAATGGAAATAAATTATATAAACAGCAGGTGTTGGCCAAATGGGGCAAGAGGGACAAGGCCCAATAGAGGAAATGGAGCAAAATTCTTTAAAATACTTCTTCTGTAGGAATGCATGAATGTTTTGCCAAGTTGGTTTAATTCCAGCTGAAGTGAAAAGGAATCATTTTGTATAAGCAATGCATCACTGAGAATAGAGGAATTTCTCTAAAATCCATCTTTTGTGGGAATGCCTTGATTCTGTCCCAATTCAGCCCGAAGCATACCTAATTTAAAGGAAACCAATTTTGTATCAACCAGGAGTCTGACATCAAAGATGTGGGGCCCAATAGGGAAAATGGAAGTTCCTAAAAATCATTCTTCCATAAATATTGTCTACGATTGATCTGAAGCAATTTTTATGAATGGTGAATCTGAGGTATGTTTGACCACAAGGCCGTGACCCAACAGGAAAATTATTTCAGAATTTTTGACAATTCAAAATTCTTGGTTAAATTATTGGATAGCTGAATTATTCTGGTGAGCCATGCAGACTTGTATGAATTTTTAACGTATTATGAAACCGATTTTACAAAGATTTAATAACCTTGTAACAGTTTACTTTTTACAATGTCACAATGTCTCAACCCTTTATTTTGGAGAATTACTGACCTTGTCATTGTTGACAATGTATTTGATGATGTACTAATTGTCCCGACCCAACTGTTTTACAGAGAAATCGTGGCAGTGTTGTTGTTAACCTTGAGGATTGTTGTCTGTGATATACCATGATATTATATAATATATTAATTCTTGACCAAATAAAATTCTTGTTCCTCATTTCCTGATTGATCCTTGAGTTGTATTTTCTCCTTGAAAGCAACATACTTGGGGGGGGGGGGGGGAACCTTGAACTTAGGTGAAGTTAAACACACCCTCCTCTCTTCTCAGTCTCTCTCTCTTACCTTTTAACAAACTGGAATATCTGTTGGATTTTAGTCAGCATAGAGGATCTGTGATGACCAGTTTGTTTGCTAGTTTTACTGCCCATGAATATCAGCAGTCTAATAGTAATAGCTTGTCGCTATCGCATCGAAAAGTCTACACAACCACATCCACAGAATTCAAAGTGCCTTACCTTAGGACTCGGTCACAACAACACAGACTGTATCTCATCTCCCTGAGAAACACAAACTGCAAGTGTGGAGTGTTGAACCACACACACAAACCTGAGGTTACATCAGTCAATGCTGAGCCGACTGTGCTGTCATGGTCATGCTAAAGTCACATGAAACGTCTATATAAGGAGAAATCACAGAGAAATTTTATCAGCGGGAGGGGTATTAAGAATGAATTTATGATCAGGGGATGGGTTATTAAGAATGAACTTATGAACTGGGGAATGGGTATTAAGAATGAACTTTTGATCTGGGGAAGGGGGTATTAAGAATGATTTGATCTGGGGGAGGGGGTATTAAGAATGAACTTTGATTTGGGGGAGGGGGTATTAAGAATGAACTTTGATCTGGGGGAGGGGGTATTAAGAATGAACTTTTGATCTGGGGGAGGGGGTATTAAGAATGAACTTTTGATCTGGGGGAGGGGGTATTAAGAATGAACTTTGATTTGGGGGAGGGGGTATTAAGAATGAAATTTGATCTGGGGAGGAGGTATTAAGAATGAACTTTTGATCTGGGGGAGGGGGTATTAAGAATGAACTTTTGATCTGGGGGAAGGGGTATTAAGAATGAACTTTTTATCTGGGGAGGGGGTATTAAGAACGAACTTTGATCTGAGGAGGGTGTATTCAGAATGAATTTTGATAAGGGGGTGGGAGTATTAAGAAAGAACTTTGATCTGGGGAGGGGTTATTTAGAATGAACTCTTATCTGGGGAGGGGGTATTAAGAATGAACATTTGATCTGGGGGAGGAGGTATTAAGAAAGAAGTTTGATCTGGGGAAGGGGGTATTAAGAAATCACTTTGATCGAAGGAGTGGGTATTAAGAATGAACATTTGATCTGGGGGAGGGGGTATTAAGAATGAACATTTGATCTGGGGGAGGGGGTATTAAGAATGAACTTTTGATCGGGGGGAGGGGTATTAAGAATGAACTTTTGATCGAGGGGAGGGGTATTAAGAAAGAACCTTTGATCTTTGAGAAGGGGTATAAGAATGAACTTTGATTTGGGGGAGGGGGTATTAAGAATGAACTTTTGATCTGGGGGAGGGGTTATTAAGAATGAACTTTTGATCGGGGGGAGGGGGTATTAAGAATGAACTTTTGATCGGGGGGAGGGGTATTAAGAATGAACTTTTGATCTGGGGGAGGGGGTATTAAGAATGAACTTTTGATCTGGGGGAGGGGGTATTAAGAATGAACTTTTGATCGGGGGGAGGGGTATTAAGAATGAACTTTTGATCGGGGGGAGGGGTATTAAGAATGAACTTTTGATCGGGGGGAGGGGTATTAAGAATGCACTTTTGATCTGGGGGAGGGGGTATTAAGAAAGAACTTTTGATCTGGGGGAGGGGGTATTAAGAAGGAACTTTTGATCTGGGAGAGGGGGTATAAGAATGAACTTTGATTTGGGGGTGGTTATTTAGAACGAAATTTGATTTGGGGGAGGGGGTATTAAGAATGTACTTTTGATCGGGGGGAGGGGTATTAAGAATGAACTTTTGTCTTAGGTAGGAGTATTAAGGACAAACTTTTATATCAGTTAGGAAATCAATCCATCCAAAACATTTTATGTATTTAAACTAAATCCAAAATGGCCACCAGTCTGCTAGTTTGTTTTCTGAATAGTTTGAAAATGAAATAAAAGAAATTACAAATTTAAATAGATTGAAAAACTCAAAACAAGAATGCGTTTGTAATGTTTTATTTAACATGTACTGTCTATATAACAAATATATTCAGATATCCATATAAAATGGAAACAAGTATTAATTGGTACTTTTTGCTGCATTAATCGTCTGCAAAATATATTTGTGTTGTTTACGAAAGAAGCACTCCAATATATTGCACACTCCACCAAGAAAACTATTGCACTATATATGAGAACTAATACCGTTGTTGTAAAGTGATGTCAACACCGCCCCTAATATACCAATGTACAGTAGGTACTTTGTAAAAAAAAAGAAAAAACTCACTCAGATCTATGGACTTAGGAGAGAGTCCAAACATTTACTTATATATAATAGCAAATACTGCCTCATATATATATATATACATACTGATAACCATACAAGAGAGTAAAATGATTACAATACAGTTCGGGTTTTTTTTTGGGGGGGGTTTTCAAAAATCAAAAAACAAATACTGTTCACACATGCATTGTTTCCTTTTTCATTCATAAATTTAACTAGTTGTTATTCTCAAAATTACAGACACTGTAATTTTGGAGATTTTGCTTGAAATATCCATCTAACATGGCTGATCATCATCAAGCCCCTGTATATCTTTCCAGGTTTGCAGGGCCGAGCTCGCACCAAGGGATAAGACAGAGTATCGTCTTCTAAATTAAATTGCACACTTGCCCCTGACAAAACATACTGGGGACATTTCAATCTGTGCTTCATGTATTTCTGAAAGTGTCGACTACAAAAATATCAAAATTATGAATTCTGATCGATAATATGGGTCCCTCTTCATTTAATCCATAACTATTTTGATTCATGCTTCTGCTTACAGTCTCCTGTGAATATTTCATTTCAATATTGACGTTTGGTTCTGAGAGAAGTGTTCAGTCATACTTGCTAAATTTTTTGTCTAGTAGATATCTGATTTTTGTCTATAAATTAGCATGAAACATTAAAGAAAATTAAAAGAAAACAGAAAAAATCTCTTTCTAAATATCATAATTTGGTTTAGTCAAAGTGAATTTTCAAACAACAAATAAAAATGTGTACATCGAAAATTACTGTTTGGTCCTGTCAACACCAACTACAAGTATACTATAAAATATATGAGTTTCTTTATGACAGGAATCTGTCCATGTACTATAAAATCATGAATTTTTAAGAGGCTGAAATTTTGTGATTTTCGCAAAACAGATTGACTCCTGATTTTAAATCTTGCTCAAGAGTTTCACTAGTACTCTATTTGTATATCAAATTTTATCCATTTGTTATTTTGTGGACTTATTAAATCATGGAATTTGAGTACCCAAAAATTCAACCAAAATCAATCGCCCACCAAAATTAATGATTTAATAGTACAACAAGGATTGGATGTAACAGTGAAAGGTGATTATGTTGGTCCTCACATTTTTCAATTAACATCTGTGTTATAAATATGTATGATAAGTGATAATTTGAAGTTAAAACTAACTATACCTTACAACAACCTCCAGGGAGCTAACACATCTGGCTACAATTTAAGGGAGGTAAGCTTAAGACATAGTCATAAGAATTATTCATTATTTAACAGGCTTGCATCCACTATTCCACAGACTATAAAAGATAGAAAAAGGAGTAGAAAGGAAATGGTATGAAGTGATGGAAGAGAGTGAGATACCGAGATGAGGTAGACTGGGAGCCATCTCTAATACTAAGCCTGTTATTGAACAATAAGTTTGATGACGACCCCCTTAACCTAATCATAGCTCTAACCGTACTCTAACTAGGCACACTGCAGAAAGAGAACCAGTTGAGAACAGAGAGGAAGACAAAGGGGATCCTACATTACATGAATTTTGATAATATTTTGGAGATTTGTCAAAATTTCTTAATAAAACAGTCCCTAATGTTAACACTATCAGAACTGGTCTGATGTTCCAACATTTTACATCGTTCTGAAGACATCGACTCCCAGACCAAAAAGTAACCAGAGCATCAGGATAATTCTGACCAGCTTCAGCCTGATATAAGTTTACCTGGAAAACCTACTATACTGCAGTAGATATGGGCGGGCTTATTACCAGGCATGAGCTTATTGTCAGATAAATATGTTATGAAAAATGCTAATAATTTTACATCACTTGGTGAAACAGTGTATTTAAATAGTAATGTTATTATGATAGACCAAACAAGAAAAAGAAACATACATTTTAATATCATTTACAAAAGAGTGAAAACAATTAAAATTAAAAAACAAAAATCAAAACTGAAGTCATGATAACTTATATGTGGAGTTGTGCTGAAACATGATTGACAGACACAAACATCCAGAAGGAACTGTTGACACCTTCTCTATATATATTTGGAAACAACATCACAAAGTCATGTATGTTGTTACTTCAATCAAGGGGGAAACAAATGGTTGTGTAACCATTTTATATATCTACAACTTCAAATTTAACCTAATTATCTAAATTCAATCTGAAAATGTTCAGCCAATCCATATTATCTGATCCTCATACTGTGAATTCACATACCTTTGGGATAATATTATTCTAATGCTTTTCATAATAAAACAACGGGTCTAAAATTAGAATGTGCTAATTGCAGTTCCTGTATATTGTGTATCTTACAACTATTGCGAATGTGCAAATTCATCATGATGTAATTTGTTAAAAACTAATAATAATAATACTAATAAATTTGATTACACCAAGATAAATAGGTTCACTGTATATCACATTAATCCTTAAAACAATTTAAAATGCAATGATGAAATACATTATTATAAAATATTTCATTTTATTGGACAGCAATTGTTTGCAACACATTCCTAAACCTATGTCGAGGTGAAATCCTTTCTTATTCATAATGCAGATTTTATCATCATCCATGATTTAACTCAAAATTTCATTGAACTTCACACAAAGAAAAAAATTGTCCAAACAAATTGCATAATTTAATTTGACCTCAAACTGTTAATACATGAATGTAACTGGAACTGCAGGCCCATTCAAAATTAACAGTTTTATTCAATGATATTTTAAATCAACACTTTACAGAGAGCTGAATAACTTTAAAACATCAGCATTAGAAAAGCATAATTTCATGTTTATTGCAACATAAAAAAACTGTTGCAAAACTTTGTTTTAAAATTTTGCCAATAATTCCTGCCAGCAGATATGCAAAATATTGATACAACAAGCAAGTTTTTAGATTACAGTATTAGTGCTAAAGCCATGACAAGTCATTTTGTACAATTTAATGGTGTATTTACAACATCGTTAAAAAGGATTTTGTATTACAGTCTGATGATCACACACATTGTGCAGATATATAATCTTGTGAAGCAGAGTATAAATGTTGCTGTAGACTTTTGGAAACTTGAACTACTACAAACTTACAAGAACACTTGAGAACCACCAGGATGTTTCAAAGATCACTAAAAAACCCACAGTCTGTAAAAATACCGTGCTTACCCTGCAGTAAGCCCAGGGAGACAACACATAATCTTACAATAAATCAGGGAATGGCATTATTCTAGGACAGTGAAATATCACAGGTTCATAATTTTACTAAACAGCAATAAATCTATGGGTGGGCTTATTACCAAACATGGGCTTACTGTTGGATATACACATACACTTGTATGTGAGCCATATAGGGGTTGTGTTTCATGTTGCATATGGATATGCAGTCTAACTTTTTCACCTCAATAATGCACATCAAGCTTAGTATTCAAACACTGAAAACAAAGTTTATGCATACATTGAAAATAACATATTTACAAATATGGAAATATCCTCCACAAAATTGGTTTAACCTGATTCATAAATATTGTATATTTATTTATACAGACATTTTATTTTCATCTATTTTTTGGTTACTTTTAATCCATAAATTCTTATGTCTGTGAAATGATGAACAGTTAAAATAGATATCAATTAATAACGATTTTGTGAGTACAAAGTATCGTCAAAATCAGATGGTTTGTTTTAAATTAATATTCAGAAAAAATTTTGTTAGCTAGATATTCAGAAGAAAATTGGACGTCATTTAAAGAATTAGAGAACACCATTTCCTACAAGATTATACATAAAGATTACTATACACGTTAACACAATCAAAAACAGTAAGCGGATCTGCCTTTTTGTAAAAAATGAGATCATCCGTAAATCTTTTTCAATCAAGAAAATGTACGAGCTATAAACATTCTGCCACTAGAATTAAAGGGAATTCATTTTTTACCTTTAATTTTTCAGGTCACAACAGAAACAATTCATCTGATGTTTAAGCTGTATGATAAAGTGACAGAATGACAATGTCTCCAAGACATCAAAAGCAAGATTGTAAATCAGATTAAAAATATTACAGATGGTCACAATGTATCTTCTTGTCTAAAAGAAGTAATTTTTTAATCCTTTTTACATAAGCATACACCAGGATTACTTTCTCAAATTTATTTTCAGTATCATTCCAAAGGATTTTTTTATTGACATGAAATGAACTTAGATTTCCTTTAAACTTGTACCATGTTTTCCACAATGAAAGGCAATGTTTTTTCCACAATGTTTTCCAAAGGGCAATAAGTTTCCTGTATGTTTTCCATGAAAGGCAATAAGTTTCCATATGATGAGAAATGTATCAAGGAGACATATATAATACAAAGTTACAACAATTTTATAATTGTAATACTATTGATGTGTCGATACGCAGTACCGGGTATACTTATGTTAAACAGGTAATGACAGTTGAGGGACTGATAAAAATGTTAAATAACTGTACATGCGGTCATCGTCTGATAGACACATACACTCATTTCTGATTAATAATATGCACACAAAGAAAAAAATATATCTTCAAGCATTCAGAGGTGAGACGCTCAATTATGCATTACAGTGATGGGCCACCTTTTTGTGTTACTGACTCAGCTACATGGGAAATGACGCGTTAAGAATACATACATGTAATTACATGAGAATTTCAATTTAGTAAAAACTGCAGTAAATATTTTCCTGTTTTCCTTTTACAGCACTTTGTTCTATTTCCAGGATTTCCGTTACAATAAAAATTAAAATCATATAAAATTGACAGTTCACAGGCTTAGATTAATTTTTCATGTCAATATATGGATTTCTACAAATAACAAATTTTGCTCTCTCCTTTTTCTTGTTTAATCATAAAACTACATATATATCTATATATTCAATTCTAACAATAACCTAAGTTGGTAAGTCTTATTTACAAAAAAAAAATTTGAAAAAAATAAGTAAATAAAAACAAATCTAAGGTTTTTTAAAACTCTACTAGGGTACAATTTTAAAAATAAATTGTAAAAATTATAAGGAACAAAAAATGAGACAGATTAACAGTTAAAAAATGGTTCTTTCAGATCTTTAATGGTTATTTCAGATCTTATAGAAACATATAAAACAAACCTGAATCAGCACCAACAGGAAAGATAAAACACTATAATAGTAGAAACACCTCTGATAACAAAAACAATTATAAAATAAAGATTTGACTAGAAATTAAAAATATACTCTCGACTTGAACACAATAAAATCTGAGTAGCAGGTACATCTATTTGGAAAATTAAATAACTACACAAGACTTGAACACAATACAATTTGAGTACATCTCATTGGAAAATGAAACAACTTCTAAGTGCTGGACTACCCAGACACTTAATATGACCGACTCACTGATAGGTATTTTTGATAAGATGAAACCTTCAATTTATCCTCAAAGAACTGTTGTGCTCATGTTAATATATTTTCATTATTCATAGTTTCTTTGTCTTTTGTTTTGTTTTTGTTTAAAACATATGAAACAGTTGGAACTTTTCAAGCTGAAAAAGCAGGTTAAAATAAGCTTTAGAAATTGTTGTCATAGAAATAGTGCTATTGGGTTAATGTTCAGTTTTTGTAACATACAATACAAAATAAAACTTCATGTATCGTGTACACATGTAAAAATATAAACAGCATGCACACTTCAGTATCTGAAATTTTGATAACCTGAAGACTCCGTTTAACTTAGGTGTTTATCTGTTCCTCGCCAAATCACCTCTTTGTATCTAGGTTATGATGAATTTTTAACTTGAATACTCCCATAACTCAACAGTTTTTCTTGATCCTGTCGACGTTGACTTGGAAATAACAGAATTGGAGTCTGCTACCTTGCAGAAAAATGCATCTTTTTCGTGAATTGCATGAAGAGAAGATTTTAAAAAAAAACATTTAATTAATATAAATTGATCTTATGAGTTCCTGTTGACCAATTTGATATAATAGGCAAGCCTAAGATATGTGGCATGGGGTACAACCCTATTTCTATGGGAGGTAAGTAACATTCAACACATGTAAAATATAGTGACAATGCAAACATACTAACAAAATTTCAGTCGTGTAGCCAAGCAATTTTGATGTTTATGCATGTAGGGGTGAAGGGGTTAAAAGCCCTCTGCTCATGGTTCACAGAAATCTGAAAGCTGAAAATAAATTCTTATACAGGTGTTCTACTTACAGACAATATAAACTGCTACACATTCAAAACCAGATACCTGTGATGAAAGCCAGGATATATCAGACATCATATAGGAAATTATTCTCCTAAGGACAGTTTTTGTTCTCGCATCTAGCTGTTCTTTTTCACCCAGTGGTAGGATTGACCCTTTACCAGGTAATAATGAAAACATATAGTTAAGCTTGTTAACTTCAAACTTTTATCCACCTTTATATTTGCCCAGTAGACAAATATGCAACATGGACATTGTTAAACTGCGACAAAAGTTCCCAAATATACAGTATATCAAATTTATGACTGTCTTGAAAAATACTAAAACATTTGTTAGTCATTTACAGAATAAGAGAATTTTATATTGGTTTTGATATTTTCTGAAGAAAAAAAAATATGCCAATAACATTAAATATAGTTAAAAGTCAGAAATACATCGAATGTATAATTAGATACAAAAACAATCATAGAAAAGAAACTATCAAATCAAAAATATGTACTAATATATAGGCATTCAAGCTTAAAAAAACACACATTGAAAGAGCCTCAACAGATGTACCAGTGTACAACAAGTCGGAGGTTATATGACCTCTGACCTTTACAAAGGTCAAGGTCATACAAATATTTATAATACCTGATACTAATTATAGAAATGAAATGTCTTAAAACAAAATAAATAACATTGGAATCTCTCATAACAAAAGTTAATGCCATGATCACATAGCTAAGGTTTTGAATGATTTCTTTTTTGTTAATTAATGACATTTCAAAATTACAAAACATACCTATGTACAGCAAAACCAAATAATCAATCTTAATTTGATATTGCATGTTAGCTAATTTTCGATTTTACAAAGGAAAAAAGTATTGTCAGGACTCATAAAGGATGAGGAGTCAAAAGACGTCAAAGGTCATGGGGTGAAAGGTTGCAGATCATGAGGTCAAAATAAAAATTGACCCAGTTAACATAAAAATAACTATCGGCATATTTGTACAAGCCTGGTGTCCTCCTTCAATTAATTCAATACTAACATACATTAAAAGAGATATTACAGTACCCCCTCATAAATACCATCAACATGACTGTCACAAGACAATGACTGTATGTTAGTTTCTCCTGCTACAGGGTAAGGAGTGACGACCAACTGATAGGTCCTGCCGAAGATTCAACAAGGACGCATCACCATGTCTTGTATGAGAGAAATGCCTATGCCCAAATCTGAAATAATACCAAAATCAACAAAATGACTTAAAGGTGTATGCTACCTTGAGCAACATGAATCTATTTCGAAACAGTTAAATGATAAGAAGTAAGTAAATATTATTTTTGTTAAGTATTTCTTTATAATACATATTATACAAATTCATCCTGTAATAAGCCAAAGGGGTCATCAAATTAACTCAGATTCAAAGTCAACTTATTGCTAGAAAAACCCTATCATTGCTATGTGGCTACCTGTTGTCACGTAATAAAAAAATCACCAACTAGTTATAGGCTTATAATTAATGCTTACTCCAAAACTGTAATTATTAAAGCTAATTCATAATCACCGATTTATAATGTCATGAATATTCACTTACCTTTAAAGAGTAATCCCAGCTTCCAGTACATAGAGCAGTGCCATCTGGTGAGACACCAAGACAGCTAACTCTGTTTTCATGTGCATACAACATTGTCACTCGATTTCCTTTTAATACATCCCAGATATTTACAGTGTAATCGTTGTATCCGCCAAATAGAAGCCGACCTGTCAGAAATAGAATCTTTCTCTTTTAAAGAATTCAAAATTATGTTATATGCTTTCTTTGATATATTTACAAATTTGATTAATAGAATTATAAACTTCCAGCTATGAAAAATGCTGGCGGCAAGCTTGAAATTCATTCATAAAATTTTGTAAGACGCTTTGCCTGTCTCCCTGAACTCCTCGAACCGTCATATGCTGTAAATGTTTACACAAAATACAGACAAAACCAAATCAATGACCAACACCAGTCAAAATCAAGTTCATCTCTGAGTTGCAAACTAAACCTGTGACCTTGCCCTCACGAACACTTACCACTTATTGAAAAGTCGACTGAGTTACATCCATTTATTAGACTATCTTTCTTGTAACAGTTCACCTCACGATCCGCTCGAAGGTCAAAAAGACGACACTGAAAAGTTCAAATGACATTTTTTAACTTCTAACTCCCAAAGTTTGTAAATTTAGTTACAATGGATATGCATTTACTTTGGGATGAACTTTGTAGTAATTATTTCTCATATCAAAATTTAAACATATGCATATAGCTTATTAAAAAATAAACCATTTTGCTGATGCAACAAAGAAGTAAAATTCCAAACTGGGAATCATGCAAGATATTTGTTCAAAATTACAGAAACTTTGTTCTATATTCAACCTATATGTTGACCCAAAATGCAGTCAACAAGATCCGGCAAAAATGAGAAAGTGTCAAACTTGTTTTAGAATGAATCTATATCTGATATATTTTTACGTAGTGTGTGTTTTCATCAAGAATGAGAAAGTGTCACACTTATTTTTAGAATGAATCTGTCTCTGATATTTTTATATAGTGTGTGTTTTCATCAAGAATGAGAAAGTGTCACACTTATTTTTAGAATGAATCTGTCTCTGATATTTTTATATAGTGTGTGTTTTCATCAAGAACCTTTCGTTTCACTTGTAGTTAATTATGTGATTAATGCAATAAAAAATATTTAAGAAAAAAAATTATGCTATGGGTATACCTATCTATACATTATAATAGAAAAGGTTTAGATTAAACAGGGTCATATACAGAGTATCTATGTCTGTAGATTATTCAAATCATACAGTAAAAAAAAAAAGAGAAAAAAAAAAAAAAAATCACTTGCTATTTATATTTTCAGGGCTCTCGATCTGCCAGATTTGGGGCCAATATTCGGCCCCATTCCCAATGCAAAATAGTATCTTTTTTCCCAATTTAGACCCCAAGTTTTCCCAATTCTAAGGAAAACACCATTATTTTTCCCAATTCTAAGGGCCACGGGCCCCAGTCCCAAAATGGGGTGTGACAGCCCTGATTTTTCATTGATTACCAGAAACTTTTCAAACAGCATTCTTTTTAGTGTACCATATTTATCCCATGCTGACCCCACCCACGGAGGTAAGACTTAACCCAATAGACAATGGCAAAATTTCAGACAAATACGGTAATATATTGAAGTTAACTTGTAATCTGGTATGTTAAGAAATCACTCACTGTAGCATCATCGGATCCTGTTGCGAATGCATCTCCACTTGGGTAAAAGCGAACGCTGTTAATGTCCGAGTCATGTCCTTCAAACATCTGTACACACTCTCCTGACCTCATGTCCCACACCATGGCAGCCTTATCACAGCCCTATTGAAATAAGAATTTGTACGTCTGTGATAAATATCCCAATAATCTATTACATTGTATATACCAACATCAGACAAAATGGTTGAGTAATCATAATGTGTCTATCATTTTATGTAAAAAAACTCTTGAGTCCCATTTCCTAAACTGAATGTAAGATTCAAGTTTGTAACATAAATTAGATACTTTTACAAGCATTCATGAAAACAGCATTTCCTTTGACTGATATAAAATCTCACTTTTTGTTTATTTCTTTCATGACATCACAAAGCACATGCTGGCATGAAGTTATGACATCACAATTCAAACACTGGAAATCTTCAGCCAGTCAGATCTCCTATACATTCTATTACATGCAGGTTTATAACACAACTTATATAATGAATGATTTTACACTGATAACATAGCAATTTTTTCACACAGAATCTGATTTCCTTCAAAATTAATTTAGTTTTACTGACTGTACTTTTCAACATTTTGGCATAATCAAATTTTAGAAAAAATCAATTTTGAATTAGCAAGCATAATGATGAACTCATGCATTAATGATAATTGCTGTATCAATCATGCGAAACAAAACCATATTTTAGCACAATATTTTAAATGTGAAACGTGCTAAAATATGAACATTTACAGTACATGATAAGATTGATAAGTTTTTTTTCTTCTCTTTTTAATATTTCAGTATAAAAAAGAGAATATGTTTTCTTCAGTGCTGAGAACTGGGTTCAACACAACCAACATTTGTGTTTACTGACCATGTGAAAATGTATACTCACTCCTGATATAAATAGATTGCCAGTTTCCGAAGGTGAAAGATCAATACTCATAACATCTCCAGCGTGACCATGGAAGCTCTGGATCAGCTGACCACTCTCCACATCCCACAATGCACAAGTGCTGTCACCACTTCCTGTTAAAATCTGAAAACAACAGGCAATTGAGCAACATTGCATCGTACAAAAGAAACACAAGTGAATGGCATCTCTTGAGACAAATTTACAATTAGACACAGTAAATCCAAATAATTGATTAAACTCGATCATACGACTGTTTCATCCTTATCAGTTTATAATGCTGAGGAAAATCAAACTTAGACGAAAACATATGTTAAATTTCTCATATCCTAGAAAATCTTGCTAAAATGTCAACTCATCCATACTGCTCTTCATTATTTCATGAGTTAACATACTAATCATCTGAGCATGAAATTGAAATGAAAAACTTTGATTTATCGATGAAATTCTATAAGGAAAAATCTTCAAATCACAGCCATTTTATAATTAACACAAACGTCATATTAAGGATCATACACAGAGACCATTTCCAAACATTTAATAAATCCAATTACTAAAAGATATACTAGGTTGTCATAATTTGACCGAGTCTCACATGAAAATCATGTGCAATTCTTCAAGATAAGTTTCAAACAGTACAACAGGTTGATATCATGTTTGGTAGGCTTTATCATAGCACAACTTACAAAATGAAGTTTGGAATTTATTCCTAATATTTACCACTCTATTTCATTAACTGATTCTTAATCTAGTTTAATTTTATACAAACACATGAATTGATTCATAATAGTATCTAATTACGATATTTATTTGGCAAATAGCTTACCCATCTTTAAAAACGCACAGTAAAATTTTCAACAAATGCTAATTTCAGTCAAAACTTATGAGTTGGACCTTTTCCATTATTACAAGAAAAATCCCATTCCAATTTACCTGTTTATCTGAGGTTGTAAATGTACAACATGAGAGATAGCTAGTGTGTGTAGCAACAGCCTTCTTCTTAGACGCAGGGTCATCTTCTCTCACAGGGTAAACCGTACACTTGTTGTCTAGACCCCTGTAATATAACATAATGACATTATTACATTTCAGCACAGATGAATGAAAGAGAAAAAAATTTTCAGTAGCAGAGATTAGTAAGGGAATGAAATTCCCAATAGCAGAGACGTGTAAGTGGCAAAGAAATTCTCAAGAGCAGAGACATATGAGAGACAATAAAATTCCAAGCAGCAGAGATGAAAAAGAAACAGAAAAATTCTCAGAGAATCACATAAAACAGGGAAAGCCTCTTTTCCTACTGGCACACATATGTTTTCTTTCACTGATTCTGAAAGTCTGAATGCTTAGCATGAACAGACACCAAGAAGAATTGATGGAAATGTCAAACTGTTTTTTTAAGAATACCTACCCACAGGCTACAACCTCTCCTGAAGGACCAAAGGAACATGCCATAACCCATGTGGTTGGCATAGTAACTGCATGCTCCTGTAAAGAAGAGATTGAAGACATGATTGTTAGCATTCCTTGTATAAAAGTTAGGATCACTGTACAAGTGACAAGCATGTTGTGAAGCTTTTATTACAATCTGAATATATCTTCTTCACTACCTAATTCCCAGAAAATGTCTGTTACACATAAATGACCCTGCTCCCATGCATACAAATATCACTGTTTGATCAATTTAAGGAAGCTGTCAAATGTGACCTTTAACCTTTAAACCTTCACTGATGACCACCTTTATATATGATAAAGGTGTACAATTAGATTTAATGACACTATGGGGGTAAAAAAGAATTGAATCTGTTGAATGGTTCTCAAGATCTAGATATGACATTGCTATGGGAAGAGAAAGATGGCAATTAAAAAAACATTTGAAGAGGAGTATATTGTAAATCTAGTTCAAACAATTCACACTTTGTGGAGCTAAATTATCGAGCACCTTGTACATTTAAACAGCTTGATTGTGTAATACTCATTTACAAAAAGGCAACCAACATAGGTACTTAAATATATCACAGAAAAGTGTCAAAAATTTACAGTTTAAAATCATTTTTGTTTCTTCCGAATATGATGGGAGACAATATGATGAGATTGAATGGACAAACATGGACAACACTATATGCCTGACCCCATAAAATGATGGGGACATGTAAATGGAAGAAAACTTATGGTGTACTGTCAATTTAAGATTTTTAATGTTTTTTACCATATGTTAATTAACAAAGAAGACGTCGTTAAGCATACTTTTGTAACATTTACCTTATTTGTTGTAAAGGCATCCCATACCAGCATTTTACCATCCTGAAACAGAAAGCGGTTTGAATAATGATATCCAAATAGGACTATTTTATTCACACATTAAGTATGTTTTCCTACCTATGTAAATATAAAGAAAATTTGAAAATAATTTTTTTTGTTTAAGTTTCGAAATTTGCCAGATTGTAGAGCAACAATAGCAATTAAAAAGAAAAAAATATTATCCAATGAAAGAAAAAGTGTGGAACTATAATAATTTATTGACACAGGGTTTGTTAGTAATAGGCTGTGTAGTGAAAGTAGGAGGCTGGCCTGTCGTGTACGAAACATAATTACGGAACTGGATTGGTGTAGGCAGCCAATTAATCAAAGTAGCCAGTCAAATTGGCCGGCGACCGGCTCTTATGGAAAACCCTGTGACAATTTGATATATTCAATGTTACTGATGAAGTTTTTAGCTATAAACCAAACTAAAAGGGTTGTGTTTTTCGTAAAAAAAAAAATGAATACACATATATCTTTCTCCATCATGAAACTTTGAAGATTTTCATTAGTGATGAGCTCAATTAAATACGAAATGTTTATCTGTTAAATTTCCCATGCGGAGAGCTGGCTATACCATGTCTACGAATTATTCTCACCTGTGATGAGCTCACTATGCGACGTTTGTCAGTTGACCAGTTCATGCATAACACCTTTCCGTGATGTCCTTTCAGCATCTTCCTCTGCTTCATAACAAAGTTACTTAAACCAGTGTTTTCTATGGTATTTGTGGCCGAGCACACTGCAAATAAAATTTATACTATAGTAGATAAATAGTTATATAAATATTTCAGAATTTTAAAATATATTTTCAATGTCTCTCATTCATAATATCCTGGTATACAAAAATGATGAGGCCAAATTATAAGAAATAGCATGATAGTAAGAATACATGCTTAGATGGAGTGGTTCAAAAACCTGGATCCTTATTATTTGAATCATACATTATTGCTATGGTTTGGTATATGGATGTGTGCCTTTTGACAAGTTGGGCACAACCTTGTATACGGGTAATGGTCCTGCATTTGCATGATCATTACAGTTTTGAGTAGGCAATTTGTTACTCAAATACAGATTATTTGAAAAAGAAATAATAAAGACCTTTAAAATGTATGTTATGATCCAATAGCCAATGTGACACTGTAAATGTTTTCAAATGAAATATTCATTTCTGTTATCTTACAATTTTGTGCTAAATTAGAAATTATACCAAAAACTTTTTCACTGACTACAGTGCATAACCATTGAAGGCATTCAGTGCAAATGGTATAAGTGAGCCTGAATATACCTCTGTTCTATTTTAGCCACATTATGAGCAATGGGGATAATTAAGTTTTTGATTGTTACAAAAAGCCAGATAACTGAATCATTAAAAATGTTATGGAGACGGTAAACCTTCATTATCATCGTCAATTTTTTTTTTAAATGGAACAATTTTGCATTGGTTTGGTCCTTGTCAAAAACGTGAAGCGATTTTTACTTCGAAAGCTTGAAAAATCATTGTTTTTCTATTTCAAATAATCCCGCATTTGAGTAACTAATTCATTACTCAAAGCAATAACTAACACACGAATGCAGGACTGTTACCAATATGTGTGGTTGTGTCTGTTTGGGTCAGCTGCCAGTTCGACAGCTGATCGTATCCAAGAATCTGGCAAGAATCTAATGAAGCTTTATAACTTACAAGTAAATAAATACAACATAATATGACGCTAACAAAAATAATCTGTCGAAGCTAGCGGGTCGGTTAGGGGTAGGTTTACTAAGGTACGTGAAACTTTCACAACAGGACTGCATACCAGACAGCCAAAACATTCAGACATAAGCATGATCTTGGGAAATGAGGTTCAATAATTAAAGGTCATTCGTATTTCTAGACAATAAATGCAAAAATGCATCATACTATCGACGTCTTTTAGTTTTTGTTTTTCATCTTCAAGTCTTTTCTTCAGCATCTCAGCCTCCCGACTGAGTGCTTCTATGGTATCTTGTGGATTATCAACTCGCAAGCCGTCGGTAGCCATTTTCATTTAATTTTCTATTAGGAAGTTATTTGATTCTCGGTAGAAAGATGGATGAACGCGAAACATTCCGAGAATGCGGAAGTAATCTTTCCGTGACACTAATGGGATATTATATTAATGTAAACAAATCCAACCAAAATGATGCAATGTATAATATTCTATGTCATTATCGCACAAATATTGTTATATACAACTGTTGATTATTTTTGTGATCATTTGAAATGGTTCAAGATCATTTTTTGTGTTATCAAACACCCTAATTTTATCGTGTGGTGTTATGATGCCCGTTCGTGCCACATATAAACTGTACAGGTTTCTCGATTGAACTTTTTAATGAAAATTAAATTAACATTAAACAAAATATGTGTGGTCAGTGAAAATAACAAAATGAGAGGTCAACGCTCATTTCGGTGTTTAAGTCGACTGATTTTCACGAAACATTTATCATACTGCTGTATGATTCCTGGACTGTAGCAAGTCTACGATGAAACTTCCTTTCCCTATGGGTTCGAGGCTCACTAAGGACAGAAAGTTTTTTCCAAGTAAACTTAAGTCTTCAAAATGAACCACTGCGAAATAATTTGTTGATTTTCAAACATTGTTTGAACAATTTTCATCCATCCTGTGGTAATGTCGTTGTTAGTTGTGAAGCATGACTCTGTAAGAAAGTTAACCTGTCAACATCTTTTGTTGAAATTGTTCTATTAAAACAAAACTCATAAACATTGAATTAAGTAAGAAAATGTTTAACTTTCCCTTAATACTGCACTCCTATATTTCATCCATGGTTTACACAACTATATATATATGTAGCATGTATGTGATAAATATTGCTTGTGATAAATAGGATAGTATATGATTTAAGATGTTTTATGTTGTGTGAAGAGTTAGTGGTTTAATTGACATACCAGGTAAATATCTGGTCATTAACAGAGAAATCAGCCTGAAGCACTCTTTGTTTTGTACTTTTTGTGTGCATTTGTTTTTTGTTTTTGTTTATATATATATTTATTTCTGGCTTCCAATATGTGTCCTATTTTCAACTTTATATGGCACATCAAGAGGGAAAGATGAAACCAATTTCTAACCAGATAATCTATAAGGGTAACCACTGATGGGAAAGTGTTTGAAAGAGTAATTTTTTAACACGTCTATAATAACAAAATTTTGGAAAGCTTAAAATGAACACCAGTCTGGTTTCATACTGAATTATTTTACTCTGTATCAACTCACAGTGTATCATGATTTCTGTTTAGCTCTGGGGAAAAAAAACAAACAAACATGTTTACTGCTTTTGCAACATGCAACAAATCAGGAGGTCAACAAGAATCTGTCTTAGGTCCATTATTATTTCTAGGTATATATTAATTAATGACATGTACATATTGTATTACAGTATTCTGCATCAAAGCTTTTTGCAGATGATATATCTAAACATTGATCTTGGTTCTTAAAGTCAATGGGCTGTAGAATTTGAATGTAAGTTCAACGGTTTCCTAAATTATGATTATAAATCATTAAAATTCCTATAATTTCTGCCTAGAACGTCCTATGTATAAACATCTGAGGTTTGAGTTGTTTCAACATCTATAATAGTTAGATCAAATATCTGGTCATCAAGTCTTGTCCATAAAGCACTATACAGAATGTACTACATGTGCAAAAAAAATCATAAAGACTTTGTCCTTTTTCTTTCTGTCATTTCAAACTCATATTACATACTACCCAGTATATCCTGTTTTTTATTTATTTTTTTATTTTCTTTTTGTTTAAATATTTAAGGATTGAGAACAGAAATGTTTAATGCAGTGCTTTTGGTGAAGGTACAATAAGGTAATAGTCCATTTTCATTGAGAATTGGAAAATAAAAATGTGATTATGAAGATCATATATGTTGCTTGAATCTAAATAAGTAAATGTAAATAAATAAAAAATATTGGTTTAAAATTTGAGCATTTCTGTAATAAGATGACAATGTTGTACACTTTACATCTATTTAAAGTTTGTTAGTGATGATGTAGAAATTTTGCCTTTATATTTACTGTGACTTCAACTTTCAACAGAATTAAGATGAACTCTCATTGATGATCAGGATTGTTTGGCAAAACGCAGATCATATTCTCCTTATGTAAGCGGTCACCATGTATATATTTACCTTGTTATTCATTTCACTTACATACTGTATAAACATACTTTAACTGTCTGTTAATTGCTGTTTGCACATCTGTTTTCTCTTTATTGTGTCTTACAAACACTCTAAGCAGGGAAGGTCAGAATTCAAAGGTTTCACTTTCAGTCATATCTTTTAACTTTTTAATGGGTTGAAGACAGTAGTCTTTTTGCCCTTCAGAGATACAAAGGGGCTGCAAACCTGGCCATTTGGCCTTTCATGCTTCTGCATGATTTTTTTTTTTTTTTTTTGTTATTAAAAGAGATCATAGGTGTGATATCTTCCATAACGGTATAGAGATTAGTCAGTTGATAACATTCATAAGATTGCACATATAAAGCCTTCAGTTTTCACATGTGACATTTACCAAAATTACAGGATTGGTTGGTTGGTTGATTGAAAGTTTTCTGTCTTTGAGACTTTTTTTACGCCTAGGCATTGTCTCATCAATGTTCTGGTGAGGGGGCAACCTGCATCCCCCTCCTGGAGTAGAGCCCTCTGTCAGGATGTTGAAAATGTTTAGTAGCTTTAGAAGATGGCTTCTTGGCCTAATGGTACTTATCCTGTCAGTGGTGTAGCTGGTGTTTGTCGCATGGTACCAATTGATTCTAGCAAGTCTGGTTGGAGGGGGCAAGAGTTGTAATTTGATTGAATATTAAGCAATTTCGATGTCCATCGAATGCCTTCATAAGAAATGTATTTTATCTTAACTCAATTCCCTTTCCCTCTGGGTTGGCATTATTACACCTAATCTTCTAAAAACCACAGAGAGGCCTTTATTGTGCAAAGATGGACAGTCTTCACAAAGGCCACCATTTAAAGTTCTGTCCACCAGACTAGGGTCAGTAGTTAGTGGTCAGATCAGTGCAGGTACAGTTATAATTTACACTTGTTTCTTTGGTTGCCCCATTTTGAATCCTTTCCTAACAATCAACTTAATGGACAGTCTTCACAAAGGCCACCATTTAAAGTTCTGTCCACCAGACTATGGTCAGTAGTTAGTGGTCAGATCAGTGCAGGTACAGTTATAATTTACACTTGTTTCTTTGGTTGCCCCATTTTGAATCCTTTCCTAACAATCAACTTAATTACTTGACTGTGATTTGTCTAAACATGCTGATTACAATGTAGTCAAACAACTGCAAATGTTGTTTTTTGCACTGGACTTAATTTTTGCAGAGTAGATTCATTGGAAAACGTTGCAGGTTAAATTTTTCAATCCATTGATGTGCTGAAATGTGAAGTATTACCAGACAGGCTATAGAGTTCCAAATTGTCAGGGGGATATCATAATTTTAAAGTTATACATGCAGTTTTTAATTAAATTGGTAAATTTTAAATGTTCTAACCTCACTTACAAAGCTCCCAGAATCATTGCGTAAAACCTGTATTAACAGTAAATACATTATCTAAATTGGACTAAATTTTCACTAAAACCATATTTTGTGGTTGAAATACAGCCACGGAAATCTTGAAAGTAAGAATCATGTGAAAAAACAACTCTAACAATATCTTTTGTGATCAAACATTATTGATTCCTCACTTATTTCCAGATTATTAATCTGTGTACAATTTTACATTTCCCGAGTCTTAATTGAAGGAATTATATGCCTTTGCACTTGCATGTAATTCAAAGATGAAATTTGCTTTCACAATGGCTTCATCACAGCAGGATGTATTGTAATAGAAAAGACAAAATTTCCAGTAACACAAAACAAAAATAATTTTATTTATCAACTTTAAAAAATCATATTGCAGTACATTACATACTTTTGAGAAAACAAAACAGGAGAAACTAGATGTCATTACAAATCACAGTTACATTAATTAATTATAGCTGATCATAAAAAAATTCAATTTAACCACACAACTGCAATGGTAAACCTGAAACACAAATTTAATAATTGTACAAAATATATGCTGCAGATCAACATTGCAGTTCCACAGTTAATATGGTGTTATAAAAAAACAAAAACAAAACAAAATTTCAGCACACATTAACTAAATCAAGTCTGAAACTATTTATTGTGACTTCTTGACAAAGTTTCACACAAATTTTTTCCTTTAACTTCAATTTGAACACTCTGGTTTCCAGTTAACAAAACAGAATGACACATATACCGATCAATACACATCACATTTTTCTTAGTCAGAAATGTTTAAGTTGGGGTTAGGATAACCATTTCTCAAAACTGCACCTCAGTATTTTAGAAGAATACAGCTACCGGTATATTATATAGTAGCACTTGTTTACATTTTCCTCCCTTGAACAAACAAAAAAAAAATCTGAATATGTGAATAGATCTTAATCCTTTTGGCAGCAATCATATATCGTGTTGAGAACTTCAACATTATTATCTTTTTTATAACTAAAAAACAATTGGGTTTAATGATGAAATATGCCTCGATCATGGTGTTTCTTTATCCATTTGTTCTCAGATACAAAAATTTACCCTTATCTATCCTATATTACAACGTAAGTTTATTTACATGTACATCAAATACTGTTGACTTCAAACAGCCACTGGAGATATTCAGCTTCTCCAAAGCAGACTAGAAATCCATACAAAATTATCAGAAATTAACTTTTATCTGCTAATGATCAGGAAGCAGCCTTTCATTTATTGGAGTTTCAAGTCGACAGTTGAAAGTTTTGAAGTAGAATGAAGCTTTAAGCTTCTTAATTTCAACTTCAAATCCAGAAAATTAGAGTTTCCAATACTGAACTACACAAACAGATCATAGATTTATTCGAAAAACAAAAATAGTTAATTTCATGAATCCGTAAAACAGTTACAGCTAATACACATAAATAGCCATTAAATTAATCAGGATATCAATGACAGCTGTCCATTAATCACGATTCCACCCAGAAAGTAAAATCATTTAAAACGACAAAGATCCATTATCCATTACACAAACATGCAGAATAACTAGGTTCGATTATACTGTTTTTTTTCTTTGCGTATGTAGAAATGCAAGTCATACATCAATGTGAGCAGTTTGTCTTCCAATCTTTCAGCTATTACAAGGTCTCTTACATCACCATAAATAATAATTATCACATTTCTGGTTTGTATTTTTTCGTTAATTTTAAAATGAATTACTTAGAGACACACACACTTCCTTTTCCCACATGTCAGAGCCTGCCGTCCGAAGAAATCCTCACTGATTAGGATGCTTTGGCTGAAAAAACACATTTGAAATACAATATATTGATTAGAATTTAAGACCCATCACACCAATTACCATACTGGAAAAAATCAATTGAAAATAATATGAGATAATTTTTTTGAATACTCAATACCATTTAAGGTATATTGTGAATATAAAACACTGTTCAGGATAAATGTTCAAAACTAACACCATATGAAGCCAATGATAACAATGACAAAGGGTTAATCTTTCATAATGAACACGACATACATTAAATCTTTATCACTGAACACCATATGTGGTAAATTTTTGATAATGAACACCATAATGATAAATTTTTGAAATACATTTGTAACATGGAGGGCGAGTCTTAACTTTGAACATCATAGGACAGAATTAACATTTTACTCCATATAAGGTAAATCTTTAACACTGAATTTGATTTCAGTACTGATACACATTTGTAGTTAAACATCATAAAGGGTAAAACTTACCACTGTAGGAGGATGCGGTCTTGGAGAATGCCTAGAACCGCCAAATTCATTAGATATTTTCTCGAAAAGGAATTTTGCTGTTCGTAGAATAGCTGCATGTAATACATATTGAAGGAACACTGCACCAAAACCTTTATAAAGCCCAGAAAATCCTTCTTTAATCACAATGTCTCGAAAACAGTCAACCACGCCATCGTAGCGTGTGCTGATGGGGATTACATCCATGCCAGTGTCGGTATTGTCGATAATAGTTCGTGTGCCCTGTAGATATAATCGGTGAACTACAGTCTCCATTGGATAAGTCATCATGTCCGCAAGCAGATTTCCAGTGAAGCTAGCTAACATTTCTGTGAAGAAATTCTCATACATCTTTTTGGCAACTGTGTGTCCATCCACCGGAGAAGAATTTGCCTATGTATCGAAAATTAATACACACTTTTTTATTAGCATTCAGCTTTAAAGAAAGAGTTTAATACAGGCTGTGTGAAAAATTGAAATGACAGTATATTATAGAACAGTATCTTTTGCACCTAGATGAAGAAGAGATGAAAGCATAGTTGTAAATATTTAAAATTTTCTTTCAATTAACTTTTTTGTGATCTTATTTTATCCTAAAAAATTTATGTCATTTACGTATACATAAAAACAGTTGCAGATTGTATGTATAATTCTAAAGATAAACACACAATAAGATTATATTATGAGAAAGGAGTGTTTATGAGGATTTTTAATGAAATATTGTACTTATCCAAAAGTTAGCCCATGTCTGGTAATAAGCCCATCTACACATACATGTATTGTCATTTTAGAAGTAGACATATCAACAAAATCTACACAATTGTTCTGTAATAAGCTCAAGTCCAACATAATGTGTTAGTTACTGGACTTATTTAAGGACAAATATAAGTTACCCTGGACTCCTGTTCCTCAAGTTTGATGGTAGAGATGACCGTGTACTTAGCAAGCTGCGTAATAGTGTAGGATGCAATGCCTAAGATGGCTGTTGGTAGAATTAGTTTCCAGACAGGTAGGAGGTGTGTGGTTTGTGGGGACCACCATCCCATCACGCGGGTCACACCTTCCATTAAGCAGTCAAATGTTCCAGGCCTCTCGCTAGACACATCGGACTACAATATATAAACAAAATAAGTACAGGGCCAGATTTTATAAAAAAATATTTCCTTAACATGTGACATGGTAAACACTATCAATGAAAGAAGTTTGAACAGATGTGGGCTGACAAAACATGTTGTCAGCAATGTTGAAACTTAAGTCAAAACTTCAGAAATTTTAGAGTTTGTTGTCTGTAAGTAAATACATACCAGGTAATATCCTAGTTCTGCTTCATATGCTAGATTACCACACCACAAACTAAAAAGATAGTCAGCCATTTTATTTTGGAAGACATAACTGGATCACTTGATCTACTTGTGTCTGTTTTCACTGGTCAGCCTCATTTTCAGTCTATGATAATGTGTTTTGGTTATACCGAAAAGTACGCTCACAAAGAGGAAGAGAGATAGTAAACCGTCATTTTTTTTTTCAGATAAAGTGACATTGATATATCAGGATCTTTTTATAACCTGGGAGGGTGTCTGTCTGCTATCTCTGTATGGCTTTGAACATGAATTGAATATAATGTAATTTATTCACAGTGATAAATCTAGAATATATTTTCATGGGTCCTTTTTCATCTTCATTGATAAAAATTAATGGGTCCCACAATGTATAATTTAAGTATTTCCATTAATTCTTCAAGTCCTATAAAAATCCTATGTGTACAGGACTTGGGACATGTGTGTAGATTTATCCTGGCATTCAACTGGTATCTAAGAGAAGCTGGTGAAAACTGACTTCTATCAGACTGCTTTTAAATTGAAGTAATACAGTGACATGGGTTCATATTCTGTGCCTGCCATCCTCAATACCCCAGGGGATTCAAACATTATCGATCTCTGCACCCCTGGAACCCGTCATGGCAAAATTGAAGGTTCGGTGTTTGACTCCTTGTGGACAGGACAAAAAGACTAGTGTGAGTGATCCTTAGATGTACATCAAATGAATTTCAAGGTCACATAACGCTATATTGTAATGGCTTTGAAATTGATTGATGCTCCTTTGTAATCTTCAAAAGGAGCATATCAGCCTGTGATTGGTGCTTTTTTTTTTATCCTGGAACCAATCAAATTACTTCATTTGTGCTTTCAACTTTGCTACAACATGTTCCAGAGCACAGAGAGAAAAAGTGATCATAACCCCTGGAGTATTGAGAATGTGTGCTCTATGACTTTTTACTCTCTAAATTGAAGGCTTCAACACTTTTAATCAAAGATAACAGCTGACAAACATCATCTCTAGCTTGTAATAACCAAACTTACTTGAACAGTTTCAAGGAGACTGGCAGCCAAGAATGGTGTAGCTATCATATACGAAAGCCTGAAAAGGACAAACAATCATCCATACACCAGTTAAAATGGAGAGCGCAAACTGAAAAGACCTCATGTTCATCAATAAAGTCTCTAGAAATAGAGTAATAATAATATAACAGTCATCAAACTGTAGAATCCAAAATTTACAGTTTACAGTATCAGTAATTAATTCTCAGGTATCATGATTTTATCAATTAATTAATCTAATTAATTAACTACATAATCAAAGCCTACCCTTTCAGGACCATGTGTTGCAGGTGCTTCTTAAGTGGACTGTGTTTTGATACCTCTCTGAAAGGAAAATAAGATATTTTGAGAAATATATTTTAAAGGTTGTTATTTTTGGGGTGCTCTTACTTTTGATATTTTAAGTCTGGGATAAGATTAAGTTGGAGAGTCCCATAATATCAGCACAAAAAAAAAACGTGTATTTTTCCTGTGTTTTAAAGTCATTTAATGCCTCTGTACTTACTTAGGAAGGGGGGTGACTTCACTGATGGCTGTTTCACTAACCATGAAGATTCCCTTTGCCAGAAACACACTCCCTATTCCTTTCCATAGAGTTCCTAGACCCTGTAAAAATCATCAGAATTTTTTTCTACATATATGCATCTTTTGTGTATCTAGAAACTATTTAATATATGTAGTTACCACAAAACCTGCTACATTCTGTGTGTATCTATTAACTGTTTAACATATGTAGTTACAATAAAACATGATATATCCTGTTTGATCTAGTAACTATCTAATATAAGTAGCTACCATCAAACATGATACATCCTGTGTGTATCTAGTAGTTATTTAATATATGTAGTTAATCATCAGAATTTTTCTACATAGATGCACCTGTGTGAATCTAGTAACTATTTACTATATGTAGTTAGCACAAAACATAATACATCCTATGTGTATCTAGTATTCATTTTATATCTGTAATTACCACCAAATATAATACATCCAGCATGTATCTTTTAACTATTAAATATATGTTGTTACCACCAACCAAACATTGTGATTTACAAACATATCTACATGTGTTTTTTTGTATTTCTGTGAAAAGTACTAGCATACTAATTTTGATTATTTTAGGTATCAAAATAGCATATCAAAGTCCCCATCAACAGTGTGGGATGTGACAGAATAAATTTTAACACAATCATTACGTGATTCTCTCACCTGTGTTCTCTCCAGGTTTAAAATCACATGGAACAGGGAAAATGGCGTCAGGTGATACCAAGAGGCATTGTGGTGAACCTGTAAATGATTTCAATATGATAAATATGAAACATTCTGTAATTTTTTTCTCTTTGACAATGCTTTCAAAATTGTTCATCAGATAATTTATAAAATCATTGAGTTTGAGCACAAGATATATGGTTAGTTTTTTTCTTTTTCTCCACACAAAAATTCACATAATCAAGTATTCATATTTTTTCTATACGCTAGGTAGCATTTAAACAATATTTTGCTGGGACATGGGAACAAACCAGAAACTCCTGACACAGAAAAATATTATAGATCATTAGATTAGACCACGAGACAAACCTGACACTGTCGACGCAGGACAATACATGGATGGGACAGGATGTGTTCTGCAAACACGCTACTGTAAAATGAAAGAAGTACCATCATTTGTCATATGTACGGAAGTCTTGTTACAAAAGTCCATTATTCGGCATCTTGCATTTTGATTTGCAAAAACAACTGATGAATAACATTCATATATTCAGATGTGACCTTGTTGTGACTGCACCTTAAGTCAAAAACATAGCAATATATCAAATTATCTGTATATGGCATGTATCAAATACATAGATGTTACGGTATATTAATTTTTATTTTCAAAAGGCCATAACAATCAAACTGACAGGTTAAGTCATCACTTAGATACTAGACATTTTAAAATGCTGTAAATATAGCCATATAAACAAGAGGCCCATGGGCCTTAACGGTCATCTGACAAAAAGCAAGCCAAACCTAGAAAGTGGGTTGAGGTCATTCATTTGAACAAACTTGGTAGCCTCTCCTCCAAACATCTTACAGGCCCAATATCAGCACTCATGGACTTTTGCTTGTTGAGAAGAAGTCGTTTGTATATTTTAACATATTTGACCCCTGTGACCTTGAAAGTGGGTTGAGGTCATTCATTTGAATAAACTTGGTAGCCTTTCCTCCCAGCATGCTACAGACCCAATATCGGCACTCATAGACTTTTGCTTATTGAGATGAAGTCCTTTGTATATTTTAACATATTTGACCCCTGTGACCTTGAAAGTGGGCCAAGGTCATTCATTTGAACAAACTTTGTAGGGCTCCATGCCAGCATGCTATGGGCCAAGTATTAGCCCCCTAGGCCTTCTAGTATTTGAGAAGAAGTTATTTAAAGATTTTGACATATTTGACCCCTGTGACCTTGAAAGTTGTTCAAGGTCATTCATTTAAATAAACTTGGTAGCCTTTCCTCCCAGCATGCTACAGACCCAATATCGGCACTCATAGACTTTTGCTTATTGAGATGAAGTCCTTTGTATATTTTAACATATTTGACCCCTGTGACCTTGAAAGTGGGCCAAGGTCATTCATTTGAACAAACTTTGTAGGGCTCCATGCCAGCATGCTATGGGCCAAGTATTAGCCCTCTAGGCCTTCTAGTATTTGAGAAGAAGTTATTTAAAGATTTTGACATATTTGACCCCTGCGACCTTGAAAGTTGTTCAAGGTCATTCATTTAAATAAACTTGGTAGCCTTTCCTCCCAGCATGCTACAGACCCAATATCGGCACTCATAGACTTTTGCTTATTGAGATGAAGTCCTTTGTATATTTTAACATATTTGACCCCTGTGACCTTGAAAGTGGGCCAAGGTCATTCATTTGAACAAACTTTGTAGGGCTCCATGCCAGCATGCTATGGGCCAAGTATTTATTCTAGTATTTGAGAAGAAGTTATTTAAAGATTTTGACATATTTGACCCCTGTGACCTTGAAAGTTGTTCAAG
The DNA here is from genome assembly GCF_031769215.1 of Ylistrum balloti. Taxonomy (NCBI): domain Eukaryota; kingdom Metazoa; phylum Mollusca; class Bivalvia; order Pectinida; family Pectinidae; genus Ylistrum; species Ylistrum balloti. The sequence continues at coordinate 914,227 of NW_026781950.1, read as the reverse complement.
GTCATTCATTTAAACAAACTTGATAGCCCTTCATCCCAGCATGCCACAGGCACAATATCAGCAATCTGAGCCTTTTGGTTATTGAGAAGAAGTTGTTTAAAGATTTTAACATATTTGACCCCTGTGACCTTTAAAGTGGGTCAAGGTCATTCATTTGAACAAATCTGGTAGTCCTTCATCCCAGCATGTCACAGGCCCAATATCTACACTCTGAGCCTTTTGGTTAATGAGAAGAAGTTGTTTAAAGATTTTAACATATTTGACCCCTGTGACCTTTAAAGTGGGTCAAGGTCATTCATTTGAACAAACTTGGTAGAGCTCCATGCCAGTATCCTCTGTGCCAAGTATTAGCCCCCTAGACCTTCTAGTATTTGAGAAGAAGTCAATGAAAAGTTTACGGACGGCGCACGGCGGACGACGACGGACGAAGCATGATGACTATAGGTCATCGGACCCTTCGGGTCAGATGACCTAACAAATGTTACTAAATATTATCAAAGTCCGAACAAAAACAGAGCTGCCCAAATACCTTATTATAGGTGAGGTCTACCCAAAAACAATGTCAATCAACCTTGACTGAAATAAAAAAAACACCACCAACCTTGAAAGTCCTATGGCCCATCCTGCAAATGTCTGGACTTGCTCTGGAAAATTGAAATTTTATTGATATCACTACTGTTGATATCACATTCAACATTCATATCCATAATCTGCAATCATAACAATTTATGATGCAATCAATTATTTATCATGAAGAAAAAAAAATATTAATACTTCAAAATGTATGAAGTGTGATGGATATGTCTTTACATATCCAGCTTTGTTAAGAAATATTGGTAAATGTCTATAATTCATAAAAGCAACAAATTGGTGTGGGTTGTTATTACACACCAGTCTGTCACTCTGTGACTGTGTCTTGTTTACAAAGGGAGTACCTCAGGGTGCCACAGATGGCCCCCTGTTTCATAACAATTTTATCAATGATATTTTTAATATCATTTTCAAAAAAATTTTATTTGAATTTTAATACAACTATGGAGATGACAACACACTCTTTTTTTAGTGATAACCATGCCAATCCTACCAGCACACTAGAAAAAAGTCAAAACTGATATTTTTAAGTGTAGTTGCAACAAGATGCAAATTCAGAGAGAACCCCAACTTTTGAAATTGGAATGTAAAAAGGTAAAAAATAAAAATAAATATGAAAGTTCTCAAAAACTGCTTGGTGTTGACATGAACAATGATTTATTAATTTTGACCTGTTTATAAGCATGTAATTGGTTGTACATACCCCTACCTATTGTTTTCTAGCATGGCACTTCTGGAGCTCAAAAAATACTTAAAAATTAGAGACGATATGAGAAGTGCAGTCTCCTTTACAGAAAACAGATATACATAATCTTTTCTTATATCCAGACATCTAAATTGGTCTTTGTCAATACATGTCGTTATTGTTTAAAATTCAAATTATAATTTCTGACATGACTTTGCAGCTACTGCACTTCAGGTCAAGACAATCATGACTCTAAGTAAATTACTACTGTCTACTGTCTTGTACTAACTGTCCTATCTTTATACTATTACCTGCATATTTTCAAAGTCCTATTAATTTTTTCTGTGATTTTTTATTCATTAGTTTTTTGGTTTTGTCAGGGATATACGTCCCTGCTTTTGTTTTTTTATTTTTTATTTTCATTCCTTTTCTATTTTTTTTTATTTATATATACCCTGTAATATAATATGGTGTGATCTGTGTAATATTTCATTACACTTAAGCACTGTGAGTGTCCAAAGCCTTTTTGTAGACACAGACACCTGTATCTGGAACGTTGTTAACAACTCAAGCAAAAGTCTAGTCCATCATATACGATGCATAGTGGGCAGGATTTTTGTTGGGAGTTGCTTACATTTCTAACCTAAGGCCTAACAGTAATTCACCTTACAATAATCGAACAAATGGAAAGTGCAAAGATAAAAGAAGGCAATCATGAAACATACGAGTTTTGGACTAAATGTCGTACATATAACAGATATATTGCTCGACCGGCTAATAACCCTTTATTTATAATTAGCAAATCGTCCCACATGACATTGAATCGAATCCCTGAAAGAGTTAGCTCCCTTTTATTCCAAACCTGTTTGTCCACGATTTTGCTGTTGTTGCTGGTGCGATCGTCCTGTTCTCCCGTAAAATGCATCTTCTTGCCTCAGTTCTTGGTGTCTGAACGACTGTCTAAGGTCCCTTTCTTGAACAAAGGAACGGTCACTCATTTTTATAGCTCCAACGCAGGAACCAGCAACTTTAGCATTGCATGTCGGGCGGGGAAGTGTTGCATTTGACAGGTGCGTTCGAGTAAAAACACTGATGTCAATGACCATCAAAATAATTTGTACTTTGAATATTAACAAGATTTATATGATATTTTTGATTGAACATGCATTGAGTATTTTTTTTTGTATATGATAGACACAAACACCTTACGATTACCAACAAAGTTAATAAAGGTGCGTTCGAAGAAGAGTGTTATGGTGTACTTCCGGTCTTTTATTGGGGTAAATAAGTTTTGATTTCGATAAATATGATTCCCATGAAGACATATTCTAGTGCCATTGAACTCCGGTCATAGGAGCTGTATTTGATTGTGTCAAGCGATGATTTTGCAGTAAATCTGCGTTTACAGAGGAGTTTTAAACACAGAAATCTTATGCTCTACCTGTTATTATACTACCAAATTAGCACTAATCATATCAAAATCGAAAGGATAGCAACACCAAGGGAAAAGGTCAGCTAGAGGACCTCCGCTCAATTGTGTGTTTTTCCATTGTATAATCATTGCATGTAGAAATACATAACACTTTTCTTGCGGTATGCATGACGAAGCCCTTTTTTGTTATCACTATTTTATGAAGTCTTGCAATTCACAGGTCTACAGGGAAGGTAATTATGTTATCCTTGTTGTTGGTATTGATATTGTTGATATTGTCTTCATGTTTTATGATGTATATGTGCCACACTAAGCAATAAACACCAGGTTTTGCCATCATAGTGCTGCTTGCAGAATGCTTGCCTGTATTTCAGCGCATCCAAAGTGTACATAAAAGTGGTTAGCATTTCTGCACGTTCTTTATGTCTTCACACACAAACTGGTGAAAGGCAAAAAAATGACTGCACTGTAATACAAGAGTTTAAGGCCCTCAAAAAGATGTATGTAGTTAAAACCAGGGCTTGTCAAGCATCTGATGTGATAAATTTCTGGGTTGTGTTACAGTAACGATAATCATTGTTTTTAATCAAATTGCCCTTCGTCAGTCGTCTGTCCATCTTTAAACAATTCTTGTTATTGTTTTTTCTTGAGAAGCACAAGATAGATCACTCTCATATTTCAAATGTAAGTTTAGCTTAGTTCCTACATAGGCATAGTTCATTTTGCACTGATTAGAAAAATTGGCCAATTATTATTGCTATTTCTGAGAGGAATTTTCAAATTTCGTATACCAGGTAATCAAAAGCAAAAACATGGAAAAGAGAAAAGAAGGGAAAAGTTCCAACTTTGAAAGAACAAAAAATATCAAGAAAATACCAACATGGCAACATAATTGTATTTCAAACTCAAATTCCATAAAACTAGGGCAAAATATGAACAAAAGAATGATTTACACAGAGACTCCTGAAAAAGTACAAGGAGAATAAGAACAGGTGTTATGGAAGAGTAAGCATCTTCTGCTTCATTGACGACCCCCGCCATGTAAAGCTTGGTCAATCAAAGTAAGTAATGTCACATTATCAAATGAGAACAAGGTATACAACAACGGAACTAACAGGCAAACTAACGAGCATCAGCTTCATGTCACACAAAGAAATAGAATATTTCTCAATGAGATCACTATGGCCGACATAAAACTTCCCCATAATCATTCTGCATCTTTTGTACCCTTATGTTACGAGTTTGTCAGTCAGTTAATGACTTCTTGCATGAACATTGTGATAACAGGAACAGATCGTTGAATATTGAATCGACTGTGATATGTAAATGTCATAGGTTGGAGATGCATGGATATTGCTGTCCAAAAATTGAAAGTTCACAATAGGGAAATTGAAATCATCATGTTTATCTTAAAGCTTGTTGGAAAGCTGTCCATGTTGGTTTTGTTTTAGGGAAATATTGAGATAAGCAGCTGATGTAGAAGAATGTGTTGTATCTTTGATTTCTAGTTCAGGTGGATATATATGATAGATGTATTCAATAAATTTCTTGCTATTTAAAAGACAAGATGTTATCAGTACATATGAAGGTGAAATTAAACAAAAATTAAACAATGCTGGCTGCCAACATCCCACTGGGATCTCTTACCTTTCAGCAGATCTTTCATTTAATGACTTATATACATTTTTTCTGTTTTTAGCCATCTGGATTGATGACACTATCTTTTCATCATGGTAGTGAATCTATCAATCAGCTTATTGAACAACCCCAGTGCAGTTTTTTCCCCTGGACAAACCGTACAGGCATGTGTCAAATTCCACTCTACAATACCAAATCGTGTAAAAGGTTAGAATATTTGACATTACTTTTGTGTTGCAGCTACTGTAGAATGTCTTCCCTTAGTTGTTACAAAAGGAAGCTGTCCATGTCTGTAACAACATCTGGATTTCAGTGGATTCCATGTATGTTTCATCATCACAGACTCAATTGTCTCCCCTGTCTGTTGCAACATTATGATGTCAGTTGTCTCCCCTGTATGTTACAACATTATGATGTCATTTGTCTCCCCTGTCTGTTACAACATTATGATGTCATTTGTCTCCCCTGTATGTTACAACATCACAGTGTCAATTGTCTTCTCTGTCTGATACTATGTCATGGTGTCAATTGCCTCCCCTTCTGTCACAAATTCATTGTGCCATTTGTCTCCGCTGTATGTTACACCATCACATTGTCGGTTGTTCCTCCTGTATGTTACCACATAATAATCCCAGTCAGTTACAAAATCATGATGTCAATAGTCCTCCCTCCCTGTTATCATATCATGGTTTCAGTTATCTCCCTGTCCTTTATGTCAATTGTCTCCATTTTTTTTTAGTTTTTCAAATTACCTATTGTGATTGCCTTTTGTTGTCTTCTGTCAATCGGAGCCTGTAGCTTTCTGGCATGAAGGGCGACCAAGTTTGTGGAAATGAATGACGTTGACTCACTCTCAAGGTCACAGGGATCAAATATGTCAAAATGTTCTAACAATTTCGTCTCAATAACCAAAAGGCCCAGAATGCTGATATTTTGCTGGTAGAGCATGCTGGGTGAAGGTCTTTCACGTTTGTTAAAATGAATAACCTTGACCTACTTTCAGGGTCAGGGGGTCAAATGTGTTGAGCTCTTTCTAATAACTACTGCAACTAAAAGGTGCAGAGTGCAAATATTTGGCCTGTAGCATGCTGGCATGAAGGGCTACCAAGTTTGTTCATATTGGTGGTCAACAACTTTTTCTCAATAACCAAAAGGCCCAGGGTGCTTATATCGGGTCAGTAGCATGCTGGGTTAAAAGGAATGACCTTCACTTATATTCAAGATCACAGGGGTCAAATATGCTAAACTACAACAATAGAGAGTGTTATCAGCTCCATTTTAAAATTAAGTCTTCAAACTTTGGAACAATTAAAACTTTGTAAGTATGCATATAACAGTTCTGTTCTGCCTGCTCAAATGCTGTGACCTCAGGTGACAGTTAAGGCTTATGAGCCTCTTGTTTACAACTTCATGATGCCAGTTGTCTTCCTTTGCTGCTACAATATCAAAGTGTCAGTTGTACTCTTTTTTTGTTACCACAACAAAATCTGTTGTCTATCCTAGAGAGGCAGGGTCCAAAATTATAAATGTTTTCAAATATCATTCCTCTTCTGTTAGGAAGATAAATATTTTGACCAAATTTGTAGAAGCTTTAGCATTTCCCATCTTTTGATGAATACTGAACTGTCACTTATTGTGAATACAAATATGTTTATATGAAAACTAAAATATACAGGTGAGTTACATGTATATGGATCTCTTGTTGTAATATATACATACATGATCATAATCATTTAGCAATGTTGTATCATTTAAAAGACGTTATATAGACATATTTTACAGTATTGTGTACATATACTTGTGTGTATAGTTAAGCTTTTGATTAATCTTGTTTTAATTACAATTTGGCCACATACAGAACGTATAGATTATTTTTTTATGTAATTAAAGTTTTCAACTTTAGAGAGACATATATTTTAAAGAAAAGTATATATTTTGCTTGTTAAAAAAACCCTTAAAAACCAAAAAAAAATACTGTTAATTTGCAGGAGTGTATGCTAAGTTCAAAGGTGAATCTCACACAAGTTGGTCAACTGGATCTGGGGACAATAAACAAAGTCATAGCCAGACTGAACAATACTTCAAAACAGAGATACCACTATTCCAAGGTTTGTAATATCATCAGCCACTCTCCTTAAGGTCACCATCATCCTTTCTGTTTTTTCTGACCTTTATTCCATGAAATAAATTCAATAAACCTTAATTGATAATTTGGATAAATATAGTCTGGAGTCCTCTTTCATAAAATAATCCATAGTTTATTTTGGTCTTGCTTTTTCCATATAATGTAGATACATTGATAGACTGCTACAAAGAATGGTGATTAAATGTCCAGGACATTAAAAATCATAAATGAGCATTGATTTCCGTGGCTATGTTACATGGTCATGTTATGAGTCCATGTCTATATATTGGAAACAGCTCATTCCCCAACACCAACTCTGCCAACTTGAAAGGAAGGTGTTTATATAGGGAATCCTTTGAAGCTAAAGTTATAGTCTGTTTCAACTAAGAATGTCAACTTATTTTGTAAATATCTAATTTATTGTAATCATTTTCTTGTATCTTAGCTGCTGAGGGTGCTGATGGCAATTATGTGGAAATGGATCCTGGAAATTATGACTTCCCTGTCAATTTTGTATTACCTCCGCTTTTGCCCTCCTCTTTTGAGGGTGGCACTGGCTACGTTAGATACCTGATCAAAGCCAAGGTGAAGATAAAGGGTGGAACTGTTTACAGGGTTCAGCATCCTTTCACGGTCATCTACATGCTCGATCTGAACACCATACCAGAGGCTAGGGTCAGTATGAATGTTTATCTTGAAAAAACAAAACCAAAGAAATGACAAAAGTCAGGATATATCAATGCTTTATTGCCTCTTTCATGTTTCGTTTTAGCAACTTACTTGATATGACACTGTAAATTATCTTTGGCTTATTTCTGTACTTCCATTTTGACAGGATGTATAATGGTATTGCATCGTCCGTCTGTCGTAATTTTTACCTTACGATCATCAGATGGTGGGCTATTCAAATCACCCTACATCCACGGTCCTTCATCTATCCTGCTAATTTATTGTTATCCCTATTTCTTTAGAAGTGCCGGATGGATCTCTCTCAAATTTCACGAATAGGTTTACTTTTGGTCCCTAATTGCACCAATCAATTTTAGGACTGACCAGAAAAACAAAATTACGGACAAACGACCATCTTGGATTTCTTTTAATGCAGTTTGTTATCGCTATTTTTTTGAAAAGTTCTTGCTGGATCTCGCTTAATTTTCTTATGTAGGTTCTCTATGACTATAGTTGGGCCCATTCTATTTTGGGACTGTTGAGGGTTTACAAGAACTGCTGGATAAGCTTGCGAGTTACTCTGAACAGTGGAATTTGACAGTAAATATTGATAAGACTAAGATTGTGGTATTTCAAAAAAAGTGGGAGGATTCGCAATGATGAAATTTGGTTTTGTGAAGGTAAAACAGTCACTTGTGTAGATCAATTTACCTATTTCGTTGTTTTCTTTAAGTACAACAATAAGTTTAATTGTAATCAGAAACAACTATCTGATCAGGGACATAAAACAATGTTTGCTTTATTTTCAAGATGCTCAAATTCAAGTCTTAATTATAAAACTATGTTACAATTGTTTGATACCTATGTTAGTAGCATACTGTGACATGCCTGTGAACTATGGGGATCTATTAAAGGTCCTGACATCAAGAATGTACATTTTAATTTTTGTAAGAAACTGCTCAAAGTTCAGAAATCTGTATGTAACATTATGGTATATTTCAAACTTCAAACTTTGGATTGTTTAATGTACATTGAAGTTGTCTTCCTCTGTCTGGTCGTTGTAATAAATGGCGTTCTCATCGTCTGATGGTGGGTCAGTAGGGTCAGTGGCGCCATGGGTCATGGGCGGGTCATGTTACTGTATAGTTATCGTTAATTGGCTAATCACACGCTGTCACTCACTCACACTCGAGGTGAGGAGACGACCCAAGCTGTTTATAACACTGCTGGGCTAACCCTTATCAAAACACCAATTATCGAAATGAGGACTTGTCATACTGGTAAGCTTACTGTACCATTATGGAGAATAACTGTTGTTATAAACAATTAAGTGAATTCTTCAATGGTACCTGTAAGTTATACACAATGCGACATGCTCTCGGCCATTATGACATTAGCGTACGTGAAATGAAATCGGCAGCTTCAATTTGCATTTTTTACCCGCGGACATTACATGGAAGGTGGGTTTTTTCCCCAGATTTTTGTGTCAAAAAAGGGGTGCGGACATTACACAGATGCGGACATTACGTGGGTTTTTACGGTAATATCCTTTTGGATTGTTGTGTGTTTTACCGTTCGATGGCCCTAATGACCTTCTATGTGTGGACGGGCCGTTAAAAATATAATAATAATAACCATTAACATGTATCAGGAAGTATAGAATTGTAAAGTATTGGTTTAATTTACTTTGCTCTGATAATTTTATCTTGAAAACAGCATAAATTTTTTTATCAGAAAGGAGCCCAGGAACTTGCTTTAAAGCTCCAATATACGTAAAAATCACTATGAAAAAACAAACTTTATCTTATTTTCCCCGTAATATATGTAACAAAACAGATACTTTCCTTTAATTAAAGAAAATAAAACTGACTGTTTTCAATTTAAATAAAAATGGAAAAAAATCGGAAAATAAACAATGTGGGACCCACAATAATTCATACATTACCGCTCGTAGCAATGACATTGCGCATGCGCATATTCCGTGTGTGTAAACATGGCAGACGCAGTACAGACGTTCACCAGTCGCTTCCTTTCTTTCCAATCATACATCAGGCCAATTCTGAATTCTTACGTTATAATTGTGCGTCGTATCGTTTCTAAACTAATTATTCCTTCTAATAATTTCCCAAAAACTGAATGTTTATCACAGGAATACCTCAAGTCTTCGCAAACAATGTTTGTAAACAAAAACTTACCGTAGACATATCTGCATGTGCTTCCTCTATAAGTAGAAACCTCAACTCTCGCAAGATCAGGTCATGAACTTTCCGACGTGGTTCGGCAACAATCGTAATTTTGATGGCGGCGTGCTTAAAATGGGGGTGTGTTTACAAATAGCGAGTTTCAACTGCTCATATATCAATACTTTATGCACAAAGTCATGGTAACTATTGTTTGAATAACTTAATTCTAACTACATCTTAGAGAATATCTCAATAATTATGTGTGATTCTACACTAAATTTTTGGTGACTGTTACATATATTGGGGCTTTAATTGGGTTCATTATGTTAAGAATGAATTGTTTGCTTTGAGCTTAGGTGTTGTATGGCTAAGCCGGTCAGCATCTGATGTAAAAAAAATTTGCCAATTATACGTCAAAGAATTTTCGACCAACTCCAGTCGTTAAGAGCTTTATTAGATTCTTTCGCTAAAAGCTATTTATACAAATATAAGTGTTATTTATACAAACATATACAAACATAAGTGTTATTTATATAAACATATTGTAGATCACTTTTCTGTGCAGTGTTATTTGACAATACAGAAGAATTACATTTATCTACACATTCTGCAATTGGGACAGGTAGATATCGTAATGTTACTTGGGCTCAAAGATATTGTACTTTTTGTAATTCAGACTTTGAAGTCGAAGATGAATAACATTCCATTTTAATATGTGATACATATAAACATGTAAAAGTATAATACGTAAAAACCATCTATGCTAAAGCTCTACAAGTTTTGTGTGTTAATAATATCAAGGAATTATGTCGACTTGGTAAATACATTTCTGAAGCAAACAACTTAAAAAGCTAAATTTGTGTTCCATTCTTCACTGCATACATAGTTTTTGCCTTGTTGTGTAATGTACATGTATGAACATGCTCTACTGATGGGCCGTCCAGCCTTAAGTTAATAAATGAATGGAAAAATGAAATGAAGTTGGGCCCATCTAATTTTGTCACTGATCAGGGAAAAAAAATAGGTGGACAGTAAGCTATCTTATATTTTGACTTTGCAAAATTGTTATCGCTATTTCTTAAGAAGTGCTGGACGAACCTCTCTCAAATTTCTTATGTTAGCTCCCCATTGTCCCTAGCTGTGCTCATTTAATTTAGGAATTGATCAGAAAAGCAAAATAGCCGAAAGGCAGCCATCTTGGATTTTGACTTTGAAAGTTTGTTATCGCTTTTTCTTGAGGAATACTGAATAGATATTACTCAAATTTCATGTGTAGGTTCCTCTTGGTCCCTAGTTGTGCCTGTTTGAGTTTGGGACTGGTCACAAGAAACAAAATGACTTTGAGGTAACCATTTTAGATTTGGCAAGTATAGATTATCATCACTATTTCTGCAAAGGAATCTTCAAAATTCTTATCATTAAGAGCAAAAACATAGAAGGGAAGAAATAAGAAGGGAAAAGATCTAACTTTCAAAGGGTATATAAAGATCAAACAATGGTGGGCACCAAGATTCCTCTGGAATCTCTTGTTTATTGTACATATATCTCCTGCCAATGTTTTCAACCAATCTCTTTTAATTTTGGTAGGCATAATCACCTGATCATGAAATTGTGTTTTCCTCACAGGAAGTGTTATTTTAATGTATATTTTTTTGGAAGAATTGCCACTTGTTTTCAAAATCTTAATCATGTCTGGACACTCTCAGTTTTCAACTGCAGATTTCTTGGTAGGCTTAATCACTATGAAGGGAAATTGTGTTTTCCTGAAAGGCATTTTGATATTCTAATTTTTAGAATGTTGTTGCTTTTTATCTGCTTATCTGGCCTGAAGGCAAAAGTTAGCATATACTGTGGCGCAGCGTCCGTCATCTGTCAACCGTCGTTGGCTTTTTTTTCTTTAAACAACTTCTCCTCAATAACCAATGGACCAAATATTTTGATATATGGCTGTTATGTTCCCAGAATGAAGCCTGACAAAGTTTCTGAAAAGAAATCTCCTTGGTCTATATTCAAGGGATCAGATTTGTTAAAACCTGTAAACAGCTTCTTCTCATTAACTCATAGGCCTAGAAGCATGGTATTTTACTGGTGTATATATATATATATAACCAGGTGAGCATTGCAGGCCAATTGGACTTCTAGCTTTTTTCAGTATTTTTATCTTTATTTATCTCCTCACTCAGAATTTAAGCAATTTCCTTAAAACATGGTAAGCTTTATAACTGTTACATGAGAATTAGTAATAATGGAAAGAGTTGTTGCCCTTTGGTTTTTTTGCAGCTTTTAAAATTTCTGGTTCTGAGGTTTCTTCTCTCATTTTTTAACTCATCTCTTTAAGTATGCTTTAATCATCAAAACATTCAGATATCACTGGTTTTTCCTTACAGCATTTTGACGCAATATTTCCATTTCCATATTTGTGCTCATTTCAATACAATAATGTTTTTCTCCTTGGCACGGAATGTATATTGTTCTGCTGAAAGTTGTTGAAGTTTTGCGCATCACTGTATGAAAGGAAAATGGCTTACGTGCAAACCTGCACACCTTAGTAGCAGTGATGTTTGAGGAGCATTGTCAATTGTTTTTTTTTTCATCGTCAGATGCCAACCCAGATGCAGGACACTAAAACTGGATGTTGTTGGTGCTGTGAAACAGGCCCTGTAACATGCATGATACGTTTAGACAAACAGGGCTATGTTCCCGGGGAGAGCATATTTATCAACGCAGAAGTCACCAATAATGGAACTTCATCAATACGAAATACCAATATTAGTCTGCGTATGGTAAATTATGGTTTACCTGGTTTTTGTCAAATTTCTACTTTCTAATTTTTCTTTTCTATTTTCTTGAGTATAAAGGTCTGTAAGATTCAAGAAATTATTATAAATACATTATTGAATATTCTCATTAAAATGTGTTATTTTTCCTGGAAATATTTCACAGACATTTCTGATTTCGCAATGTAAAATACAAGAAAAAAATAACTTTGATATTTATTTTTTTTTCCTTTTATACAAAAACAGTATTAGTCGCAGAATTTTAAATTAGATATACATTTTACTGTTTCGTTTTGTTCGAACAGTTACCTGTACATCCACTAAGCATGTGTAAAACAAATACTATATAAGTCTTATGGGTCTCCGTTTCAGACCACAGAGTTCAGGGCACATGGAAGTACAACAAAGCATCATAAAGTAATATCAACGATTTCCCATCCAGCCGTTGGTCCAGGGCACTCTGATGTTTGGAGTGGTGAACAACTTGCTGTTCTACCAACCCCACCATCCTATTTGTATGGATGTTCGATCATTGACATACAGTACACATGTCAGGTAAGGACTGCCACAAAAATATTCAATGATGTACATAATTACTTGTTTTTAATAAGAATGCATACATTTCTGTAACATAAATCATTATTCTTTTTATGTCCCCAGTATTTGATATTGGTTGTGAGGCATATAATGTTTGATAAGAAATTTGCATGCTGACTGGTATCCATTTATAATTGATGGATTCACAACTAGAATGAATGTATTACTCACGTATTTACAATAAGAAGAAGAAAACATGTAAGTTTTGGGATTTTAATTTTTTGGGGGATTTTGAAAGGTTCATAAAATTTGTTAATAAAGTTAGATATTCGCAATAATAAATTCTTTGGGTAGGAGGAAGAGGGTCATTCATGCCTCACAGACATATTCTATTTTATCAGTCTTCTAACCCCACCGGGAACCAGAAGGACTGAATTTTTTTGTTGCCTCTAGGGCCAGTTTATATTCACCTCATTATGGGATATTTCAAACAGTGATGAGCTGTTTATGTCTAAGATCAAAGGTAGGTAGTTGTACTTCAGCACTTAATTAATAGAAATTAATTTAAAAAACAAAAATGTTTGTATGACAAAACAAATAATCAAAATATAAGTATCAATCACAACAGTCTGCAGAGTGGTTGTTCCGTGTATTTATATAATACCGTCTACGGGTTTCGCCCTCTCGGGCTTCTTCAGGACGTCATGAAGAAGCCCGGGAAGGCGAAACCGATAGACGGTATTATATAAATAGATCCTGAAGAAGCCTGGGAGGGCGAAACCGGTAGACGGTATTTTATAAATACAAGGAACAACCATTCTGCAGACTGTGGTGATTGATACTTATATTCAGATTTTCTCTCTTGCTCAATCACCCTGCATACCTGAGGTATCCAGCTGGGGAGTGGAGGAACCTACAAACCACCTAACTTGAATGAACGGCGTTGGCTCTATCATCTGAACAAATAATCAAGATTTATGAGCTAGGAACGTTTTGTTATCATGACCTTTACAGTTTGAATGAGACAAAACGATACAATGCATATTTTGCATAAAGTGCAGTTTAAATATTACTATTAATTTATCAAATACTGACTTTGCTGAACTATCATAGATGAGATGGTGTAGGCATTGGAGGGGGTGCTGAAATGTCATGGGGTTAGGGATAGGGAAGGGAAGATGAGGAGGGGGTGAATTGTATAGATCACTTTGTCATTACACAGCAATGTTCAAAACTTTTGTACAGATCTCATGAATCCCTGATTTAGTTCTTAAGTATATCATGGTATCACTACATCTAGTTTACTCCAGATTTTTTGTTGAAGGTGGAAGATAAAAAATCAGACTAGTAAATATTTCATGAACCCTTGAACAGATTTTGTTAATACCAGAGTCTTCACTACATGGAATCATTCTATCAACTGTTACAGCTGATTATATTTTGTTGAACAGTTGTCAGGGTTGAAGGGTCAATGTCCCACTCTGTCATGTTTGAAATGCAGAGCTTGTTGTCTTAGATATCTCATGAAACCAGGAACCCTAGACAACTTTATTGATATTCACGACATGGTACCATAACATGAAGTCCTACACCTGATTATATTTTGGTGGTCACTGGTCAAGGTGAAAGGGTCAATGGTTGACCACTTTTGAAATAAAAATGTCAGGATTTAGTGTGGTAAGAATTGTGAGCACCTGCTGGTCACTTGGTAATTTTTCCAGTTTGTCATTGTTTTTTTATTTATCAAATTTGTCTGAAAGAAGTCATGGAAGAAATTCAGTTTGGCATGAACTAGCTATTTCTCATTTCATTCTATCTTTCACAGCTTGCTGCTGATATGGAAGGGTCTTTAATGGACATTAATTTTGATTTGCCGATCATAATTGGAACTATCCCATTGCGTCCTGAGGGATTGTTCCAATCTCCTGCCCCATTTCAGCCAGGACAGCCTTTAGAAACAACCTGGGGTAGTAACCCTGACCAACAGCCTGGCAATATACCAATGAATAACATGGCCTCCGCTCAACCAATCACTTCACAGCCCCCATACCCTGCTGATGGTAATGTGCTGCTAATTCTGTAGTCAATAGTTGAATCAGGTCATATTAATGCTGTCATTCACTTAAGCAAAGTCTCTGCAAATGTATAGCTTGGCATCTCATCAGTATGTAACAGAGATATAATTTTGGTCTTCTGGTTAAAAATGATGAAATTATATATTTATATCAATTACGACGTCTCAGTACATGAAGTAACAATCAGTCATTTCACATTAGGATTAATTTGTTTCATAGAGCAATAGCGATGATGCTGAACTCAAGTTTAAGAAGTTTAAAATTTATTTATGATATGATGAAGGAAATCATGTATTTTCCTGAAAATTTTTGATGTTAAGAGACAAGTGTTGTGTGATGTCTTAGTGATTAAGGGACATACATTGTATCATGATTAGACAAGTTTATAATGTCATAGGACAAATATCATCATATGACCATTTATAATGGTAGGGGACTGTAACTGGCCAAGACAAGACAGGAATACCTGACAATGTTGTATATCTGTATTTCACAGCCCCGCCAAGCTATGAGGAATGTATGACAACAGACCGAGTCAGGATTATGCGTCAAAACAGCAACAGCGCAGACACAGAAGATCATTTTACCAATTTCACACCCTCCTACCCTTATTACAAGCAGAAATCATAATTCTTCATAGCATTGGAAACAAGGGCCACAATTCCTTTTGATATTGAAAATAGAGAACTCTTCAATGTAGAAGGAATGAAAAGTTATGATGATATTAAAGGCATTGTTGCTCATCAACTATGGTGACTTTGGTAGTAGTACTTCAAAAAGATCAATCTCTCCAAAGCAATTTGTAATGTGCTCTTGTAGTGAAACCAGAAGCTGTGATGTGCATGTCTTGACAGCCATAGCGCAACTAACTTCCTGTGTCTGTGTCATAAGATGGAAGCACAGCAATGATTGGTTGGTGTTTAGTGGCATTTGTGAAAGCATTAGATGGAACTGTCAGTGTATAGTAAATGTCAAATGATCAAATTTATCATCACTGACCATGATTAGTTTTGCTTTGTGTGTATATATTATATCGATTTCTGTGGCCTGTACTGTCAAAGTTTGCTTCCCAGTCGGAGATACACTTTATTCTTTGCTATTTCAGGAGAATCACCAACAAAATAACTTCTTTACTTCCTATAATTAGCCCTCCTACCTTTATCATTTTGTGAAGGGTCATGTACTTATTGATGTAGTAATACATATATTTTGCTTACTGTATTGTCGATTTTATGTACTTTCAGCTGATGAACACATTGAGGATATATTAATCTATTAAGGACTCGCACAACTGGATCAATCATTTTATGTTATTACTTAGCATTTAAGCTAATAGCATTGATATTTGAAGTTCAATACATGTAACAACTGTCTAGATTTATAGAAACATACTGGTTAAAGGCTACAAATGGCATAATTTGGTAAGTTAAATGGCATCTCAGACTATCATTGCTTCAGAAGTCAACAACCAGAAGTTTACAAGTGAAATAACCACCCACTTAAGGAAAAACCATGACATTTTGCACCTGTCTAAGACTGCCCCACAGATACTGATATGTATAAAAACTGCACATTTTTATAAAGCCAAACACATGAAGATATCTGTCACCATTTATAAATTAAGAAATCCCAGTAAACACAATCTGTTACCAACTCTGATTTTAGGTGGGGGCTCTATGTAGGTAGACGAAACTGAATCCGAATCAGTCATTGGCTGATTTAGTTGTAAGAGTCCTTAAGTCTTCAGAAATGATAAATATATTAGCCAAGTTCGGCTTACATTTTGGTATCTTTCTTGATTGCACGGCAAATTTGAAGATACAGTACCAAATTATTAGCAACACCAATGAAATTTACTTATGTCTTCATACTGAAAACACCATTAAATAGACTTTTGCTTACATTTTACTTTTTGTAATTTTGTATCTGGAATTTTGATTGGTCAGTTTTGCAAGATGATAGCTGTTTCTCAAAAGTGTCCGTTTGATATTTCGCTGTATATCACCAGTGAAGATATAATAAATTGTTGTAACATTTTATTGATCATCATCTTTTACCTAGTTGTCTATTGTTGTATGGGTTGTTGGTCATTGTAATGGGTTGTCTGTCAATATTTGAAGTAATTAACTCCTCCACAAACTGAAGATAATATGCCATCAAAATGTTTAAGGTAACGTGTCAGCCCAAAGTTGATACAATTAGAAATGCTTTCCTGAAGACTATATGTAGATAAACAAAAGTTTTATTATCAATTTTTCAAAATGATTATAATCTTTAAGTATATTGTTGTATTCTTAGCCCATGAGGAAAAACTGCTATACCATTAAGTGACTTAGCATTACTGACAAATCTCTCCTTACTAGCACCTTGCATTTTTCAGGATAAAACATAAAACTTCAAAAATCCAATTTACAATAACAGGCATTTTGAGGACATCTTTTAACATAGTTATAACTGCAGATTATGTGTACCATGTTTAGATCTGTCAAGATGATATGAGGTTTGCAAGATTTATTTCAAAATAGCTAAAAAACTTATTTCCTTTTAAAAAAAACATATGAATTAAGAAGGTGGTATAAAAAACCACTTTAATTTTATTTTCAATTTTATCCAAGATATATTCTTATGATTAAATTGTCTCAGGTATTAAATATATTGTTTTGAAAAAGAATTATCCCGGTATTCAAAGTTGAAGCTTAAGATATCAAGATAAATTGTGGATACATGGAAAATTAATGCTAATAACTGTATCTGTATTTTATCAACTGTTTGACAATCAGTTGTTGTGCCTTTGTACGTAAGTGCAGATAGATATCTTTTTTTCTCCAAATCAAATATTTTTGCTTTTTTAATACTTCATTGCTAGGAAACCCGGTGTGATTTTGATTACTACCATGCTTCAATATGATTTTACACTGTAACCGTCAAAATAGTATCTGTGATAGAAATGTTATTGGAATGTATTCAGATGGGCAATTTAGATCTGTCAGTTCTTTCCAATAAATCAATTTTTTTACCCATTTAGGGATAATGCTTATGATTCCCTGTTTACAAGAAGAGCCGCACATAGTCTGGGCCAGTCAATTATATGTACTGTATTTTATTCCAATAATAAGCCCAAACCAGCAATAATTCTAATAATATTTATCACTATTCCATACAATGAATAACTGGTGCCATTTCATCATCCTGTAATAAGTCTGCTCCCTGACTGGGAGTTACTAGCAATATGTCCGTCATTTAGACTTAATGCAGAATAGATAGGTATGCATATTTTTGTAAAAGGATTTAAAAGTTTTGATGATCTGGAAAAGACAATTTAGAGAGATTTAGAAACACAAGAAAAAAGTGAAGCCATTTTTGGAGTCAATTAAACTATTATTTAGGATTTTTTTAAGCTTAAATTGTCAGAATCTTCGGAGCTGTTCAGGTAATTTGTACAGTTAGAATATGGTAGTGAAATATTCTTTTTATGTGTACCATGGTATTTTATTTGTTAATCACTGATGCATTCATGATGTATTATGATATATTAACCTAGAATATACACTTTAATTTACACTTTCCATAGTATGCCGTGGGAAACAAAACTGCATACTGTAAACAAGCTTTCTTTTGTGACTTTTTACTTGCGCAATACCAAACCAGAATGAACTGAAACACTTTTGTCATTTTTCATCATTCCTATCATTGGTAAAAAGAATCGACTTTTAAGGAATTGTTTCGATATTGAAATTCAAGAAATTCAATTACAGGAGAAGAAAGTTTGTTTACGGTATAAATATGTATATATGTTTTACACTGTACTGTTGTTATTCATGGTCTACTTTGTGCAATATTTTGTTTTTTGGGGTGTTAAAAGAATTTTTTACATCTTTACATATGTTTATCAATCTCATTGGTTGAATATTTAAGTTCTTTAACATATGTTATTGTGTGTTTGTTCATTTTATACTCTCATTCATATTCTGTATTTAACTGACATGAGATTTGTTTTTTGAAACATGATAAAACTGCTGTAGAAGATCAATATTTTTCAATTTTTATTTTTACTACAGATATAGAAAAAAGAGGTTTAAGAAACTAAACCCAGTGAAGGATGTAGCTGTTTTGTTGTTCACTGAGCCGTGACATCATTGAGATCCCTTCTCCATCACAGCTGTTATCAAATCTTATCTACCTATGCCCCATATTACAGTAAATGGGGATTTTGCACTGACTGGTCTGACCAGAACCATTTTGTTGGCCAAGGAGAAGTGAATCTCTTTTTCATTTTTAACAAAACTAATACTGATGAATTAAAGTGATGTCACTAACTTTACAGGAGTCAGAAGATTACTTGGTTTTTCATTGCCATTTCTTTGAATATTGTTGTCTTCATATTTCAAGCTGAATGTGGTATTCAGCTTTAAATAGCTTAAACATGCATGTTTTTTTAAATGAATTTCAAAAGTAAAAAGTCTTTTGTCACAGAAATTAGCACAATCGATTTGAAAATTCTTAAGCTTTTGACTACTGTTTATTTGGAGAAAATTGGTTATGTACTTACTGAGAAAAATGGTTTAAAAACACAGCAAGGCTATTTAACTCGACTTTCTTCAATATAGCATTGCAAAGAGGTATAGGTAGTTTCCTCTATATCATAAATCCCTGATCTAGTTTATTTTTCATCTGTTGTATATTTCTGATTTTTTTCTCATAATACTATATCCCTCAGGCAATAATTTACCAATTAACTGTTAAGGTAGAGAGCCCCATGCAGTTTGGTTCTGTACACATCCTTTGTAAAGTTTTAATTTGCACATGTTTTATCTTAAGTATTAAAATCAATATAAAAGGCCAATTAGTTGCACTTAAATTTCATGTACAAAAATTACTATTTGTCAAAATGCAAATTGTAACTGACATCTAAATTGTAAAATTCCATAAAAGTTGTAGCTTGTGAAATGAAGTTTAGAAATTTGACAGATTTTCATGTTTCTTATAGTTTTCTATGTCCTAGACTGATACCTCATGATTCCCTCTGGCTGCTAGTATTAATCCTCCACACCCATTGGTAATTCTCTACCATAGAAGGATTATATACTTTATTTGTTCCTAAGAGAGTACATCATTCACCCTTGCTTGGTATAAGGTTCTTTGTGATATCTCAGAATTCATGTCGATGATGTATGATACTGTTTGTAGAGTGAGTAGCTCTGTAATATACCCCCATGATATATAGGATGCTTACTTGGGTATTAATCATGTGGTCCGCTTGTTTACATATATATGTATAATGTATAAAAACTAGAAATAAACATGGAAACTGAGTATTCTTCCTTTTTCTTGTTCTTTGTTGTTATTTTTTTACTTTTTCAAAACCTGATAACTTACATATGTGTTAAATTTATAAGATATTAAAAGAAATATTTTTTTCATTCCCGCCAATGTATTCATGGATTCAGTTCACAAAGTCTCATAGCTGACTATGAAGGTGAAGTAGAATGTAGTGTTGTTACATATCACTGGATAACCTCCAAACACCATAAACCATACAGTGTTAACCTCAAATCTCATCAACCATACACAGTATTAACCAATAACTCATCAGCCATACAGAGTGATACTTTAAACCCCATCAACTATACACTATATTAACCTTTAACCTCATCAACCATACAGTGTATTAACCTTAAACCTCGTCAACCATACACTATATTAACCTTTAACCTCATCAACCATACACAATATTAACCTTTAATCTCATCACTCATACACAATATTAACCTCAAACCTCATCAACATAACACAGTGATAACCTCCAACCTTATTAACCACACACAATGTTAACCTTTAACCTCATCAACCACACACAATGTTAACCTTTAACCTCATCAACCAAACAGTGTATTAACCTTAAACCTATCAACCATACACAGTATTAACCTTTAACCTCATCAACCATACACAATATTAATCTCTAACCCCATAAATAATACACAGCATTAACCTATAACTTTAAACCCCATAAACCATACATAGTATTAACCTTTAACCTCATTAACATTACACAGTGATAACCTCAACCTCATTTAACACACACAATATTAACCTTCAATCTCATAAACCATACACAATATCAATTTCTTACCTCATCAACCATACAGTGAATTTACCTTAAACCTCATCAACCATACACAATAATAACCTTTAACTTCATCAACCATACACAATGTTAACCTCTAACCTCATCACTCATACACAACATTAACCTTAAACCTCATCAACCATATCCTAAATCCTTCCACCCCTATCCTGGTTAAAAAAAAATAAAAATTCTAGTACTAACATGGTACCACTTCTAAATACATAACATAACCTAAATCCTCCATGCCTACCCTGAGTATTAAATCCCGCTATCCATCTTGAATAACCTTGCACTAACATACCACTTTTTACTCCAACATAACATCTCGTCATAAACATCGCTAACCCCTTTCAAAAACAAGCACATTAGCACAAATACACACAAGTCCGTAATGTGAAACAATGTATGTTGAAGGAGCAGAATGGAATTACAGAAAGTCATAGACATTTTGGAAAGCAGAGCAGTTTACTTGCAGTGTGGTCGGAAGGTTAAGCAGATGGGACGTAAAGTAGTAATTTTCACACCAGCACCAACTAATAACTAATAGCCCGGCGGACGGGACTTTAAATGGTGGCCTGTGTGAGAATTGTCCAACCTCGCATGAAAAAGATCCTCCTGCTGTTATTGATAATAAGAGTAGGTGCTTAACGCCGCCCAGGAGCCCGAATAAGCCCAAATTAAACATAACACATTCAGCCTCATGTCATTTTTATTCTATTAGGAAAGGACTTCTAAATTTCCCATGATCAAAAATTAGTAATCATAGTAAGACAGCCTGGAGATTCGGTAGGAAAAGAAGACAGGCACCTCGCCAGAGAATCGACACGTCGATTGGACCATGCCTGGCAATGGGCAGTCACGGAGATGAGAAACCATCATCATCATCCAAACTAAATACATTTGAAAATTAAGTCACTACAACAAGTGACAAAAAGTGAACAAACGGGACGCTATATCCTTCCGTTTCCGACAAAATTGTCCAAGATACAAACACTGTATATTCCATTTTATGTATTCCATGCTTTTTATTTTTCTCTCTTTTTTATTTCATTTTTATAATCATTTTCACGTACTTTGCCTACACACGAATTCTCAAGAACTGTGATCGTTACATAAAAAAGGTATCCGTGCTCAGTGACAATTGATCTTCCCGTTTTATTCTAAATTTTGTGAATAAAGCAATATCCCATCCCCAATACTCCAAAACTAGGGTATGCCTGTTGTTGATTGAAAATGTTAGTTTTTTTTTTTTAATTTAGCATTGAAAAGTCTTACCTGGTTCATATGGTGCATTAAAAAAGATCTAACAGTCATAACTAAAGATATGGTAAATTGTACATTGTCGTTTTATTTTTCTCATGGTACATATCTCCATAAGGCTCTGTTACAAAACGCAAAACTTCTTGAGGAACGCATACTTGTGTCCACTTTGTTAGCACATACATCTGGAACGCCAAATTTTTTCAAACCCTTTTTGTTTGAGTTGGTTTTTTCTGTCTTGCATCCCAAAAGGACATGCGGCATGCACCCCCTCATGATGTAAAACTGTCTGTATGAATTCTAGATATTGAACAGTCTTAGAAGACTTTTTTCCTCGCCCTGTTGTTGCCTTACACAAATGAGTTTTTTTGCTTTATTTTTTACTTCATCCTGGCGCTCATGAAAAAAGGGTGGATATGATGATGACTTCATATCCTGGTTAATATGTTTAATATTTGAATACTGGTTAATCCCTTACTGAAAATCAGATAAAACCTTTTAGTCTGAATGAGTGTATACAGCGCACTCTCTTTCACACAAAGATCGTGCGTGGATAGGCGGGTCTCACACGGGCCGCCATGTCAAATTCCATCCGCAGGACTGTATAAAGTGTTTAGAATGGTACTGGTGCCATTATAGATTAAGAAAAATAAAACATGCATTATAGATGCCAATGTTTATTGTTTACAGGTCCGATTCCATAGCTACAGTGACTTAAAAAAAAGTCTTTCAGGATTTCTTATTATTTTCTTAATTTTTTTTATATCTTATGATGTATTCTTAGGGATGGCTCGTCAAAATGGCGTCCCGAAATTTGCATGTTGTAAATAAATTATTGTTTCCCTGGTAATACACAACGAATAACAATGGAAATAACATGAGATGAAGTAGGAAACAATTCTCCAAAAGTATACAAAATTTCATTAAACATGATCCACGAAGGAAGTCAGGAAAATTCATTGGAAATGATTAGAAATACAAATAGTATCGAGTAAAAAGAAAATGGGAGGGAGGGGGAAGTGGATGTGAAAAACATGGCATGTCACTGTATACAATAGTTGACTTAACCCACTAACCCACGTTTATATTAAAATAGATAAGGTAAGATATGTTAGAATGAAATTTCATATTATTAGTAAGGAAAAGAAAATAATAAAAGTTTTCAATGGAGTGAAAATATTGGCAAATTAGTTATATTATGCAGCTGATGATTAGAAGGGATACTTTCTTGATTTAATTATAATGTTATGGCCGGGAACTATATTAACTGTCAGTTTATTTGTAAATTGGAAAACACAACTTTTAGAAAGGTAAACCGTATACCTTATCGCTGAAATACATTGCAGGCACAGTCATGTTTCAACACATACCTGGTACTTTAAGGAAAATTTGGTTATAAAATTTCGATAATTCCTCTATTTTGAACTCAAGCATGGAACGATTAAATTTATGCATAAACATATTTATTCGCATTATTTCTGTTTAATTCAATAAAAACGCTTATAACCTATGTGATATTTTAAGTATTACCAAGTGTAATATTGTCATTGTGACGTCATGTTTAGATAATGAAATGACGCACACATTCACAAATTGCATTGTGACTGGAAAATGTGAACCATATGTATGTCATGGAAAAAGATCACTTTTGTGCAATCTTGTACAGCCAAGATATAATTGTTCATGAACCATTCATAGATTTAATACCTATGAGTGTAAACTGAAGTTAGACCCTTTATACAAAATACATATATACTTAGTTTATTGAAATAATTTCCGATTTGCAACACGCAGAACTCAACCTTTATATAGATATACAAAATTTTTTCACTCTTTTTTTTTCTTCTATATTTCATAATCTAGACACAAAATGCATGTTTTGGGAATTTTATATAGTAAATCATATGTGTCGCTGTTGTATATGTCGCATTTGAATCCTTTACTGTTTCCTTTTTTATTTTCTTTAATTATGTAGTGACTTAGCACTAAAAACTAACAATTTGATCAAAATGTTTAAAAAAAATGTATTTCCAGTGCAGAAATAAGACAAAGAATAATTTCCACATGGGAAAAATAGAATGTACGCTTCATACAGGTAGTTTGACTATTGGGCCTTTGGAATATTTTACCTTTTCCCAGTGAAATTTAACATGTTATATGACAAAATCTCAGGAAACGTAACAGTCAAGCTCACTGTGAAAAGAAGGGATATAACTCTGGTAGTTCAACTTAAAAATCATAGAATTTTCTAACCGTATATCTCTGTCCCTAATCTAATTTTTGAGTCGGCATTGTATATTTTTGGTGTTATAAAACTGATGTAAAAGGCAATAAATGTTATTTACATGCCATTAGCATTGAATGAATAACAAAGCCAACCTATTCACCGAAAAGTTTTTAAAATGACTGCTCCCCGCGTAACCTCTGATGGGGTCACTAGATCACATGACCACGTTTTAGGTTTATAGTGCATGCTCACTGTGCTTGTGACATACACAACGGTACCCGGTGTAGGCACTGTATCACAGGTGTTATTATAGCGGAGACTGACTTACTTTAACAAAAATGAGTGACGGACAAAAAACACCGGAATCATACAGAAAACTTGGAGAAGAAGTAGCCGACACATTACAACAATACTACCACGATAATAAAGACTGGACGGAAAGCAAAAAAACGGTAACTATTAATAATATCGATAACAATATTAGTTCGGCACATGTGCCATCATTTTTGTTGGTGCGCATGTGGTGACAGCCTATATCAACGTGATCAGCCGTAGGCATGTGTCATCATGATGCAAGATTGGTTCTTATGAGAGATGTATATTGTATATTAGAGTAAAGAATCTTGATGTTCCCCACCGAGACACGGGCAGACGTTATCCGGTTGGCAGTCGCGATCGAATTGAGTTTTCCCATGAAATGGATGTGTTATCAGACGGTAATAAACTTCGACCGTCTGTGCCCTACCTATTGGTGCGAATATGTATATTAGGTACAGAGCACGCGATAATGAACTCGGGGACAAATAGCAGGGCCCTACCTGCTAATTAGCATAGGAATAACCAAATTGTGGTCAATGATTTTAATTAAGTTCATTCGGTTAAAAACCCGTGTCTGTTACAATGAAACTGTGTGTCATGCAGACTGTCTGATACATATTGATACCAGTCTCACTTGAGCTTTGGTTTTGTTATCTTGAAATTTAATATTAGGAAATAAAAAGGAAAATTCCCCTTCTGATGTTGTAATGAATATGAATGCAGACTGAATCAGTACATTTAGATTTAGATATGCCGTATAAAATATTTTGTCTTTATTTTCTTTGCTTTTCATGTGAGCTTAGACTCTTTGGACCTCTTGTTTAAATATCCTGTAAGTTAATTACTTTTAAAATAATTAAGTTTTCAAAATTAAGCCACAGAATTCATGAAAAATTATTAGTAAAACAGCAGAAAAAGTCTGGGATAATTCTGATGGTTTGGTTTTAGCTCACTTGACCTACCTTTTATAAAGTCAATATTATGGCAGTACCATTAGATGTCCATCTGATCAGTAGTCTGTCAAAATATTTCATTCAAACCACACACACTTTCGAAGAACCACTGATTTCTTTGTAAGGCACATGCTATGCTTGGTCAGTAGATTATTATGATGAGTAGGAACAAAGTTTGTGAAAAAATTACCATCGCTAATTGTTCAAGGTTAGAGCGGTCAAATTTATTTTGAAAACAGTCATGCCAGTAGCTTGTTGGTATTGAGTACTGCAAAGTTTTGTAAAAAGAAATGACTTTCCACCTATTTTAATGGTCAAGCTTGTTACATCACATTTACTACCAATTAACTTACTGTGGGTATATATATCGAAGAAAGTTTTATAAGAACTTGGGTTGAAATCGATACATGTAGAATTTCTGTATAAAATTAAGATTCATACTTTGAAAGTGCTTCAGTTGTAGATAATAGTATATTATATAAATATTATTTAGTTTTCTTGCCATTCAGTGTTGGCAATATAAAAGGAGCAGGTTATTAGGAGTTGTATACTGTCTCGGTTACGCAGTTGACAGAGCTTGCTTCTGTGATAGGAAAGACATTCTGCCCTTGGCATGGTACAAACTAGCAACCCTTTGGTCTCTAGCCAGACACTCTGCTGCACAACTAAAGGGAAATTCCTAGTAGTTGAAGCTAGTAAGTTAACGTGTACTCTCAACTTCTATAATAGTCCCTCCATCAAAAAGTCTCAGACCCCGAAAACAACAACAACCTTGGATCAATATCTCCAAGGAAGCATCTCAATCGCCTATAGCTCTTCACTCAGAGTGGTCAAAGGCACCAAATCTGTATAAGGAAGTAGTAATGACAATACCCTGCTTCTGCTGGGGTTCGAACTAGCGACCCTTCAGTCTCTAGCCAGACAACCTACTACTTGACTAAAGGGAAATTCCCATTGGCTGAGGCTAGTATTTTTTTATATTTTGCAAAACTATCAGCTTATATTAATCACTCTTATTGGCCTGGATAGAAGTGCACAAGCAATTTTATTGTCGGTGGAAACCAGAGAACCTGGGAGAAAATGAACTATTAAAACTTAATATGTAAGTTAATTGAGTTATTCAAAATTGTGCTAGACATCAGTCAGATGTTTCATCATAATGTATCTGCCTTTGTTAATTTATTACTACTGTGAACAATTATGTATTGACCAGTGGCCAGAAGCATTCTGTTGTTGTTGATCTACTATACATGTTCAGGTATCATTTTGTTCCCTGATTATATAAGTCATTACCTGAAGCCTTTCTAAGCAGTCTGTATGAAGGTCAATATCACCTTATCTTGATGTAAACAGCCATATCTATTGCCATTTATGTTTGCAAGACCATGTCAATAACTCCTGTATAATTCAATCAATGTTTACCTGTTAGCTAATGTGTAATAGTACTCTATAAGTTAATTAACATGGCTAGTATAAATACGACCACATTTAGAGCCAGTATGTATCGGTTCCTGAAGGCATGTAAGTGTTCCATCTCTCCATAGTCTACATCTCAATAAACCTCCAACACCCGAGCAGCGTTTGGACTTCTTCATCTCCACTCATGACTACACAAAACAAATTCATTTTAAAGACCCACAGTTGCGGGCAGGTGACCTGTACCTTTTCATTTGATGCGGGAATCACCTAAGTGAAAGACAAGTACATTACCATATTACCAACTGATCACCTAGAAGGTTTATGTAGCGTCTCGCAGACTGGTGACTCTCAGCAGGGATGTAGATGTCCATGCACCTTGAACAAAAATTCAGATGTGTTCCAATGTATTTACTGCTTTTTGGTTTTTGTCACAAACTACAAAATGCTGGCCTCACTTAAAATAAAGGAAACAGAAAACACTTGTGAAGTACTTCAGGGTTTTAATGATATTAAGAGTTTCATTGGGATGTAACCTCAATATGCCTCATTAGCATGTAAATAATCAGGATATAAACTGAATGTGACCTGTTCCATCGAATTTTACCTTTGATATTTAATTTGGATGATTGCATTCATTGAGTACATAATGCGATCATTCCACTCCCCATATAGGATGTATTAAAACATAAACACATGACATAACAGGAAAATATGATGCAGTCCTCCATTAGTCTGAATTACTCTGACAATGTATTTACTTTGACTATCGGTCTAGGGGCAGTATATCTCCATCTAGGGCCAGAATTATGTTTTAAATTATAAACAAGAGACAATTCATGTTTCAAATTTTCAATGTAGTATATATCAAACTTAAAATATTAACTGTATTATATGATGCCAAATGTGTTTGTCAAATAATTGTGGAGAAAATTAAAATATGCTGATTTGTTTTTCAAAAAATTAGAAGTGATCTCAGATTTGTTAAGCTTGTCTTATAATTAATTTAGTTAAATGTAGTTGTGACTGTCTTTCCATGTTGTATCTGTTTCATCAACTTTGTATTGATCAGTTGTCTGAAACTTGTTTATTTTTGTTTCTAACATAACAAATCAAGAATATTTTTTATCCTAAATAAATAAATTTGAATTTTGTTTTTGATACATTTGATACCCTCCATATAATGCCAATATTGGTGGGGACAAAGATTGACATTATAAGGAAGGGAGATTTTATTAGCAGACTGTATATTAGGGCTATAAGATCAAACTTCCTCCTGTTAACCTAAGTGAGTACGAGTAGTAAAACACATTTTCTGACTTCTCACAGTAATGAGAGGTCTCCAGTTTGTTACACATTCAGTAGAGGGAAACACAGGGTTTGCATTCAATACAAAGCATAGCTGCATTATGTAGGAGAACATGCATGTTTGCTATCTGTATGAATAGGTCTAGAAGTGTGTTAAGTGACAATTAAATGGCTGTTTCGTCTGGTCTAGGTTATTGTACAATGTTATATTTTTGTAAGGTGTTGATCAGATCATTCATATCATTTATTTACACAACCATGCTTCAGAGTTGCAATATGTCATGTCTTTTGAATAATTCTGTTTCTAAAACTTTGTGCAAGAACACAAATGATTCAGTCAATGGAGAAAGTAAAGTTATTATGGATACAAGGTCAGACATTACATGTAAATCAAAACGACTTTACATATGTTGTTTATAGAAATGGAAAGCTTAGGGCTATGTGAATTCAAGGGGGGGGGGGGGGATGAAAAAATTACCTTGCCTTTTCCTGATGAGGAAAGTTATTGGTGGAAATACACTGGAACCTATCTTTTAATAAACACTGACAAATAACCTACATTAGCACAGGGAACATAATTTAATTCAACAATGTTAGAAGACATGTTTTTTCAAAGCTATTTAGGACTAGATGTAGTGATATTGAAATGTATTTAGGAATGGGTGTGATGATAATGCAGTATATTTAGGAATAGGTGTGATGATAATGTAGTATATTTAGGAATAGATGTGATGATATTGTAGTATATTTAGGAATAGGTGTTATGATAATGTAATATATTTAGGAATAGGTGTGATGATATACAGTATATTTAGGAATAGATGTGATGATATTGCAATATATTTAGGAATAGGTGTGATGATATTGCAGTATGTTTAGGAATAGGTGTGATGATATTGCAGTATATTTAGGAATAGGTGTGATGATATACAGTATATTTAGGAATAGGTGTGATGATATACAGTATATTTAGGAATGGGTGTGATGATAATGCAGTATGTTTAGGAATGGGTGTGATGATAATGCAGTATATTTAGGAATAGGTGTGATGATATACAGTATATTTAGGAATAGGTGTGATGATAATGCAGTAAATTTAGGAATAGGTGTGATGATATTGCAGTATATTTAGGAATAGATTTGATGATATTGCAGTATATTTAGGAATAGGTGTGATGATATACAGTATATTTAAGAATAGGTGTGATGATATTGAAATGTATTTAGGAATAGGTGTGATGATATTGCAGTATATTTAGGAATAGGTGTTATGATAATGTAATATATTTAGGAA
Organism: Ylistrum balloti; assembly: GCF_031769215.1. NCBI lineage: Eukaryota > Metazoa > Mollusca > Bivalvia > Pectinida > Pectinidae > Ylistrum > Ylistrum balloti. The sequence goes on along the minus strand of NW_026781950.1, from coordinate 884,609 downwards.
TAGGTGTTATGATATTGTAATATATTTAGGAATAGGTGTGGTGATATTGTATATTTAGGAATAGGTGTGATGATAATGCAGTATATTTAGTAATAGGTGTGATGATACACAGTATATTTAAGAATAGGTATGGTGATACTGCAGTATGTTTAGGAATAGATGTGATGATATTGAAATGTATTTAGGAATAGGTGTGATGATACACAGTATATTTAGGAATAGGTGTGATGATATTGAAATGTATTTAGGAATAGGTGTGATGATACACAGTATATTTAGGAATAGGTGTGATGATAATGCAGTATATTTAGGAATAGGTGTGATGATATTGCAGTATATTTAGGAATAGGTGTTATGATAATGTAATATATTTAGGAATAGGTGTTATGATATTGTAATATATTTAGGAATAGGTGTGATGATATTGCAGTATGTTTAGGAATAGATATGATATTGAAATGTATTTAGGAATAGGTGTGATGATAATGCAGTATATTTAGTAATAGGTGTAATGATATTGAAATGTATTTAGGAATAGGTGTGATGATATACAGTATATTTAGGAATAGGTGTGATGATATACAGTATATTTAGGAATAGGTGTGATGATACACAGTATATTTAGGAATAGGTGTGATGATATACAGTATATTTAGGAATAGGTGTGATGATAATGAAATGTATTTAGGAATAGGTGTGATGATATACAGTATATTTAGGAATAAGTGTTATGATATACAGTATATTTAGGAATGGGTGTGATGATATTGCAGTATATTTAGGAATAGGTGTGATGATAATGCATTATATTTAGGAATAGGTGTGATGATATTGAAATGTATTTACGGAAAGGTGTGATGATATACAGTATATTTAGGAATAGATGTGATGATAATGCAGTATATTTAGGAATAGATGTGATGATAATGCAGTATATTTAGGAATAGGTATGATGATATAAAGTATATTTAGGAATAGGTGTGATGATATTGTAGTATATTTAGGAATAGGTGTGATGATAATGCAGTATATTTAGGAATAGGTGTGATGATAATGCAGTATATTTAGGAATAGGTGTGATGATATACAGTATATTTAGGAATAGGTGTGATGATATTGAAATGTATCTAAGAATAGGTGTGATGATATACAGTATATTTAGGAATAGATGTGATGATAATGCAGGATATTTAGGAATAGATGTGATGATAATGCAGTATATTTAGGAATAGGTATGATGATATAAAGTATATTTAGGAATAGGTGTGATGATATTGAAATGTATTTAGGAATAGGTGTGATGATATAGCAGTATATTTAGGAATAGGTGTTATGATAATGTAATATATTTAGGAATAGGTGTGATGATAATACAGTATATTTAGGAATAGGTGTGATGATATTGAAATGTATTTAGGAATAGGTGTGATGATATTGAAATGTATTTAGGAATAGGTGTGATGATATAGCAGTATATTTAGGAATAGGTGTTATGATAATGTAATATATTTAGGAATAGGTGTGATGATATTGCAGTATATTTAGGAATAGGTGTGATGATACACAGTATATTTAGGAATAGGTGTGATGATATTGTAATATATTTAGGAATAGGTGTGATGATAATGCAGTATATTTAGGAATAGGTGTGGTGATATACAGTATATTTAGGAATAGGTGTGATGATAATGCAGTATATTTAGGAATAGGTGTGATGATATTGCAGTATATTTAGGAATAGGTATGATGATATACAGAGTATTTAAGAATAGGTGTGAGAATACACAGTATATGTAGCAATAGTTTTGAAGTTCTACACAGTATGGTAACACATGTAGGTGTGTGATTTAGAAGCACTTATCCAGACAGAGAAGAAAGAAGATTTAGGTTACAAGGTCATCTCAGGTGATGATTTTCTGGAATGTTAAGAATTTGTAATACCAGAATGTAAAGTCTGGGTTTTTTTAAGATGCTAAAATATGTCTGATCATAGACACCTGAAGTAAATTATATCTGCTATTTATAGAGGGAAAGAGGATGGTGGGGTATAATTTGGTTCATCATCTTTTGTATCTGTTTTAGATTTCAGAATTTTGAACTATTGATGTATTATGTCAAAACTTATCCTGAGATAGGCCTGGGGAAGAGAGGGGGCAACATAGTCATGGCATTATGTAAACTATGGCACAGTGTAATAGGTTGTGAATTATTCAAAGTTCACAAATAACTGTGTTATTTGTGTCCTCGAAGGGATGTCTAGCATGTGTTATAAGGATCAGTCAGTGCAATACAAGCCTTACAAATGATGATGTAAGTGCTGTACAATAATTATGTAATGTGTTTCCTTTGCTTCAGTGATTTTCCTTAATACAAGGACGTTCGTTTAAAAGCCCATGGGTCATCAGCTCTTGACTTTGCTCAATTTTATTCAAACCTGGTCATGTGATGTATAACTGATCATGATATATATTTTGGCACATAAGGTTTTCTCAAACCATGGGTATGGAAACAAAATGGAGGCTTCTAATTGGTCAAAATCAAGATAATGTCTGTTTAAGCTGAAAATTTGTAGAGTTTTTGAGAAATGTCAAATATAATGGTACTAAAAGTGAACATTGTAAATGATAGAAAACAGGGAAGGGGACGAGGAGGTTGGGGACGGGGTGGGGGAAGGTGTTATAAGTAATCCATTGGCTTACAGTCTTCTTTTTACTATATTTAGTCAGAACTGTAGAAATGTGCACCCTGAGTACAGTAGGGTTGTACAAGTTAGTCATGAAATATAGCCTGTATCGTCAGATAAGATAATTCAATAAATGGTGAAATTTTACTGGTAGCGTGAAGGGAGAAAGCAAAGTGAATTGCATATTTATCCCAACTTAATGAAGAATTACTTTGCTTGGATGTTTAAACAAGTTCACTTCAAGTTGTGGTAAAGGAGGGAAAAAATGACATCAACAGTTGATGTCATGGATCCACTTAACATCACATTTTCAGACACGATATTGAGTGGTTTTCATTGTATATTAGAAATAATTCTGATGATGGTAGTTCATTTAACTAACATCGCATCAAATAACAACACTTTTCAGTTTGTGAAACATGTATAATCCCTTCAGTGTTTACATAAATAGAGTACAGTTAACATTACATTAACAGATATGGCATTAAGAGGGGTTCACTATCAATAGGTGATTTTTACTTTGTTTCACTTGCTTGGATGTCATTTCTATTCATTGGTATTTATTTTGAAATCATTATAGGGAAAAAAATGACAGATAATGGCATGCTAAAAAATCTCATTTTATAATAAACAATGGAAAATAATAACAGTCATCCATTCTTGTTCTATTTTCCTTTCTTTATCCTCTCATCCACTTCATTATGTCTGGTTTGTACATAACTACAAGTGCTTCTATCTATTGTTTCAGACTCATTTTAAAATCTCCTGTAAGAGGTCACCAGAATTTGGAGGTTTCCTGTAAGTATGCTATCTTTTATTTTTAGCATGTAGTCCTATACCCAGTAAGTTTGTGTAGTTCTATACCCAGTAAGTTTGTGTAGTCCTATACCCAGTAAGTTTGTGTAGTCCTATACCCAGTAAGTTTGTGTAGTCCTATACCCAGTAAGTTTGTGTAGTTCTATACCCAGTAAGTTTGTGTAGTTCTATATCCAGTAAGTTTGTGTAATCCTATACCCAGTAAGTTTGTGTAGTTCTATATCCAGTAAGTTTGTGTAGTTCTATATCCAGTAAGTTTGTGTAGTTCTATATCCAGTAAGTTTGTGTAGTTCTATATCCAGTAAGTTTGTGTAGTTCTATACCCAGTAAGTTTGTGTAGTTCTATACCCAGTAAGTTTGTGTAGTTCTATACACAGTAAGTTTGTGTAGTTCTATACCCAGTAAGTTTGTGTAGTCCTATACCCAGTAAGTTTGTGTAGTTCTATACCCAGTAAGTTTGTGTAGTTCTATACCCAGTAAGTTTGTGTAGTTCTATACCCAGTAAGTTTGTGTAGTTCTATATCTATTTGTGTAGTCCTATACCCAGTAAGTTTGTGTAGTCCTATACCCAGTAAGTTTGTGTAGTTCTATATCCAGTAAGTTTGTGTAGTTCTATATCCAGTAAGTGTGTGTAGTTCTATATCCAGTAAGTTTGTGTAGTTCTATACCCAGTAAGTTTGTGTAGTTCTATACCCAGTAAGTTTGTGTAGTTCTATACCCAGTAAGTTTGTGTAGTTCTATACACAGTAAGTTTGTGTAGTCCTATACCCAGTAAGTTTGTGTAGTCCTATACCCAGTAAGTTTGTGTAGTTCTATACACAGTAAGTTTGTGTAGTCCTATACACAGTAAGTTTGTGTAATCCTATACCCAGTAAGTTTGTGTAATCCTATACCCAGTAAGTTTGTGTAATCCTATACCCAGTAGTATGTTATGGTGTAAGTTTGTTATAGATATCTTTTCGAAAGATGACAAGGTGTTTTTCTCAAATTTCATATGTATGGTTCCCCGTAGTTACTACTGCTGTGAAATTTTTTTTTATTTTAATATGGGACTGATCAGAAGAAGCGAATTAAAATGGTTGAGTATAGTGGTCATATTAACTTTAGAGAGTTAAATTTTATTATCATTTTCCTCACAAAAGTCTAGACAGATTGCTCTTAAAATTGATTTGTAGGTTCACCTTTGTCCTTTCAATTCTGTCGTAGATGGGTTTTTTTTTTCAAATTTACATGTATGCTACCATGTTACTTATTCACCTGGTGACATAAAATATAATGGAGAGCAAGAGATCTGGAGGAAAAAGTAAAGAAAAGTGGCAATTTATTGACATTTAATACAGGTCATACAACAATGTACACCAGGATCCCTCGGGGATCTCTTGTCAACTTCACAAAACATACAGTCTCTTATAAAGATCCTATACAGATCATTTAATGATGTTTGCCAAAATCCCTCTGGGATTGCTTGTCAATTTCACAAAACACACAGTCTGAAAACTGATTTCAATAATTTTGCTGGAGCCAAAACAACAAACAAGGACTGCATTATGTTGTCTGCTGGCCCTCTCTCTAGGGACATGAGGGTAGAGGCTGAAAAATGAATGTTATATTTCTGGCCAGTACTCCTGAGTGTCGTTAGTGATGCAGTCAAATTGAGTTCAAACAGTTCCATTTATACACATGGCTAACACTAGAAGAATCAAATAAAATGTAGTTCTGAAATTCTTTATCAAAATCGAGAATTTCTTTATCAAAATTGAGAATTTTTTTATCAAAATTGAGAATTTCTTTATCAAAATTGTGAATTTCTTTATCAAAATTGAGAATTTTTTTATCAAAATTGAGAATTTCTTTATCAAAATTGAGAATTTCTTTATCAAAATCGAGAATTTCTTTATCAAAATTGTGAAATTCTTTATCAAAATTGAGAATTTCTTTATCAAAATTGAGAATTTTTTTATCAAAATTGAGAATTTCTTTATCAAAATTGTGAATTTCTTTATCATTCAGGTTTTTAATTCGTTTATGGAACATACGATGTACAGTTTATCATAAAGAGCTTAAAAAAACACAAAAAAACAAGATATGACACTTTGAGTTTATTTCAATAACAGCAAGGTGCCAAAATGCTGATACTGATGCTGGCCTAGTTGATATCTGCTCACTCAAAATTCTGACACTAGCCTTAATTCAGAACTTGGTTCATGCATATGTAGGGATTTCTAAACATAAGAAAAGTGATAAAATGTGGTCATTAATTTGAGAAGAGGTAAAAATTAATGAGATCAAGATTTTTGATACATTGTGCTTGATGGTATCTCTATGTCTATGGTTTTGCAAATTAGTCAGATTTACATAGATGTGGACGGACATATTTGTCCATACCTGAACTTGTGACTAGATATTGAGAAATATCAATCAATTTCAAAGGAATTGATCAAAATATATTTATGATAAAACTTTGAGAGGTTTAAAGTCAATGATGATAGTGATTTCTCTTGACATGTCCAGGGAGAATATTGTAATAATCCTACATTATGTCAAAATGGCAATAGGTTTAATCACTTTACTGCACCTGTTGTTGATTTCAATACATTTTACAGTAATTGGACTGTCATGATCACTTTTTGTTGTTTTTTATTTATCCCCCACCTGGAGGGGGGGGAGGGGGGCATTTAGCTTTGCCAATGTCTTATTCAATATGAGCACCTATCAGCTTCATTTTTTCAATGGATTTTCGTTAAAACATTATGGAAAGAACGATTATGAATATACTTTGGACTTTGTTGTGTTTCAGAGGCCCCCAAGATAAAGACCATGGTCAACCTTGTTCCATGCTATATAAAAGTATAACCCCTCACCCCTCTACCCCCTAAACTGATTTCACTAGATGGCAGACATTTTCTAGTTTTTCACTGTTAACATTCTCAATTTAAGACAATTAACTTTAAGTACACACATTTCAGCAAATTAAAGCAATGATGATTTCTCGCATCAATGATAATTATTCTATATAAACCATATGCAGAAGTGACAATTAGCACAATCATGCTTTTGTGCGATACCATCACTGGGAAAACTGCTAAAGTATTACCACTGAAATATATATGTTTTTAAAGTATTTTTGTTGATTTCAATGTGTTCTTAAAATCTATTTGTTCAAGAATCAAGTTTTTTTGTTGGCTTTTAGAAAAAGTACAAAATGTGAATCTCAGGAAAACCCTGCAGTAATTGACCATCAGGCTCTAAATTTATACAGATGCACAGGGGTACATTTCAGTTCCCAACACTAAAGCTTTTCTAATTTTTTATTACGTCCCTTAGACTGTGTTATGTATGTGATATGTTCACATAAAAAATAGTCACTGAAATGGGATACCATAGAAAGAGAAACGTTATCAGGATTACAGGAGAGAAAGACTAGATGCAGAATGAAACACAAATGCCCTCAAGAAATGGAGACAGAACATGTGCATTGCCTAGGTTTCGGCACTCCTGTTGTACCGAGCTAACCTCCTGCAATATTGAATGCATTATTTATGAGTTACAAAAGGAAATTGAGCTGGGCTGAATCCTTTAACATAGCAGAAACTGTAACTTTTGTAGTTTGGTGCACAAATGAGCCAACTTACAAAGTGTCAGAAGATGCATGGAAAAGATCATTATCCACGGAACATCAGGACTCTTATAATGCTCCGACCTGTTCCACAAGGCCAGCATGTTACGCTTAAACAGACCCAGGCAGTTACACAAAGGATGTATAATTATTACAAAATTCCGAAGTCTGTCTGGATTGAAATGAATATCGCTAATGAGTTAGATCTGACCGATGTTTCATTAGTACTAATGATTTATCAAGACTACTGGCAAATTTCACAAGAATTTAGTCTATATATCGGTCCAAGTGCTGTCTGGGGAGGTCCATTGATGAGAAATAACTAGAAATTTGTATAGAAAGTACTATACCAAATGAAAACTGGCGAGATCTCAGTCCTGAATGTTACTTATTTAACAGGAGGATTTTCCTGGCTATACATGTAGAGTATCTAAATGAATCATGCAATTGGTTGTATGGTAAAGAACATGTCTGTCACACAAAATATTGATTGAAAATATTACATCATCTGTACAATACCAAGCCCTTTGTTGTTCTTTGTTCAAACCTTAATCCATGCTGTTAAAATCATTGATTTTTACTTTGAAATCATCACATTTTGGTCGAGTTTACTATTTGATTGTTAATTCTTGTGGGAGTTTTTTTATACTGTTAAATCATTATTTTTTGTGCAAGTTTTTGTACTGTTGAAGCAATACTTTTTGTAGAGGTTTTAATTTCATTTAATTTTGGGTGACTTGTAATTTACAAACTTAACTACTGTACATATACTTCTTTTGGCGTGATCAAATTTTAGTACATTATAACTTTTTATCAAATTAGCACAATGATAAATTCTTATATCCACAATAATTACTGTGAAATCATGATTTTTTTTTTTTTTTTGTCAAATTTATTTTCATTGATTTTGTTGATATTCTGAATTCACAAATTTATATGTCCCGAATTGTTAGAATAAGTATAAGTAGTCTTATTGAACTATATATATATTCACAAAATCCAGTCCTTAAAAATAATGAAAATTGAGCCCCACAGAAAATATGGTACAGTTCATTATAATCAACATAAAGTAACTGCAGTTAACACAGTTATATCTTAGTCCAATACTTTCACTTTGAACTACTTTGAAAAGTTGATAAACAGATAAAGAATGAAATGGATTTTAGTATAGTACTTGTGGAATTCATTAGTAAGATTTAATCTGTGCCAGCATAAATGCATATTTTTGTAAAACCAAGAAATTTGTGCTCAACAAAAATATACAAATTTACAGACTCCATTGAACATGGTAAATAGTGATCAGGATTACAACTTCAATTGTAAACTTCAAAGTGCAAATCAAGGTTATCCATAGATATTTGACATTGGAAGAAAATGATAGTTATATTCTTCTTGATATATAATATATCTCCTGGAAAATCTTGATTTTTGACCTGTTATGAAAAGTTCTCATAGCATAACATTAAGGATAATACATAGAATGAACGCCAGTAATTATGCATCAGTTTGACATATTGTTTTAAAGAGAGATTGAATCAAAGGATTATTTTACCTTGAGGACTATGTAATGTATTACTTGAGGGTGATCAGATGGTGCAATGCTACTCACCTTTCACTTCCACATCCAGGTTCAATTTCCCAAACATATGTTGAAAATATGGCATCACCTGCCGACCATGTGGATTTTCCCTGGTAATACATAAAGATCCCTTCCCCATTCCCTTCTGGGCCAACAAGACTTGTTTCACAATTGTTGAAACATAAATAAAGTTGATTTTTATGTCTAATGCATGATTGGCAGTTTATCAATATTATTTTTATTTATTTTTGCGATATAGATACAAAGGTGAAGCGGTTTATTGTGCTAAACCAAAGGATGTGTTTGACTATATCGAGCCTCTACCTGACGGACACAGGGCAAAATGGGACAAAAACATGAAGAAGATAGAAATCATCAAACAGATTGATAAGGTAGATATCTAGATTAGATATCATTATTAAAGTTGCTTTCTGTTTCTGTTTGTACATATATATAAACCTTGTTTATTTTATCCTTCACTGTGCAATGGGAGATGATACATAGCTGTCATTCTGTGAGGCTGATATGTGTAGGCAGCAGTAACCTTGTGTACATGATATCTCATAAACCCCTGAACAGATTTGATTCATATTCACACCGTAGTATTATACTGCCAAGGTCTACATCTGATAAGATTTTTGGTGGTCATTCAGGGCTCTCAATCTGCCTGATTTGGGGCCGATATTCGGCCCCATTCCCAATGCAAAATAGTATCTTTTTTCCCCAATTTAGACCCCAACTTTTCCCAATTTTAAGGAAAACACTGATATTTTCCCCAATTCTAAGGGCCTCAGGCCCCAGTCCCAAAATGGGGTGTGAGAGCCCTGTCATTTGTCAAGCTTAAAGGTCAAATGTCACCCTTGACCATTTTGATCCATGATGGTAGCGACCAGATCACACCTGTTTTTAATGACCCTCTGTCTATAGCAACAACTTTCTTCTGATCCCATGGGTGGTTGCTATAGACAGGTTTGCTTTATTGGAAACGTGTTTTTCAGGTTGTGCATCTTTATACAGAAATAACACTAAGTATGAAATACAATAATGTGTAAATTTAACTACATTTACATATACACTCGAATCTCTTGCTTTTGAAATTTAACATTTCAAATATTCAAAATATTTTGATGTGAAGTAGATACTTTTTATTGTATTAATTGAATTCTTGTTGTTAATTTCATTAGGGAGAAATGAATAACATTTCTCTTTTTTGCATTTTGTGGATTTTCATTAACTACTCAAAGACCTCAGTACACGTGAAATAGATACGTATGATATGAAGATTCCACTTAAAGTTTTTTAAAAAAATGTATCCATTTTGTATTTTTTTTTTTTTTATTTGTAGCTTTAAAGATTAAAATGCAGAAACAACTAGTGATCAAATAGGTTTAGACGTGAAACTCGAACATGAAACACTTTAAAATCTTTCTTTTTATACATGGAGAGTATTTTGGGTGTGATCAGGTACAACATCTAGACTGGAAAATTATCAGTTTTCTTGCAGCTGTGAAACGGTTATTAATTACAGTAGGGGGCAGCTCTGCCTGTAAAAGATCTCATACTGCTGACTTTAAACTGTGTGTGTAATGTATCACTTCTGTAGGAAATATCAGCCATGGTTCAATGTTTGTAAACTGTGCTGTCAATAAAAATCTATATCAAAAACAAATTCGCACTTAATTCATTTATTGTAGATATAAAGACTAAGCATATTGATGCCAGAAAGGGTCATTAATCTAATAATTAGGAATCTCTGAGACCAGTGTAACATCAGGACTGTCTGAGACCAGTGTAACATCAGGACTGTCTGAGACCAGTGTAACATCAGGACTGTCTGAGACCAGTGTAACACCAGGACTGTCAGAAACCAAAATAACATTAGGACTGTCTGAGACCAGTGTAACATCAGGACTGTCTGAGACCAGTGTAACACCAGGACTGTCAGAGACCAAAACAACATTAGGACTGTCTGAGACCACAGTAACATTAGGACTGTCTGGAACCAGTGTAACATCAAGACAGTAACATCAGGACTGACTGAGACCAGTGTAACACCAGGACTGTCTGAGACCAAAACAACATTAGGACTGTCTGAGACCACAGTAACATTAGGACTGTCTGGAACCAGTGTAACATCAGGACAGTAACATCAGGACTGACTGATACCATTGTAACATCAGGACTGTCTGAGACCAAAATAACATTAGGACTGTCTGGAACCAGTGTAACATCAGGACTGACTGATACCATTGTTACATCAGGACTGTCTGAGACCAAAATAACATTAGGACTGTCTGAGACCAGTGTAACATCAGAATTGTCTGAGACCAGTGTAACATCAGGACTGTCTGAGACCAGTATAACATTAGATTGTCTGAGACAGTATAACATCAGGACTGTCTGAGACCAGTATAACATCAGGACTGTCTGAGACCAAAATAACATTAGGACTGAGACCACAGTAACATTAGGACTGTCTGAGACCACAGTAACATTAGGACTGTCTGAGACCAAAGTAACATTAGGACTGTCTGAGACCACAGCAATATTAGGACTGTCTGAGACCAAAGTAACATTAGGACTGTCTGAGACCACAGTAACATTAGGACTGTCTGAGACCACAGCAATATTAGGACTGTCTGAGACCAAAGTAACATTAGGACTGTCTGAGACCACAGTAACATTAGGACTGTCTGAGACCAAAGTAACATTAGGACTGTCTGAGACCACAGCAATATTAGGACTGTCTGAGACCAAAGTAACATTAGGACTGTCTGAGACCAGTGTAACATTAGGACTGTCTGAGACCAGTGTAACATTAGGACTGTCTGAGACCACAGTAACATTAGGACTGTCTGAGACCACAGTAATATTAGGACTGTCTGAGACCAGTGTAACATTAGGACTGTCTGAGACCAGTGTAACACCAGGACTGTCAGAGACCAAAACAACATTAGGACTGTCTGAGACCACAGTAACATTAGGACTGTCTGGAACCAGTGTAACATCAAGACAGTAACATCAGGACTGACTGAGACCAGTGTAACACCAGGACTGTCTGAGACCAAAACAACATTAGGACTGTCTGAGACCACAGTAACATTAGGACTGTCTGGAACCAGTGTAACATCAGGACAGTAACATCAGGACTGACTGATACCATTGTAACATCAGGACTGTCTGAGACCAAAATAACATTAGGACTGTCTGGAACCAGTGTAACATCAGGACTGACTGATACCATTGTTACATCAGGACTGTCTGAGACCAAAATAACATTAGGACTGTCTGAGACCAGTGTAACATCAGAATTGTCTGAGACCAGTGTAACATCAGGACTGTCTGAGACCAGTATAACATTAGATTGTCTGAGACAGTATAACATCAGGACTGTCTGAGACCAGTATAACATCAGGACTGTCTGAGACCAAAATAACATTAGGACTGAGACCACAGTAACATTAGGACTGTCTGAGACCACAGTAACATTAGGACTGTCTGAGACCAAAGTAACATTAGGACTGTCTGAGACCACAGCAATATTAGGACTGTCTGAGACCAAAGTAACATTAGGACTGTCTGAGACCACAGTAACATTAGGACTGTCTGAGACCACAGCAATATTAGGACTGTCTGAGACCAAAGTAACATTAGGACTGTCTGAGACCACAGTAACATTAGGACTGTCTGAGACCAAAGTAACATTAGGACTGTCTGAGACCACAGCAATATTAGGACTGTCTGAGACCAAAGTAACATTAGGACTGTCTGAGACCAGTGTAACATTAGGACTGTCTGAGACCAGTGTAACATTAGGACTGTCTGAGACCACAGTAACATTAGGACTGTCTGAGACCACAGTAATATTAGGACTGTCTGAGACCAGTGTAACATTAGGACTGTCTGAGACCACAGTAACATTAGGACTGTCTGAGACCAGTATAGCATTAGGACTGTCTGAGACCACAGTAACATAAGGACTGTCTGAGGCCACAGTAACATTAGGACTGTCTGAGACCACAGTAATATTAGGACTGTCTGAAACCACAGTAACATTAGGACTGTCTGAGACCAGTGTAACATTAGGACTGTCTGAGACCACAGTAACATTAGGACTGTCTGAGACCAGTGTAACATTAGGACTGTCTGAGACCAGTATAGCATTAGGACTGTCTGAGACCACAGTAACATAAGGACTGTCTGAGGCCACAGTAACATTAGGACTGTCTGAGACCACAGTAACATTAGGATTGTCTAAGACCAGTATAACATTAGGACTGTCTGAGACCAGTGTAACAATAGGACTGTCTGAGACCACAGTAACATTAGGACTGTCTGAGACCAAAGTAACATTAGGACTGTCTGAGACCAGTGTAACATTAGGACTGTCTGAGACCACAGTAACATTAGGACTGTCGGAGACCAGTGTAACATTAGGACTGTCTGAGACCACAGTAACATTAGGATTGTCTAAGACCAGTATAACATCAGGACTGTCTGAGACCAGTATAACATCAGGACTGTCTGAGACCAGTATAACATCAGCACTGTCTGAGACCAGTATAACATTAGGACTGTCTGAGACCAGTATAGCATTAGGACTGTCTGAGACCAGTATAACATCAGCACTGTCTGAGACCAGTATAACATTAGGACTGTCTGAGACCAGTATAGCATTAGGACTGTCTGAGACCACAGTAACATTAGGACTGTCTGAGACCAGTATAGCATTAGGACTGTCTGAGACCAGTATAACATCAGCACTGTCTGAGACCAGTATAACATTAGGACTGTCTAAGACCAGTATAACATTAGGACTGTCTAAGACCAGTATAACATTAGGACTGTCTGAGACCAGTATAACATCAGCACTGTCTGAGACCAGTATAACATTAGGACTGTCTAAGACCAGTATAACATTAGGACTGTCTAAGACCAGTATAACATTAGGACTGTCTGAGACCAGTATAACATTAGGACTGTCTGAGACCAGTATAACATTAGGACTGTCTGAGACCAGTATAACATCAGGGCTGTCTAAGACCAGTATAACATCAGGGCTGTCTAAGACCAGTATAACATCAGAATTGTCTAAGACCAGTATAACATTAGGGCTGTCTCTAATCAGTATAATGTAGTTTAAGAACAAGATTTTCTGCCAAATTCTGTCATAGTACCTTCCAGAAACTAAAAACACCTTTTAATATAAAAACAAGAGATGTAAGTAGATGTACAGAAGAGAAAGAATCTGTAATAGAATTAATAAACTATTCAATCTTTTTATTGATAACAATGAAACCTTTTTTCATAGAAACACAGATGAATAGATTCTGAAATAGATTCACCTACCTATGCATGCTTTTACTGTGGCTGCCCATTAGATCAACTGTGCAGTGCATTATTTTTTGAATTGTAAACAAATAAGACAACACATATTGATTTTTTATTAACAAATGTGGTCTATATTAGCAGATTCATCTGGTTAGTTATTATGAATTTGCCAGTTTGTATGGTAATTTTAAAAAGTGTTTTATATCTTTACATCAATTTGTCTTTAGTTTACAAAAGAAAAATCCCGCACATCCTTTCAAATTCAAGAATGTTTCAAACCTGTACAATATCCAATCCCCTGACTTTGAATCAGAATTTGATATTTTGGCCCCCTTGGCTAATTGCAGAATCCACATGAAAATGTACAAGTAACTTATGTGTTTTGTACCTTGCAGGACCTTCGCGTGAACAGAGCCTGTACGAACAGTGCCTGTATGGGACTAATATCGCCACGTGATTTTGTAGACTTAATATTAATTAAAGAAACAGATGAATACTTGTCAACCAATGGTGAGTTTAAAAAACATACTTAGCCAATCAGATGTCTGCATTTTGTCAACATTTATGGAAATTTTGATTTGAAATTTTCATGGTCTTTATTAGGTCATCAGACCCTTTGGTCTGATGACCTATTGCGATCGCCTTTTGTCCGGAATGGTCCGTCGTATGTTGTCCGTCGTAAACATTTTCAACTTCTCAAGTTCTACATGTCTTGAGCTGAAACTTACCTGAAATGATCGTGACATGATCCTGACCAAAGTTTGTTAATTTCGGGTTGGTCCGAAATCTAACATGGCACCATCTTGAAATCACATTTTCGACTTCAAGACCTCAAGTTCAAAATTTGAAATCTTGTATTTTATGTCAGATGACTGGTAAGGCCCATGGGCCTCTTGTTTTGATTTGACATGATTTAATATGATTCTGATTCAGAGGGTTCATTACTTTGGGAACAAAAAACATGAAATTTAATTCATCTCGCATGAATTTTCATCATCAATCACTTTAACATTTGATTCTGATATAAAATTTAGATATTAAGTAATACTTCCACAGTATCATAAAATATAAAAGTTAAAATGAGATAACTCTTGTTTCCAAATTTAGCATATACAGAATTAAAACTGCAAAATATAGAGGCAAAGTCATGTAAAGGTATTCAGTTTAATAAGTTGGGTAGTAGTGATTTTTTTGTCCTGTTTTACAGCTAAACACAGGCTGTTTCCTCAAGATAAAAAGTGTGTTACTTTCCCAAAATGAAGAAATACTGATACAGTACATTTCTAAATTTTAAAGGAAACAGTACTATATTTTCCCAATTTATACAGGCACTTGTTTCTGTTAAGAGACACTTTACCTGTCTCAGTCAAATTCAACTTGGCAGTTTCAGTTTTACTTCAATTAATTTCAGTAATCCTTTAATTTGGTAATACAAGTACTCTTGGTTGTAAGTTGATATATAAATATCACATTATTATTTAATTTACTTCTGATGGTTTAGACATGTATGAGGTACATTAATGGTATATTTTAAATTTTTATACTTTTTACAGTTAGTAAATGTTGTGTAGATAATGAACCTTATTACAGGCAGCCATTGTGTAGTGATTGTGTTTTCCAAACGTTTAACTGGACCTAGAACTCCAGACACAATGCTGCTGTTGTTTATTACACAAAGACCTACTGCCATTCTCTAGAAACATTCCCTGTGTATACGATGCAAGTGTCCTGTACATTATATAGTTCAAGTAACAAGCTTTGACAAGATCGGTGCTATAAAATCTCTGAACTCTGATGAAAATATTGATTTTGCAAATGAAAACAAAGCTTTTACGTAAATCTTTATAAAAAGAGGAGGAAAAAGTCTTTTTAGAATACAACCAAACAAACAATAAGCACACAACAAAAAATGGAAATAAATCTTTTATTTGCATGCAGATGTGAACTTTGAGTTTTTTCAATCTGAATCTATGAGCTTATTATTATGATAAGTTCAATTTTTTTCCCTCAGCATCATCATATTCACATGGCATACACTTTTTCCTTTATTCTACATTTATTCAATAAACCAAAGAACTTGTTTGGCCAATGTTCAAGGTCATAATTTTTTTCTAAATGATCAAGAGTCTAAAAGTAATATTTCATTACTAAACATCTTCAAATAACTTCTTGTGTAAAACCAAAAGGCCTTAAGTCATTATACCTGCTTAGAAACATGCTGAGGGGAATGGCTTTCAAAGCATTAAAAAATAAAGACCTTGACCCACTTTTCAATGTCAGAAAGATTCAAATGATTTCTTCTTAGTTACACAAAGGCTATTTTAGTTAGCTTAAAAGCACACTGAGATAGATAGAGGCTTCTAAAATGTGATGAAGTAAATGTCCTTGATCCTGTGCTAAAATCTGCAAACAACTTCTTATTAAAAACCAAAAAACTGTTATACATATGTTTTGCCTGTAGCAAACTAGAATGAAGAGTAACTAAGGTTGTTAAAATAAAGATGGGGTCATGATGTACATATTCAAGATCTGTGAAAATCTGAAAAAAATGGATTATTAGTATGAGAAAAAAAATTTGATAGAGAAAATATTCAAACAAAATCTTATTCTGAACTGTAGCACTCTTTTTTCGATTATGTTAATACACTTTTGTTATGCAGTAAAACAGGATTAGAGTGTTATGTTCACCAGAGCCGGAAGTGTACGACCTCGACTGACTCAACATTAACACACAGTATATCTGTTACATCTGCTACGTCCCCCACATACAGATCTTAGTGATAACATCTAACAAAGACCGCCTACTTAAGTAAAGCAGAGCCCAAGATTGGTAGTTGTTGTGGAGATTAAATTTACCTCAGTGTGTACTTGTCACTGCACTGTGCTGTAATAAACACTGTTGTTTAATTTGTGGTTAGGATGACAAAGTGAATATTTCTACATTCAAAGTACACACTAGTCTTTATACACATTTATTATTGTTTGTGAATTAACAAAATTCTCATTTAGGTTTAATTAAATCTTTGTCAAGAGTTGCTGCCATTTAAACCATTCATGCCGTGGTACACTGACAACTTACATAAAGGACTATAAAAAATCAGCTCTGAGGATCCCATAAATGGGAATAGATTTAAAATCATAGGAACAACTGAAGTAGTTTAACTTAGGTTAGGAAGGCTTTTTGGTGATAAAAAATACCATATAATTAAATGAAATTTGTGACGACTTTTGGGTTCATTTGGTGTGTTCAATAAGCAATATTTTTTATTTGTAATAACCAAGCATTCATTTATTGAACACCTTTAGCTAGGGCCTAGATTTTCTACAGTACACACCGGCAGCTTGTTCTCATACCAGTTACCAAATTGATCTGCATCCATGGTCCGTTGTCCCTCCATAAACTATTTTTGTCATCACTATTTCTCGAGAAGTACTGGATGAATCTTTTTAAAATTTCATTTGTAGGTTCCCCTTAGTCCCTAGTTGCACTCATTATATTTTGGGACTGATCAGAAAAAGAAAATGGCCGAAAGGCAGCCATCTTGGATTTTGACTTTGGAAGTTTGATATTGCTATTTCTTTCGAAAATTTCAGATATAGATTCACTTAGTTGTACTCATTCAGGTTTGGTTCTGATAATTTAAAAAAATGGCCTATAGACAGACATCTTAGATTTTGAATTCGAAAGTTTGTTACCTTGGATTTTGCCTGGTAAAGATTGTTATTGCTATTTCTAAAGAAGTACTGAATGGATATCTCTCACATTTTCTGACATATGTTCCCTTCTTCTATCCTTGTTCTCGTTTGATTTTGGGACTGATCAGAAGAACAAAATGGCTTCCAGACAGCCATTTATGGATTTGGCAGGTAAAGAATATCATGGCTATTTTTGCAGAGGAATGTTCAAATGTCTTATCATTCAGAGCAAAAACAGAGAAAAGAAGAGAGAAAAAACAGAAAAAGTCCAACTTTCAAAGAACATACCATAAACAATGGTGGGCGTCAAGATCCCTCTGTGATCTCTTGTTAGATTACTGTATTGAAATTTTATTTAAGTAATAACTAATGAAAACAGATAATTTTCAACTAAAGAGATTAAACTATTGATTTTGAATCTGTTTCCAATCAAAGAACTCAATCATAATGCTTTTTAAAATGATAAAACTTAAAATTGTGAAATTTTTAAACAGATTCCCATATTCTCAGGGCTCCCTTTGATGTTTGAATGATGGTGTGCATATCAAATTTTAAAGTGGTGGTTTAAAATTTGTAGAAGTAAATCACTACAAACGCTTTGTGCTGAAATAGCTGAAGTTAGTAGCAGCAACAGAATATTGATTTTCAGCATATGATGTTAATTGACATAAAAGATATGTTGTGTTAAAGATGTTAAAAATGTTCATAATTTGAGGGGATTTAGATGTTATTTTAGATATTTACATTGGTTAGATGTTGTTTAAGATGTTAACAATGTTTTGATGTTACATGAATTTCAGATGTTAATGATATTTATATGTTGTTTCTGATTTTCTGATGCTTATTTCGTCTTTCTGTAGTGTTACATTGGTCTACAGACAATATCTAAATGTTCAGCTTTTAGTATCATATGACTCCTGTAATAATTTGCAAATTTTGTTCGTATTTCAGCATTCACAGAAGGTGTCCATTTTTTTTTCTTTTTTTTTTTTTTTTTCATTTCATGTTTTAGATACACAAATTGATTGTCCAGTCTCAACTGATTTGTTTTGTATTTCAGCTATACCTACACAAAGTGACTCTCCCGAGATCAAACTTTTAAGTTTTTCGGTATAATGTTTGTTTCATGTTTCAGCTATAAGTATTGTTCACAACGACTGTCCCTCTGATGAAAAACATGTAAGGGGACATAACTACAGCTGTGGTATGATTGTGTGTAAATATCCAAAGTAAGTCTCCCATGTTAGTGGGGGTTCCAATCTGTCACTATGCATCGATGCCTGTCTTTGTTTTGCAAGCTTGGGATTATCCTGCATCTGCCATCTTGAAACTGAAGCATTGATAGTTGTATATCTTGTCTTTTTCCTGTGTATCTGTGTCGCTACATCAATAAAAGTCATCAGGAATGCTATTTTCATCATTCATTTGTTCAAACATAACTTCCATTTACTTAATTTTGCAATTCATTGTTCACAGTAAGCATGTGAATTACATAACATACACATGTGAATGTCCAACACAATCACAAATAAAAAGTGTAAATGGAAAAAAGGTTTCATAATTTCAAAAATTGATGAGAAAGTTTGCTTTTTTTAATTAAATTTTTAAAGTCATTTTTAAAGATGTTTAAATGACTTTTAATCAGTCTTAACTGAAATCAAACAGAGCCTTTAACTTCTGTTATTGATATTATCTCTGTACAATGTATATAGAAAAGCTAGGTAGCTACATGTTAAGAAGCTTGCTATCATACACTTCTGATTAGGCCAGTAAGGCAAAACCAAGCATCTTTATACACCCTTCAGGAATTCTGGCATACATAAAAGTCGAAATATAGTACAAAGATTTGAAAAAAAAAATCTCAAACTTTTAAGAATGAGTGATATATTCACTTTTAAACATTGAAATCATAAACAATTTATTTAAGAAGTGAAGAAACATGTCTGTTGAATTTATTTTATCAGTTGAGAAGATAAGAATTTACGGTGAATAACTTCTTTAAAACATGTATTGTCAGCATACAGCATGCTCAGATAAGTTTATGATCATCTTCAAAATATATGTTAAATATGACTTGTCACTATCTCTTTTCAAGAAATTTGAAAGTTTAATAAACTTGTTTCTGACAATAACACTTAATATCAGTTTTCTTTAAAAAAAGCTATATAAATTATTTCTCTGCCTGCATCCGATTCCTTGAAAATATCAAAGTTACTAATTTCATTAGTGTATATAATTGCCAATTTTACTCTCCTACATAAATATTAATTAAATACTAAATTTGATGTAATAGAGTGCCCTCCTAGGAATTGGAATGTTAAATAAAAAAAATGTTACCTCTCATTAAGTTTAGACTTCCAGATTTCCAGATGCATCGTGCAGTACTGTTTGTTTTTTCTATCAAGACAGCTGCCCCCAGAGTATGAGAACATTGCAAAAACAATCCTGCTGTTGATTGTCATGAGCTTTTGGTGGGTTTTTTTAATGAAATAATATACATTATACTGCTTTTTCAATGTGGAACAGTCATCACGTGAGAGAGAAATAAGGAGGTCTTGTATCTCCACTGCTGTTGATGGAAAATAGTAAAAAATACAAGGTATTGTGTCAGATGAAAATTATATCAATATTTAAGACTCCACTTAAATCATTTTCCTGCACTTTATTACATCAAATATAGTGAATGTATACTTCTGAACTCGAGTCCATATCTACATATATATATATATTTACAGCACAATTACTCATGCATGTTAATGTGCATGTCTCACATGAATCAATACTCACTTAAAGGAAGCAACTTCATGTAAAAAAAAATGTTTTAACAATTGTTTACACTCTTCTATCACTTGCATTTTCAAAACTGATTTACCTCTTTTTCTGAATTTATAGCAATCTGCCATTAATTCCTCAACTGATTTAGGTGTCAGGGATTGTACAGAGAGTGTGGAATTAAACTTGGTTTAAATTTAAGCACACCTGAAGTGAAGTGAAACTTTAACAACATTTAGTGAATGTAACAGAAAGTTTTAAAGTAACCAAATAGGTCAGATGTATGGAAGGCAGCTCCATTAAGTTGTAATGTATCTAGTTGATCGCTACTGGTATCTACAAGGGGGATAGATAGGTGATAGGAACACAGACATACCCTGAGGTAGTAGACCACTTTTCTCACCACTTTCAGGATGTTGCCTGTATTTACCAGGTTTATAAATGCTGATAATCACTACATCCTTGAGATCCTGTCAGCAGTTTTAGGTAGACTGGCTGGCTACTCATATTAATGGCATCCTTCCTGAATTGAACCCTCCTCAGTTAAGTTCCACCATCTTTCTTAAGAAGTCTTATCAACATCCAGGGGCGATCACTGCTCTCCAATTTTTGTGTCCTATCTAAAGAAAACCAACACTTGCCTACAAAAACTTTTTCTGAAATATTTAGTCATGATATTCAGGCCTTAAGTAAACATTGATTTGTTACTTTAAAAATATAGATATACATGAATGCTACATAAGAGAAAGTTTTAAAGGTAAGAAAATGTTGATTTCTTAAGAGACTTGTAGGAATGTAATTAGCCGAGGAGTGCGTTGTTATATGTTATTTGGAGATGTTTCAGCTGAGGATTGCCTTCCAGAAATAGAATATAATAAATGCTTCCCTCTTTTAATTCATTACCTCCACAGGCAAGCTGATATATAGCTGACCTTTGACCTTTCTTACCCTTGACCCTTACATGAAGTCACATGGTTTGTTTGGTCATAGCATTAGCCATATTGAAAGAAACACAAGCAAGAAAATCACAATATCATTATAAGCATGTGTTATTGTCATCATGTAAAAAATGTAACCATGACTATGCTACTTTGACATTGCCCTTTGACCTCATAACATTACTTTATCTATCCTGCAATAAGCCTGGGGCAGGTGGGGACGGGAAAGGACAAATTTAACCTAAGTTTTAGCTAGAGGCAGATGAGCCTGTGCAGCATATCTCTGTCCGACATCAACTTTTGTTCAAGAGTGAAAATACTTGGCTGGTAGGTTTGTGGAATTAAGCCTGACAAAGTTTGTAATGCAAAAAGAAATGGCCTTGATCCATATTCATGGTCACAGTGGTCATATTTTATAAAACATGTTTAAATGAATTCTTCTTAATAATCCAAAGGTCAAGAATCAAGACATTTGGCTGAAACGTTCCTGTGATGAAGCCCTACTAATTTGTGATAAGATATGACTGTGATTCATATCTAAGGTGACAGGTGTCAATTTTGATGACACATTTAAACAAGTTCCTCTCTATAACCAAAAGGCCTAGAATAATGATGAAGCTGGTCAAAGTTTGTGAAAAGAAACTACCTTGACCCATACTTAAGGTCACAGGGGTCAATTGTGTTGAAACACTTAAAGAAATGATTTTCAATGACCAAAAGGCCCAGGGTGCTGATATCAGAGCTCTAGCATGTTGGAATAAAGGACAATCAAGTTTGTTTAGATTAATGACCTTGACTCACTTTCAAGTCGCAAGGGTCAAATATGTTGGAATCTTAAAATGACTTCTTCACAATAATCAAAAGGTCTTGGGTGGTGATATTTAGCCTGCAGCATACTGGGATGGCTATCAAATTTATTCAAATGAGACCTTTCAAGGTCATGAGGGTGTAATGCGTTAAAATCTTCACACAACTTCTTCTTGATAACCTAAACACCAACACCATCGCTTCTGTATCATACTTGGGTGATTGACCTACTTTCAAGGTTACAGAAATCAAATGTGTTAAGAATCTTAAATCTATTCTTTCACGCAATACCTCCTAGGTTATGGTGTTTTTGAGTAGCATGCTTGAGAAATAGAACTTCAAGTTTGCAGAAATTGATTTTATGAACCACTAATGTCTCTGTGTATACTGTAGAATAGGTGAGAAACCCAGGTCCATTGAGCCACTTGTTACTCCAGTCATCTTGGGCTTTTTATTGGACATAATGATATGATAATGATTAATAATTTGACTGAAAAGAACATATATGTGAGCGGGCTTATTGCTGGATATATATAAGTTGTTTATTGCTTGGTGAATTATTCAAACATAGACGTGTTATATCTGACCCAACAGTTATGACTACTGATTGGCTAGATATGCGTTATATCTGACCCAACAGTTATGACTACTGATTGGCTAGATATGCGTTATATCTTACCCACTAGTTATAGCTGCTGATTGGCTAGATATGTGTTATATCTAACCCAACAGTTATGACTACTGATTGGCTAGATATGCGTTATATCTGACCCACTAGTTATAGCTGCTGATTGGCTAGATATGTGTTATATCTAACCCAACAGTTATGACTACTGATTGGCTAGATATGCATTATATCTGACCCACTAGTTATAGCTGCTGATTGGCTAGATATGTGTTATATCTAACCCACCAGTTATGGCTGCTGATTGGCTAGATATGTGTTATATCTGACCCACTAGTTATGGCTGCTGATTGGCTAGATATGTGTTATATCTGGCCCACCAGATATGGCTGGTAATTGGCTAAATATGTGTTATATCTGACCCACTAGTTATGGCTGCTGATTGGCTATATATGTGTTATATCTGGCCCACCAGATATGGCTGGTAATAGGCTAAATATGTGTTATATCAGGCCCACCCATTATGGCTGCTGATTGGCTATGTGTTTGATTTTCCTGCTTGTTTTCTAGCTATCAGTATAAAGGGTGAGTACGAAGAACAGAAGAAGTATGTGCGAGGATGGAACTATGAATGTGGTATTATAGTCGTCAAATTGCCATCGTAAGTGTCAAAGGAACCATTAATTGTGATGTTAAAATGAACAGGTCTTCTCAAATGGCAAGGAAAGATGGATCATTTCTTAGAAATATTTTTAAGGCATAAGTAATTCTTACGTTAAGGTATATGCCTATACAGCCTTTCATTCCATTGTCCATCTAGAATCTTTTCAATTTCTACAAAAAAAATCTTCTTCTTAAAAACCAAGAGGCCTTGGTAATAATGCCTTTATCTATCCTTTAGCATGCTGGAATGATTGAGTCAGTGGTGTATGTTCAAGTAAATGTGACTTTCTTTTTTTTCAATTTCTTTTAAATTATTTAAAAGGTCATAATCTTTAAGACTTGAAGCATGCAGGACAAAGTGCTATCATCTTCATTCAAAGTGGTGTCATTCATTGATCTAAGATCAAAGCCAAATGAATTAAATGTGAAGATTTGATATAACAAAGGGTTATTTTGTAGGAAGGTTTTCCATGGTTAAGCTTCTTGTTTTGGGACTGATTTCAAAAAAGTAAAATGGTGGAAAGGTGGATATTTTACATTGTCATTACATTTTTGTTATCGATGATGCTTCTCAAACTTTGTGTGTATGTTACCCTTGATTGTAACACACGAGTAGTTTTATATTGATCAAAAACATGGCTGACATAGGCTTCCATATTGGATTTTAATGGTTTCAGTTTGTTTTTGCTATTTGTTTTTAAAGTATACATTAGGTTTTTGATATATATATAGGTGCCTCTGGAATCACTACTTTTCCAGTTCAGTTTACATATAGATCAAAAAAGAAAATGGCAGACAAATTGGTTGCCATGTCGAATTTCCACTATTAAAGTTTCTTTTGTTAGTTCATTAGAATTTCTGCATGAATGTTTATCGAATTCTGTGGCGATTGATCCAGACTTTGTTAGTTTTGAGAATGATAGGAGGAAAAATGGCAAGCAGGTGGTTGTTTGGAATTTTTGGTTTCCTGAAGTATTTGTATCGTTGTATTTGTCAGAAGGTATTTTAATAAAGACTCTACCTTATTATACTGTATGTACTAGTGCTTAAAATTTCTACAATTAACAATATTATTTTAATCATGTACAAGCTTATGTATGCATGATGTAACCCTCTGCATGTTGCATTGTAATACAAGTACATTAAATGTGTATATCAAGTAGTATGGAATTCTAGGGGCACAGATCTAACAATTATGTTGAGTTCACACAATGATATACAAATAATTATCTGTCTTGCTTGTATAAATTACAATTGTTGTTTCTTTTATCTATCATGCTTTTATGAGAGTTTTTTTTTGTTTGTTATTTGGTTTTTTCTTTAGGTGTATGAAATTCAAATATTTATTTGAAGCAATATAGATTTTTTTCTTTATGCAAGTTACAAGTTTTATCAATGAATAAGTAACAATAGACAATGAGTATTGATAGTGCATCACATATTGAATTATTTACATCATACATTATGGAACATGATATTTTAAGAAAAATCTTGTTAAATAGACAATTTCGTATTGTACATTGATATCAGACTTTTGTGAAATAGACATTCATACATTGTTCACTGACCACATAATCTGGTGAAATGGACAATTATACATTGTTCACTGACCACATAATCTGGTGAAATGGACAATTATACATTGTTCACTGACCACATAATCTGGTGAAATGGACAATTATACATTGTTAACTGACCACAGAACCTTGTGAAATAGACAATCATACATTGTACACTGATGACAGAAACTTGTGAAATAGACAATCATACATTGTACACTGACCGCAGAAACTTGTGAAATAGACAATCATACATTGTACACTGACCACAGACGCTTGTGAAGTAGACAACCATACATTGTAAACTGACCAAAGAAACTTGTGAAATAGACAATCATACATTGTACACTGACCACAGAATCTTGTGAAATAGACAGTCATACATTGTTCACTGACCACAGACTCTTGTGAAATAGACAGTCATACATTGTTCACTGACCACAGAATCTTGTAAAATAGACAATCATACATGGTACACTGACCACAGACTTTTGTGAAATAGACAGTCATACATTGTTCACTGACCACAAAATCTTGTGAAATAGACAGTCATACATTGTAGACTGACCACAAAATCTTGTGAAATAGACAGTCATACATTGTACACTGACCACAGACTCTTGTGAAATAGACAGTCATACATTGTTCACTGACCACAAAATCTTGTGAAATAGACAGTCATACATTGTTCACTGACCACAGAATCTTGTAAAATAGACAATCATACATGGTACACTGACCACAGAATCTTGTGAAATAGACAGTCATACATTGTTCACTGACCACAGACTCTTGTGAAATAGATAATTGTAAATTGATCACAGCATCTTCCTGTGAAATAAACAAATATACATTTATACTAGTGCCTTCTTGTAAAACCTAATTAAGTATTGTATACAACACTGGTACACATATTTTAAGATACTTAAGTAATTAGGTCCTTTGTAACAAGAACTTACTTCAGAGTGAGTTTTTTGTGATAAAAGAACCTTGGGGATAAAATCATTTGACCACCCACCTAGATATCAATAATTAAATTTCGAAAACTCTCACAGAAAAAAATAGTTTTGTGCTCTCACATCTCTAGATCAGCAGATCACTGCCTGTAGGCTATAGAAAAGAGATAATTCCTTGCTCATTATGCTATGTATTAAATAACTCCTCTAATAATTCAAGGCTTATACCCACAGCACTGATCTTATTTCTGTTACAAATATACTGTTCAGTGCTTGTTAAATTATCTATTGGAATTACAAACTCATGATTTTGATTTAGAAATCTTTATCTTTTTTTTTAATCTATTGAATTCCATGAGCAAGAAATGGTGTTATCTCATTTTGTATTTTTTCATTTCATGTACTTTCAAAATTTGAACTTCGATTGAATTTCAGTCGGTGAATATATTTTTATATCTATATAGAGTCATTATGCAGTTTGAAAGAAGATTTTGAAATGTGTTTCAATTAAAAGTAGATTCTCTATATTGCTTATAGTGTCTTGTTGATAACCATTAAGATTAATTACTTTGGGTAGGATCACACACATTGAAAAGGCAGCTACTAAAGATATTTATCAGGTCTGATTCAGGGTCATATCGAAAATGTTTACAGATAACAAGTTTTATTTGGTGTGTCATCTATATAACATTTCATTGGCCAGCACAATGTGAAATAATAATATTTAAAATCTATGAATCTTCAAAATGAAGAAAAATTTGTTAAAATTAAAACAATCTTTATGCTAGATTTTGTGATGTTACTTGAGGGATGGTATACTGTTAATTAATAGGGTTTGTTCACTGTAAATGGATAGGGAATTATTTACTCTTAACTTCGAGGGAAATATTTACTGGAAATTTAGAGGGAAAATTTTACATTTAACTAATGGGGAAATATTTATTGTAAACTTAATGAGAATGTCTACTGTAAACTGTAAAGGAAATATTTACTGTAAACTGATAAGGAAAGCTTTACTCTATTCTGCAACAGAAATATTTACTGTAAAATGAGAGGGAAATATTTACAGTAAATTGAGAGGGAAATATTTACAGTAAATTGAGAGGGACATATTTACTGTAAATTGAAAGGGAAATATTTACTGTAAAATGAAAGGGAAATATTTACTGGAAAATGTGAAGGAAATATTAAGATTTCTTGTAATCTGAGGACATTAACATTGATACATTACATACCACTTACCTATGTGCTATCTTACTCATTATGCAAACCTATTGCATTCCATTATTAATGATCTACCATGGGGCAATACTCGGCATACCTACTACATGAAAACGTTTCATATTTAACGACCTAAAGGCTTCCCCGATTCCTGAAGTCTTGATTCATATGAAATGTGTTGATCCATGTTGATCCATGTTGATTAATGTGACAGTGTATTAGATGCACTTATACTTAACATAGACATATCTGGATTTTTATGGTTTCTCCTACATAGGACTACAGTAGATGTTGTCAGTTAACCAAAAATTTATTTCTAGTAGTGTACCAATAATACCAAAACTGTGTTTCAGGCATGCACAGACAGGTCCCTTTAAAAATGTTGACAATTCTATTATTGTTACATGCCCATTACAAATGGGAACAAAGCCAGTGCTTGTAATAGGCAAGATGAAACTCTGGGTCATTGTAGTGTTTTCTTTTCATCAGACATTCATTAAGTTTGTAAGTATAGGCAATTATGATAAAATGTGAGATGAAAATCACTGAACCTACAGAATTAAGAGAAAAAAGCTCAAAATTGCCTTATTAGATTACCAGAGTTTCAACTCATTCTGACTTTATTTAACAGTAGATATTACATTATACTTTTACGATAAAAAAAATAATGCTGTCCTTAATTGGTGACATTTAACTTGCAGTAGGTTAGCTGTTGGTGCAGATTTTATCTGGGTTAAATTATACTCTGTAATTTGAAGGCTATAGAGAAATTTCAACCATTTGTCAAGATTCTTTGATTTTATATTCACATACATTTGTCCTCCAGATTTGTCCTCTATTTTGATAATATATAGATAATAATGTATACCTTATTAGGTCATCTGACCAGAAGGATCAGGATGACCCTGTAACCATAGTGATTTATCCGTGGCTTAAAAACTTGCCTGAAATTATCCAAAGATAGTTCATAGCAAGTATTGTTATTTTTCTGGTTAGTACAAAATCCAGCATGTGTCAATGGACTCCATCTTGAAAAACACATTTTCAAAGTTCTTCTCATGTTCCAGTGATGCCATTGAGCTGAAACTTAGTGAGTGTTAATTAAGGGAAGCACATAGTTTTCGGGTTGGTCCAAATCTTGAAAATCCAGTTTTAAACCTTCTGAGTTCCATTGACTACCAACTGCTGAAATATTATGGGAATGTTAAGAAATTGAAACTATTAAAATATTCCAAACATTTGATAACCTTTCCTACTACAGCCTCTTGTAACAAACTCTGACATGTACCTACAGTATACAATAATGGTCACTACCTACCTCTGACATGTACCTACAGTATACAATAATGGTCACTACCCAACTCTGACATGTACCTACAGTATACAATAATGGTCACTACCCAACTCTGACATGTACCTACAGTATACAATAATGGTCATCTCACTACCAAACTCTGACATGTACCTACAGTATACAATAATGGTCACTACCCAACTCTGACTTGTACCTACAGTATACAATAATGGTCATCTCACTACCAAACTCTGACATGTACCTACAGTATACAATAATGGTCATCTCACTACCAAACTCTGACATGTACCTACAGTATACAATAATGGTCATCTCACTACCAAACTCTGACATGTACCTACAGTATATAATAATGGTCACTACCCAACTCTGACATGTACCTACAGTATACAACAATGGTCATCACACTACCCAACTCTGACATGTACCTACAGTATATAATAATGGTCATCTCACTACCAAACTCTGACATGTACCTACAGTATATAATAATGGTCATCTCACTACCAAACTCTGACATGTACCTACAGTATACAATAATGGTCACTACCAAACTCTGACATGTACCTACAGTATACAATAATGGTCATCTCACTACCCAACTCTGACATGTACCTACAGTATACAATAATGGTCACTACCAAACTCTGACATGTACCTACAGTATACAATAATGGTCACTACCCAACTCTGACATGTACCTACAGTATATAATAATGGTCATCTCACTACCAAACTCTGACATGTACCTACAGTATACAATAATGGTCACTACCAAACTCTGACATGTACCTACAGTATACAATAATGGTCACTACCAAACTCTGACATGTACCTACAGTATACAATAATGGTCATCTCACTACCTAACTCTGACATGTACCTACAGTATATAATAATGGTCATCTCACTACCTAACTCTGACATGTACCTACAGTATACAATAATGGTTACTACCCAACTCTGACATGTACCTACAGTATACAATAATGGTCATCTCACTACCTAACTCTGACATGTACCTACAGTATATAATAATGGTCACTACCCAACTCTGACATGTACCTACAGTATACAATAATGGTCACTACCAAACTCTGACATGTACCTACAGTATACAATAGTGGTCATCTCACTACCAAACTCTGACATGTACCTACAGTATACAATAATGGTCACTACCCAAACTCTGACATGTACCTACAGTATACAATAATGGTCATCTCACTACCAAACTCTGACATGTACCTACAGTATACAATAATGGTCACTACCCAAACTCTGACATGTACCTACAGTATACAATAATGGTCACTACCCAACTCTGACATGTACCTACAGTATACAATAATGGTCACTACCCAACTCTGACATGTACCTTCAGTATACAATAATGGTCACTACCCAACTCTGACATGTACCTTCAGTATACAATAATGGTCACTACCAAACTCTGACATGTACCTACAGTATACAATAATGGTCACTACCCAACTCTGACATGTACCTTCAGTATACAATAATGGTCACTACCAAACTCTGACATGTACCTTCAGTATACAATAATGGTCACTACCAAACTCTGACATGTACCTACAGTATACAATAATGGTCATCACACTACCTAACTCTGACATGTACCTACAGTATACAATAATGGTCACTACCTACCTCTGACATGTACCTACAGTATACAATAATGGTTACTACCTAACTCTGACATGTACCTACAGTATACAATAATGGTCACTACCTACCTCTGACATGTACCTACAGTATACAATAATGGTTACTACCCAACTCTGACATGTACCTACAGTATATAATAATGGTCATCACACTACCTAACTCTGACATGTACCTACAGTCTCACTACCTAATTCTGACATGTACCTACAGTCTCACTACCTAATTCTGACATGTACCTACAGTCTCACTACCTAATTCTGACATGTACCTACAGTCTCACTACCTAACTCTGACATGTACCTACAGTCTCACTACCTAATTCTGACATGTACCTACAGTCTCACTACCTAATTCTGACATGTACCTACAGTCTCACTACCTAACTCTGACATGTACCTACAGTCTCACTACCTAATTCTGACATGTACCTACAGTCTCACTACCTAATTCTGACATGTACCTACAGTCTCACTACCTAATTCTGACATGTACCTACAGTCTCACTACCTAACTCTGACATGTACCTACAGTCTCACTACCTAATTCTGACATGTACCTACAGTCTCACTACCTAATTCTGACATGTACCTACAGTCTCACTACCTAATTCTGACATGTACCTACAGTCTCACTACCTAACTCTGACATGTACCTACAGTCTCACTACCTAATTCTGACATGTACCTACAGTCTCACTACCTAATTCTGACATGTACCTACAGTCTCACTACCTAATTCTGACATGTACCTACAGTCTCACTACCTAACTCTGACATGTACCTACAGTCTCACTACCTAACTCTGACATGTACCTACAGTCTCACTACCTAATTCTGACATGTACCTACAGTCTCACTACCTAATTCTGACATGTACCTACAGTCCCATTACCTAACTCTTTACAGTTTACATTCATTTTTTTTTAATGTAGTACACAGTTTTGTTTTTATTCAAACAAATGTGACATGTAATGTATGATCAAAAACCATACAATCTCTAAAAGTACCGTATGAAAAGCGCGGAAATACAATCATACCTAAAACAATTACATTTACAGTATGTAATGTGATCTACATTTGATTGTAAGTCGACATTGACCACTGTCACATCAGAATTCCTGATAATGTATAATCTTTACTTTATTGTCTTTGCAGCGAACCCAACAAGTGTAAGTTGATAAGTCTCATTCAGCCTGATATATGTGGAATGGTTCCAGCCTCACTGAAGGAAGCTGCGATTCCAGGCTCCATGATGGAGTTCTTTACACAACTACGTGATGCACTCAAGGCAGACGGCAAGCTGTGTGAAGATGAACAATCAAGTGACTGAACCAAGCACCAAGCGACAGAAATGTGATAATTATTGGCATGTCCTCCTCATATCCTACAGAAACATGTAGATGATCACATGTAGTGATAGGTTGAATATTGACTGGTATTTAATTCCAGTGCTTAAAGTTTTTAAAAATCTTTATACTCCATATTTCTTTTCAGAATTTAACAGCATTACTCACTTTTTTTGATGAGTGCTAGTCTTATTAACTTATACAAGTTGCTCTGGTTGCTTTGGTCATTGAGATAGATGCTGGAGTACTTGGGGAAATCCCATGTGGTCAGGCAAGAGATCTTGTACTCTTTCATATCTGACCAGGATCTGGTAGCCACTGCCAAGTGTGATGCATATTGGCCATCCAGTAATCACTGACATACATTTTAACAGACCATTTATCAGGTCTGAACAGGGTTTTGATTCTGATATTACCTAAATTTGTTCCAGTTTTTTTTTTTGTTGAAATCTTAAAGAAATTTGTGTTAAATACCGTCAATATTCTAAGTTAGCTTCATTGTCCAGATAATTAAAAAGACGCTTAGTATTCCAACCACGCACACAGGTAGCAAGACACTGCAGAGGAAATAGATGTTTTGACATCACTGAATTTTGTGTTATAGAAGTTAGATTTTCCTACACACTGCAAAGTTAAAATAAAACATTCAACAAACTGTGGACATAGTTTCCTGCAACACTCATTGATTAATGATTTCAAGAGATAAACAAGTACACATATTTACCAGAAGTTTAAAATATAAAACGACAACAAATTTTAGTAAAATTATACTAGATACATGCATGTAAAGGGAAGTAACTCTTAGTTCTTGGTGTGTTTTAACTTATGAATAGTGAAAAAGATACATTTATCAAAAATGGAA
The DNA here is from genome assembly GCF_031769215.1 of Ylistrum balloti. NCBI lineage: Eukaryota > Metazoa > Mollusca > Bivalvia > Pectinida > Pectinidae > Ylistrum > Ylistrum balloti. Next base: position 852,136 of record NW_026781950.1, on the reverse strand, counting down.
CAAAATTAATGTGCGTCTGTAACAAATTGCACATCTCACCGTCCCTCAAGCTAACTAGTCTGGTGTTGATGAATTATTTGTTGTTTTCTTCTGTTTAATTGTTGTATATTGTCTCTTTCGAGTGATCAATATATTGGTGAAATAATGTTGAAATGACAAATGTAAATAAAGGCTACCATCAAAAGTTTTGCTCTAGCTGAGGAATCATCAAACACAGTTTAGGCACATTTTTGACAAGTTCATCACCAGACAGTTCTAAGTTACATTATTGACCAGTTCATCACCAGACAGTTCTAAGTTACGTTATTGACCAGTTCATCACCAGACACAGTTTAGGCACATTATTGACAAGTTAAGTGTTTAAGTTACATTATTGACCAGCTCATCACCAGACAGTTCTAAGTTACATTATTGACCAGTTCATCACCAGACAGTTCTAAGTTACATTATTGACCAGTTCATCACCAGTCAGTTCTAAGTTACATTATTGACCAGTTCATCACCAGACAGTTCTAAGTTACGTTATTGACCAGTTCATCACCAGACAGTGCTAAGTTACATTATTGACCAGTTCATCACCAGACAGTGCTAAGTTAAATTATTGACCAGTTCATCACCAGACAGTGCTAAGTTACGTTATTGACCAGTTCATCACCAGACACTGTTTAGGCACATTATTGACCAGTATATCATCAGATATCATCACAAGATTGCCCTGTTAGTCCGTAGATTCACTCATGATAAACACATTGTATGTCTTTTGCTATTGTGATGTCGGAAATAGGTGATGATATGATGTCAAAAAAAACTCAGATTTTATAACATTGTCAAAATATACACCATACATGATTTCATTTCCAACACAGAATAAACTGTTTCCTGCAATATTTGCCAAAATAACTGATCTTGTGATAAAAGAAAGGATGTCTTAAATTTGTTTCCATTTCAGATGTGATTTATGAAATTTGTCACATGATCGTGTTTTGTATATTGTCTGCTGTGCATAAACTTTTCAAATTCAAAAGTTCTTCATGTGAGATAAAAAACCTGACTAAATGTTATTTTTCAAATCCCTTGAAAATTGATAAGGCCACCATTTAGAAAGAAAAAATTTCTTCTCTAATTCAAGTGGTGCAATTGAGCTGAAAATTGAGGAGATATTTAGGACAAGTAAGCCAACAAAGTGTCTGTGGTTTTCAGCCTCATCAAAACTTAAGACATGACAGCTATTTTGTAACATGATTGTACAGCCATAGTTTTCCTTTATAACACCTATTTTATGCTTCTTAAATTGTTTGGTCACCTGAGACAGTCTCAAGGTGACCTATTCTAATACCCTTCATCCAACATTGTGCGTCATGCGTCCGTAAACATTTTAACACATTCGACTTCTTCTCAACAAACCCCAGATCCAATTTCAATGAAATTTTGCAGAAACCTTTCCTGGCCTAAGATGAACCAAAATTGTGAATTATACAGTCCCCGCCCCCAGGGGCCTGAGGGTGAAGGGTCTCACATTTCCCCGTGGGCAGGGGGTAAAGTTTACTATAGTTTATATAGGAAAACTAGATTTTTGAGCATGATTTGTTTAATTTCCATTGGAAATATTTCAAACTTGGTTAGAAATATTAATGAAGGGTGACAGCCTGATAGTATGCCCATTTTGATCCTGACTGACCACAAGGGTCTGATGGGCCGGGCCAAAAGTGTCAAATTGACTTAAATTTCAAAAATCTTCTTCTCAACGCTCAGATGGTATAATCAAATGCTCTTCAGGAATGGAAGCATCTTAAGGTGTTTTATTTACCAAAGTGAGTCTCTCATTTCTTCCTGTGGAGGATTTTTTTTTTTTTAGACTTCATAATAATTTTCATAGAAAAATAGATTTTTGAGCATAACGTTTCTCCACTTGAAATAACTTAATAAGAATTATCAGTATGGGATGACAGTTTTGATGGTATGCATGTATTGACACTGGCTTACTCTATTCAGTGTCACATTTACTGTTTCATGACACCTGATAACTATCCTTTAACCTTTATTTTCAATATTGCTTATCTCAGGTGTCAAGGCCGCTAGGCCTCTTGTTCTGTTTTGGTCGGGTCCAAAATCCAATATGACCACCATGGCTGCCATCTTGAAAAATAAACTTTCCCATTGGTGCCACTAAGCTGAAATAACATGAAGGAGGGAATGTTGAAAAAACTGAAACGAAGAAAGTATTGCTGCTTTTGTTCTGTTTACTGCTTAAAGTTAGAATTATTTGAACCACTTAATATTACAGTGTACATCATCATCAGAGGCTTCTTATCAAACAGAAAAAATCTTGGGACTCATTTCCTAAATTTCAAATGAAATGAAAACTCATGTAAGATCATATATATTTTATAGAGATAGTGTAGATATATTTACTAGAATAAACAATTATGACAATAACTAATATATTACATGTATGTGACAAAATAAACAAGATAATATATTACATAGATATGACACGATGTGCATGTTGACCAAAGATCCTAATTATAGCTTTTGTGTTATGTGGCATAAATACTGTAGTGTCATCAATTTTTGTGGGGGTCATTTTCATTGTTTTCGAGGACACCCTTAAATATGTTGTTTAATATGGATGTAAATTGATTTGAATTCTTAATATCAGTCTATTTTATCTATAGTACTGGATATTTATCCACAAAGTCAAGTGTCCAGTTTTAAACAAAACCATGAAGTTTGAGCCCCACAAAAAGATATGCTTTGACAGAATATTTGGTTTATTATTTTGATAATGTACTTAATGAAGAAGATCAAATATTGCTATTATATTGTACTTAATGGCTAGGATCATCTACAACTGCTTTCATTAACCTGTTGTCATAGATACAATGTTTTATGTGATGAAAATATAAAAAATCTAATAAATATTGTATTCTGTCACACTTTTTCTTACTTTGTTTATAATTAGTTCTACATTGTTCAGATCACCCTATATTCCCAGTCCATTGTCCATCTTTCTCAAATTTCATGTATAGGCCCATTGGTCACTAGTTTTGCCTTTTTCATCTTTGGAATGATAAGAAAAACAAAATGGCTGGTAGGCATTCATCTTTGATTTTGACAATTAAAGGTTGTTATGGCGATTTCTTCACAGGAATGTTCAAATTCCGAATAATTAAGAGAAGAAAAAGGGAAAAGATCCTACTTTTAAAAACAGGTAAAGATCAAACAATGGCAGGTGCCAAGATCTCTCTGGGATCTCTTGTTTGTAACTTAGCACAATAAAGAATTGGCACATCCATTATGATTGTTATGTAGATAACATTCAGAAACTGTAATATTAGAAAAATAAAATGGCGAACTGTCAGCCATCTTGGATTTTGACATGGAAATGTTTCTTTTGCTATTTCTTGATAAGTTCCAAATGGATCTCATTTAAATTTCATCTGTAGGTTCCCTCTGGTCCCTAAATGTGCCCTTTTGACTTTTGGACAGATCAGAAAAACAAAATGGCTGACAGGTTGACATCTTGTATTTTGACTATGAAAGTTTATCAGTATTTCTTAGATGTCCTGGATGGATAATTTTCAAATTTCAGAAAAAAAAAAAAATCATAAAAATTAGAATACATCTTAATTGTTACAGAGAAAAAATAAACCAACCAAACACACCAATATATAGTACAAATTAACCAAAACATTAATTACTGCCTATAACATACAAAAAATATTACACCATGAATATCTCTAAATAACAATGAAATGTTGGAATGTGTTAGCTTTTGTTGCATTTTGGGGCAGAATGTAAAATATATTATACTTAATATGAATACTATCAACATAATTACATTATGCATTGTTAAATTTTTGAAATGACAGATTTTGCTGTCATATATTAAAATTCATGAACCTACAAACTTTGTTTGTTGGTATAATTGTGAGCTATGTAAACACCACATCAAACAATATCCCGATGCATGCAACAGGCATTTTAATGAAATTATAATCCAGTTGGCACAGTTATTCTTTGTTCTAAATAGAAATATTATTTTATATATCTTTAATAAACAATGGAATACGACAAAACACAGACCTCTCTACACCAACCCAAACACAAACCTCTCTAAACCAATCAAAACACAGACCTCTCTACACCAACCCAAACACAAACCTCTCTAAACCAATCAAAACACAAACCTCTCTAAACCAATCAAAACACAGACCTCTCTACACCAACCCAAACACAAACCTCTCTACACCAATCAAAACACAGACCTCTCTACACCAACCCAAACACAGACCTCTCTACACCAACAAAAACACAAACCTCTCCACACCAACAAAAACACAATCCTCTCCACAACAACCAAACACAAACCTCTCTAAACTGACCAAAACATGGACTTTTCTACAACAACTAAAACACAAACCTCTCCACACCAACCAAAACACAACCCTCTCCACACCAACCAAAAACACAAACCTCTCCACACCAACCAAAAACACAAACCTCTCCACACCAACCAAAAACACAAACCTCTCCACACCAACCAAAACACAACCATCTCCACACCAACCAAAACACAACTCTCTCCACACCAACCAAAACACAACTCTCTCCACACCAATAAAACACAAATCTCTCCACACCAACCAAAACACAACCATCTCCACACCAACCAAAACACAACCCTCTCCACACCAACCAAAACACAACCCTCTCCACACCAACCAAAAACACAAACCTCTCCACACCAACCAAAAACACAAACCTCTCCACACCAACCAAAACACAACCATCTCCACACCAACCAAAACACAAACCTGTCTACATTAACCCAAACACAACCCTCTCCACACCAATAAAACACAACCCTCTCCACACCAATAAAACACAAACCTCTCCACACCAACCAAAACACAACCCTCTCCACACCAACCAAAACACAAACCTCTCCACACCAATAAAACACAAACCTCTCTACACCAACCAAAACACAAACCTCTCCACACCAGCCAAAACACAACCCTCTCTAAACTGACCAAAACATGGACTTTTCTACAACAACTAAAACACAAACCTCTCCACACCAACCAAAACACAACCCTCTCCACACCAACCAAAAACACAAACCTCTCCACACCAACCAAATCACAAACCTCTCCACACCAACAAAAACACAATCCTCTCCACATCAACCAAACACAAAACCTCTCCACACCAACCAAAAACACAAACCTCTCCACACCAATAAAACACAAACCTCTCTACACCAACCAAAAACAAAAACCTCTCCACACCAACCAAAACACAACCCTCTCCACATCAACCAAAACACAAACCTCTCCACACCAACCAAAACACAATCCTCTCCACACCAACAAAAACACAAACCTCTCCACACCAACCAAAACACAACTCTCTCCACACCAACCAAAACACAACTCTCTCCACACCAATAAAACACAACCCTCTCCACACCAACCAAAACACAATCCTCTCCACACCAACCAAAACACAATCCTCTCCACACCAACCAAACACAAACCTCTCCACACCAACCAAAACACAACCCTCTCCACACCAACCAAAACACAACCCTCTCCACACCAACCAAAAACACAAACCTCTCCACACCAACCAAAACACAACCCTCTCCACACCAACCAAAACACAACCCTCTCCACACCAACCAAAAACACAAACCTCTCCACACCAACCAAAAACACAAACCTCTCCACACCAACCAAAACACAACCATCTCCACACCAACCAAAACACAACTCTCTCCACACCAACCAAAACACAACTCTCTCCACACCAATAAAACACAAATCTCTCCACACCAACCAAAACACAACCATCTCCACACCAACCAAAACACAACCCTCTCCACACCAACCAAAACACAACCCTCTCCACACCAACCAAAAACACAAACCTCTCCACACCAACCAAAAACACAAACCTCTCCACACCAACCAAAACACAACCATCTCCACACCAACCAAAACACAAACCTGTCTACATTAACCCAAACACAACCCTCTCCACACCAATAAAACACAAACCTCTCCACACCAACCAAAACACAAACCTCTCCACACCAATAAAACACAAACCTCTCTACACCAACCAAAACACAAACCTCTCCACACCAGCCAAAACACAACCCTCTCCACACCAGCCAAAACACAACCATCTCCACACCAACCAAAACACAAACCTCTCTACATTAACCCAAACACAACCCTCTCCACACCAATAAAACACAAACCTCTCCACACCAACCAAAACACAAACCTCTCCACACCAACCAAAACACAACCCTCTCCACACCAGCCAAAACACAACCCTCTCCACACCAACCAAAACACAAACCTCTCCACACCAACCAAAACATAACCCTCTCCACACCAACCAAAACACAAACCTCTCTACATTAACCCAAACACAACCCTCTCCACACCAACCAAAACACAACCCTCTCCACACCAACCAAAACACAAATCTCTCCACACCAACCAAATCACAAACCTCTCCACACCAACCAAAACACAAACCTCTCTACATTAACCCAAACACAACCCTCTCCACACCAATAAAACACAAACCTCTCTACACCAACCAAAACACAACCCTCTCCACACCAACCAAAACACAAACTCTCCACACCAACCAAACCACAAACCTCTCCACACCAACCCAAACACAAACCTCTCTAAACTGACCAAAACATGGACTTTTCTACAACAACTAAAACACAAACCTCTCCACACCAACCAAAACACAACCCTCTCCACACCAACAAAAACACAATCCTCTCCACATCAACCAAACACAAACCTCTCCACACCAACCAAAAACACAAACCTCTCCACACCAACCAAAACACAACCCTCTCCACATCAACCCAAACACAAACCTCTCCACACCAACCGAAACACAACCCTCTCCACACCAACCAAAACACAATCCTCTCCACACCAACCAAACACAAACCTCTCCACACCAACAAAAACACAACCCTCTCTACATTAACCCAAACACAACCCTCTCCACACCAATAAAACACAAACCTCTCTACACCAACCAAAACACAAACCTCTCCACACCAACCAAAACACAACCCTCTCCACACCAACCAAAACACAACCCTCTCCACACCAACCAAAACACAAACCTCTCCACACCAATAAAACACAAACCTCTCTACACCAACCAAAACACAAACCTCTCCACACCAACCAAAACACAACCCTCTCCACACCAGCCAAAACACAACCATCTCCACACCAACCAAAACACAAACCTCTCTACATTAACCCAAACACAACCCTCTCCACACCAATAAAACACAAACCTCTCTACATTATCCCAAACACAACCCTCTCCACACCAATAAAACACAAACCTCTCCACACCAACCAAAACACAAACCTCTCCACACCAACCAAAACACAATCCTCTCCACACCAGCCAAAACACAACCCTCTCCACACCAACCAAAACACAACCCTCTCCACACCAATAAAACACAAACCTCTCCACACCAACCAAAACACAAACCTCTCCACACCAACCAAAACACAAACCTCTCCACACCAACCAAAAACACAAACCTCTCTACATTAACCCAAACACAACCCTCTCTACACCAAACAAACATAACCCTCTCCACACCAACAAAACACAAATCTCTCCACACCAACCAAATCACAAACCTCTCCACACCAACCAAAACACAAACCTCTCCACACCAACCAAAACACAAACCTCTCTACATTAACCCAAACACAACCCTCTCCACACCAATAAAACACAAACCTCTCTACACCAACCAAAACACAACCCTCTCCACACCAACCAAAACACAAACTCTCCACACCAACCAAACCACAAACCTTTCCACACCAACCCAAACACAGTCATCTCTACATCAATCAAAACAAATTTCTACACACCAACACAAACACAAACCTCTCTACACGAAATCAAACACAAACCTCTCTACACGATATCAAACACAAACCTCTCTACACGATATCAAACACAAACCTCTCTACACGATATCAAACACAAACCTCTCTACACGAAATCAAACACAAACCTCTCTACACGATATCAAACACAAACCTCTCTACACGATATCAAACACAAACTTCTCTACACGAAATCAAACACAAACCTCTCTACACGATATCAAACACAAACCTCTCTACACGATATCAAACACAAACCTCTCTACACGATATCAAACACAAACCTCTCTACACGATATCAAACACAAACCTCTCTACACGATATCAAACACAAACCTCTCTACACGATATCAAACACAAACCTCTCTACACGAAATCAAACACAAACCTCTCTACACGAAATCAAACACAAACCTCTCTACACGATATCAAACACAAACCTCTCTACACGATATCAAACACAAACTTCTCTACACGAAATCAAACACAACCCTCTCTACACGATATCAAACACAAACCTCTCTACACGATATCAAACACAAACCTCTCTACACGATATCAAACACAAACCTCTCTACACGATATCAAACACAAACCTCTCTACACGATATCAAACACAAACCTCTCTACACGAAATCAAACACAAACCTCTCTACACGATATCAAACACAAACCTCTCTACACGATATCAAACACAAACCTCTCTAAACTAACTCAAACACAAACCTTTCTACACGAAATCAAACACAAACCTCTCTACACCAACCCAAACACAAACCTTTCTACACGAAATCAAACACAAACCTCTCTACACCAACCCAAACACAAACCTTTCTACACGAAATCAAACACAAACCTCTCTACACCAACCCAAACACAAACCTTTCTACACGAAATCAAACACAAACCTCTCTACACCAACCCAAACACAAACCTCTCTACACGAAATCAAACACAAACCTCTCTACACCAACCCAAACGTTTTTCCTCATCAATTCAAACACAAACATTTCACTTAATCAACCCAAACAAAAACTTTTCCACGTCAACCTAAACAAAAAATCCATCCATACCGACGCTAACACAACCCTTTCTACACCAACCAAACACAATCCTTTCTTCACCAACCAAACACAAACCTTTCTAGACCAACCCAAACACAAACCTGTCCATATCATTCAAAACACAATCGTCTCCATATCAACTCAAATAAAATTTCTCCATACCAACTCAAACACAATTCTTTCCACACCAAGCTATACGTTTCTCTTCACCAACCCAAACGTTCATTTCTTATCATCAACCCATATGCAAATCTCTACACTCCCATACAAATACAACCTCTCTACACCAACCCATAACACAAATATTTTTACTCCAACACAAACATAATCCTCTCGGCACCAATCAAAAGGCAAATGTTTTTTTACACCAATCCAAATAGACATCTCTCCACCGTCTTCAACAGTATAAATCTCCATTGAAAATTGATAAACTGTAACTAATCAATGATGTGCAAGGCCCCCTTATTTCGATTCCTTTATATCCTTTTGGCCAACAGACAAATATATATTTACTCCTGTGTCGGACCGAAACAAATTCATATTTGATAGTATAAGGTAGATTGTTTATAGGTTGTTTTATAAATGCTCCAGTTTTACCCGAAATGACATTTCGGTTGGTATGTCAACGTGTACCGTGTAACGGAACTAATAATCTATCTGATGTAATTGAAAAGTTTAGTCACAGACACATAACACATCACACATATTTAGCGGTGTATAATTATCTATTATGCGTATATAAAAGTAAATATAACATGGAAAATTAAGAGAAATCGTAACAAGAAGTCAAACTTGAATGGCTCTGCGGCTTTTCCAGAGGTCAAACTATCACGGAAACTGGTGCCTATCTCGCCACAGTGTTGTTGATCTAGGATCTGCAGGACCGTGTTGTTGGCAAGAGTAGCCAAGGCTCTGTCACAATGACCTAGCGCATCGATAGAACAGGTCATCATAGCCGCAAGGTCGGAACAGAATTTGGCACGGAGTTGTCTCCCGTTCGAATTACGTAATGTAAGCATATTATTCTTCACCAATGGGAGCGATAGACTTGCGCATGTCTTGAAGTCCTTTTCGTGATGCAACAGACACGGCATGTTTCGTTTCATTGCACTGGCATGATGGCATACTTCTTTTAACACTGTTCTGATTTTTTCTTTATTCGAAAGATTCAAAAATGTTCCCATGAACCCATCTAATAGACTTTTCGATGGGTCGAAATATCGATTAAGACAGTCCATGTATCTATCAATTTCAGAACATCCAAAATCGATCAAACGATCGATTATTGATACCATCGTCGATGCATTGTTTTTCACTGTAGCCATCAAGGTTTCTACCTCAATTGCCATAGTAACGCCACAGTGAAGAAGTACGGATCCTCCGACATGGCTTGGTGTATGTTTTCCTACCTTACACATGCCATGTAAACCATCAGAATGAGATTTCTTTAAAATATTGGAAAGCTTAGCATTACACCGGCTAGTTTGGATTGTAAAACAACTCGAAAAATCCTCCAGTATAGAGCATATCATTAGCTCTTTACGTTTTTTAGGATCGAAATATCTATCGATCATATTGTTGCTTTTCACAGTGTTAATGCAATACTCTATATTCCTATCCAAGGATTTCAAACACTTCACGTTGTCCCGAAAGGTTATTTCTGCGCTACACAGTGTTTGCGTGTAAGAGGTCATGGCTTTGAGATCTATGCTTTCCTTTAAATATCTCGCCATGCTGGTCTTAGGTTGTTCAATTTTTTCACTCAAACACTCAACAATATGGTCCAGTTTACCACAGATTCTAGTCAACGACATCACATATCGCTCAAAGGAGAACTTTTGTGCGGGTAATCCATACAATGATTCCTCAAACCCACATCCTGAGAGAGCTTTCCGAACAAGAACTTGTTTCAGGTTGGCCTGGGCAGAATTTTTGGATTCTGAACTTGGGTCCATCACTGAACAGTCCTGGCGTCCTAGTATTTCGTAAAACATCTTCATGTGACTGACTGTTTCATTGTCACATTGCCCAGCAAGTTCGGAAGCGACACATTTTGGAAGTTGCTGCTGGACAGTGCAAATGATGTTGAATTTTTGAAATGATTTGATATCTTGATACATCGTCGTGCGAACGTATTGGAGATTTTTCATAACCCTCTCTCGACAAATTCCCCGAGCATGCTCTGTTTTCTTCAAACACTGTTTTGTACCGTTTGCCGGGTATTGAAACCACAGACACACCTTTTGAGATATATCCGATGCCTTCCGAAAGTTTAAAAGATACCCGGATGACCAAACGAGGGCATTCGGTGTCTGCTTGATTTCATAAATATTTTGCATGACACAAGTCAGAAGTAAAGACGAAAAGGGACAATACACGGCTAAACTGCTGAATTCATCGTTGACAGGGAACGATTTCTTCTGTAATCGAGTCATATTAATTTTCAGTATTTCCATAAGTTGCCGGCATGTGGGCGGAAGTAGATCTCCAAATCCATTGAAAGAATCACCTTCGGAAGTTGTGATTTCTTTCTCATCCATATGCGTATGGGGATGGTCTGATTCGTGGGAATGGATATCACATGGCGTTGCTAGAAGCACGAGCAGTGATAAAAACACGCGATACATTTTCTTATCCATAATAGTAGGCTAGAATACTTCTTTATCCTTCGTAAAAACAAAAAGTCGTCTATAGATCCGTCGAGTTTTAAACCGCTCTGTAAGTCCTTCTATTCGTCCCTTTTTACACGGCCAGCAGTGTGGTAGACTATATCTAGATCGTGACAAATTCCAGGTTTAGACTTTTTTATGTCGTTTAATGGTAAGTAAGAACCCAGGTATACATTCAGTCAACAGGTAAATGATCTTACACGTTGTATCAATCGGTCAATGTACTTAGCCATATATTGTCAGTGTTGTTAAACGGCTCACTGTGACATGTTTATAAGCACGATGTACGTACAATGTATATGTATTGTGTATAGCTACACTGTCTCTTCATACAGGTAACATCGTAACAAAAAATACCTGTACATTAATTACGATGCCTTTGTCCTTTCCTCCATGTATATATTTGGCCTGTTTGTGAAGATCCAATCGTTTCTCTCCAGATAAATTGAGTTAATAATGAAACTCTAGGGCGTCACCGTCTTCATCCCACAGTCAAGTAATTATTCTACCGCTAACAAGACCCGGATGACTATTTTTTGACGTATGACAATGATCTGTCTCATCTATTTCTGGTTAAATTATCTTGACACACAGGTTTTCTAGTCATCACATCGTGTGATACATCAAACATGGTATGTATATGTTGAACAGTCGCATATTCAAATATCGGGGGGCCCCTTAAGGATCATTGACACTGTTTCATTGTTACGATTCAAAATAGTTTTTTTTTCTTACAATGGTTGAAATAAAAAAAAATATGTCCGTATCTGTTTTCTCCATAGATGAGCATAAGACGGAAATGTGTGATGATAGAGCGTACAACGTAAAGTCGCTGATAGGTGCGTTAATTACATCTTAATCAGTTTGTGTGCGGCACCTATATTTGTAAGTAATGAAAAAAGGACATTTTTATGTGTAGTGGATATAAATTCACATTTTCGCTGCCACCCACAGTTTGAACTTAATCGGAGGGAAACGTGATTAGGCTCGCGGGTTTGAAGTGATGTCTACCGTCATGATGTTAGAAATTAAGTGCCAATCCCTACTGATAAGCTTGATTTAATTCATCTTGAATGTTTGTATGTAACCCTAATAAAACACGTGATAAACATGAATGGATTCGGAAGTTTTCCCCGCTGATTAAAAGTCCGTCTCCAGTATTGAAACATGTGAGTTATGAGGAAGACTTGTGAGGTAATCAGTCAAATGGTCGGGTTAAAAAATATGGAGTAATATTTTGGGACAGAACAAACGTATATTGAGAGAAATTAATTGATAGGGCGTGGAGAGATATTTCCCAGAATCCCACCGCAATGTTAGCGTAATATGTAAATCCAAATATTACCAGACCGTGCATTGAGACGAAAAATAATGAGAAAACATATACAAGGATTAATTTATTTGTATAGATAAGTAAAACATGCAATCGGTCAAATCTCCTTGAGCTGATTTTAAAAATCTTAATGCAAATTCAGAGTATTTACACCAATGTTCAATCTCTAAACAACAGTATTTAACGATATGCAAAAAATCAACGAATTTCCTGTTTGTCCATGTACGTGTTGATAACGGATTATCATTGAAATTTAAATAGAATTTTTAGGAACTGTATTTCACCTGACAAACTCAATCTTTTCCCTCTGCTATTGTTATGGTAAAATAGTGACATTTTGATTGAAGGATCGTTCAGATGACTTTTATCACTTTTCTGCTCATAGCTCACCTTCTTCCTACAAGTGACAAATTACAGAAAGCAACAAACTCTTCACAGTCCCTCCCCCTCCCCCCTTGTTTTTCAGTTAATATTCCCATGCAATTTTTTTTGTGTATAGGATGTTTGTTATATTTATCATAAAATGACCTTTAATGAGGTCACTTTGTAATATCAACCTGGAAGCAAAAAATATGTAATTGCGTCGTATTAATGGCGACCGTAGACATGGAGAGCCGAAATAACTTCAAATTGACGTGGAATTATATATTTGCAGTGCGGGGAGTGGAAGTAATATTTTGATAAAAGCCAAAAGCCGCCCAATTCAAGTGGATTTTTTACACGCTATAACATTTTTGTTGCGCAATGGACAAAATTCAGACACCGCCAAATTCGACAAAGATGTTATCAACCAGAAATCCTATCATTTCTTCTTTGATTTGGACGCGTTTTTCACAAAATACGTTTCAGTATAGTTCATAACCATTTATTTGTATCGCCTTTCTCCTTTCTTGAAAAAAAGTTCTTTTTATATTTTTTTCTGGTTACAACGATATTAAATCAATCAAAGTGATGCCAATAGCAACATTTTAGTCGTTTTCTAATCCGGATTGTCTCCCTTTACAAGACTTTTAATGTGACCAGGTGGAATCACAACCAAATACTGTTCGAAAAGATAAAAAACCTACTAAGATTCATAGAGACTGGTTAAAACAGCTGGAACCTCCTGAGACCATAACTAGATTTTTTTTACATGAGATCACCATGTTGTCATTTAGTTAATCTAAGTATATTGTGTGGGTTTGGTGCTGAAAATCACAGTCTCGTGTATTTCATCATCAGAAATCTCACGATGCACTTGAATAACGCAAGATGACCAGGTTTTGAAGGATACTACATTTGTATTGAGAATATGTGAAAAACGTCACGATCATCAGAAATCGCTTTGTTGAAAATTATTTAAAAAATACACAAATCTCACATACTCAGAACTACGAGGAAAATTACGTTTTTTGAAAATAGATCTAAAAGCAATCGACAAGAAACAACGTGAGATACTTGGATTCCTAGTCCATCCGAAGAAATTAATAGTTTCAATTTACCGTAAGGGTCTGCAGAAATGTTTGCTAACCATTTGCCTTTTGTTGTTGTTGTTTTTTTTTATTAACATTTTGAGTTGGTGTTTCATTTAATGACTACCATTATCGCTGCATCCAATTGATGTTTTCCGCGCCCATGTTAAGCCACGCTCCGAAATGAATTTTCCATTTCAGTCAAAATGGCTTGATATTGTTTCATGAGCCACTGACCAATCAAAAGTCATGGTAGATTTTCATCGTCTTTGAGCATGCGTGAAATTGTATTTTTGTATTTCTCTCTAGTGTCTTCTGCATAAAAAATGAATCCGTGTTTGAAACACATTTTAAGAAAACCAGTCTCTGCATCTGTATTGTTACGCTGCTAGATCCCAAAAGTTGTATAGTTGCAGCGGGGACAGTACGCTTAATGGTGTTTAGTCGCGCTGTGATATTGAGGGTTGCCTTAAATGCCTCGACACTTCGCAGCTTACAGATCGGTTTGGAAGCTGGTTCCAGTTAGTGTGGTCTTGACAAAGAAAGAGTTGTTATATTGTTCACTGGTAAATGGTGGTATCTGGAACCCTTTGGTATGGTGGCATGCAGAACTCTCTTCTACATTTCTAGTTTTGAAGTCTGTGTAGGATTTGGCTCTGATGTTACTACCTGCTTTCCTTGGTTTCTGATGTTGCTCAGACTTTATGGCTGGAATAAGATCTTTATAGATTTTTTACAGGTAATCTAGTCTGAGATGTTTGCGTCATTCTTGATGAGAGGGTAGTTTCAAATTCTGAAGAGCTGAGGCAGTAGAGCCATCTTCATGAGATTTGTAGTCCCCGGTTATAAATCCGGGTGCTTGATGCTGGGTTTTCTGCAGGGAGTTAATATCATCTTGTTGGTAGGGGTCCCACACGATAGCTCCAGTCTCTAGTATTGGTCTGACAAGGGCTTTGTCAGCTGTCCCCTTACTCTGCTGTGGACAGCTGCACAGGTTCCTTCTTAAGAAACCCACAGTGGAATTGGCTTTCTTAAGTATTTTCCCAATATTGATGCCCCACTTAAGGTCACTGGAGATGGTAATGCCGAGGTTGTGGGTAGAGTCAAACTGCTGTAGAATGGCGTTGTTGAGGCTTTAGAAGTGGAGACTACGGTTCCGCGCACTCGGGAAATGGCATTTGTGTGCGTTGAACTTCATGCCCATTTATTGACCCATTTCTCTAGTTCGTGGATGTCTTGGTGCGAGATGATGTTGTGAATCACGCGGTATAGCAGACGGTCGTCTGCAAACAGTCTGACCTGGGACCGACCGCAATCTGGCAAGTCGTTAATATGGCAAAGGAAGAGTATGGGTCCAAGAACGGTTTCTTATAGCACACCGGATTCCATCGGTACTTCTGCCCTTTCCCCTTTAAACACGACTCGCATGGATCTCGAAGTCAGGAGCTGTGTCAGCCATTCGTGTATGTACCCTGTAATGCCATAGACGCGAAGCTTTATGAGCAGTTTGAAGTGAAGCACAGCGTCGAATGCATTGGAGAAATAAAGTACTATACAGTCCACTTGCTGGTTTGTGTCGTGTGACTTGAGGAGGTCGTCCCAGGTTGCTACGAGTTGGGATTCGAAAGTATCCACTTCTGAAGCCATAGTTGAGGCCTTTGAGAATTTAGTTCCTCTTAAGGTGATCCATGAGGTGTTGGCAAATGATATGCTCTAAAAGCTTGCAGGACAAACAAATGATTGAGATCGGTCTGTAGTTCTCTGCTAAGTGTCTGTTTCCTTTCTTGAACATACTGGAGATGTTTGCAGCAACCAGTCCTATGGTAGGGTGCCGGTGCTTAGAGAGTGTTGAAACATGATGCTGAGGCGTGGAGCAATGTTGTACGCACGGGTTTTCAAGACTGTGTCTAGGATTGCATCCAGACCTCTGCAGTTTGTTTACACCCAGGCTGTTGATCTAGATGTCCTTCAGTGGATGACTGATGTCTATATCTGGAAGATGAAGGTAGTCGCAATCCCCTGGTATAGTTTTGGTAAATACTGAGCGGTATTGCTGTAGCAGGATGTTGGCTTTTAAGCGAGCCTTTCGTTTTAAGGGCGATACCAGCCCATTCAGCTTTCCAGAAGATTCTCTTACACACACACTGGTGTTGACGATAGTTTCCCCATTTGTTGTGTTTTTTAGCTTGCCTGTATAAGGTTTGTTTACGGTGCAGCATCTTGCGTAGTATTCAGGACGTCTAAGACGCTGTTGGTCTACTGCTTCCCGGCTTAGACGGGATGTTCTTTTCCATAGTGCTGGTAATGCTGTACTTGAATGTTGTCCATAGTTGGTCAATATTTGTGTCTCTGGTGGCCATGTCTATGATTGTTGCTGATATTTTATTACAATCTTGCTTGATGTCGTCCCAGTTTGCTCTGGTGAATCTGAGTATTTTCGTTTTACGCATATTGTTGGTAGGCTTCACATCCATATCTGTCACAATGACGTCATGGTCAGATATGCCATGGATGGATACTGAGGATTTGATGAGCGACGGGTTTGATGACAATACCAGGTCTAGCATACTCTGTTCACGAGTTGAGGAAGCATGGATTTGTGTCAGGTATGGTGAGGCGGTATTTATCAGTGATTGTTGGATGTCGCTGTTTTGTGCGCCTTTGTTCACGGTCAGGTTACGCCAGTCTAGGTTTTAGTGTGTTAGATAATGTAGAAAGGGTGCTTGGAATCATGGAACCGTGTTACTGTCAGAAAAGACTGGTAAGGTATGTACAATCTACACGTTATAAAATATATAACATTTTGTTTAATCAACTTGTCGATAGCGGTTTTTTCTCGTTTTTAACCTGATTCATTAAATTGCTTGTAAATCAGGGTCACTCAAACTTATCATTTCATCTAATTAACGAGATTATTGAAAGTCTGTGTCGCTCACACGTTTAGTTCTCATCAGACTCAATATCATACTGGTTACTCGGAGTCATTTCAATGTGATTCACTCAATTGCTGGATAATCCGTGCCATCGTTTCAATTTCATTTGATTCACTATAATGTTCTTAAACTAGGGCCATTCAAACGTCTACACATTACACCCCACCTTCCTTTATACCATAAGATGGGCCGCTGCTTTACAGGAAAAAAACAGCGCTAAAAATATGTGGATGTTCTAAACTGACCATCAAGACTGTTAGAATAGCAAGAAGAAACAACGGACAGATGACCCTGGGCAACGTAGTTATACCATATGTCAAAGGAATGCATGTTAGTACTCGGAAACCAAAGATCGGATATCCAAGAAATATCGTCTGCATGAGACCACTTCAGACGATCAGGAACATTCTTGTACACACAGGCACATTTTTTTCATTGGTGATACATTTCATATCGTTTACAAAATTTAATTATGAACTGTGACGGCGGAACAGGTGGGAAGTTTTGAAAACCCTTGAAGAAGCGTGGTATGTTAGTTACAACTTTAATGAGTTTAATTAGATCAGAGAGAAACTGGACCATAACGAACCATGCAAGCAAAGAAAAAATCATGTTATAGACTGGGGTTGAGCTAAGATTTAGGACATATAGAGAGCTCCAAAAAAGTGCGCCAAGCGCAGGAGGATATTCACTGCTCTGGTGAACGAGGGGAAGTAACTCCCACGTCATTAACGTCAGCAGAATATCGGCGAAACTGTTCGGGTATGCTCAACACATCGTCTTTCACAATGCGTAGTTTCATAAATTCATAAGGTAGAAGTCGTTTGGATTACGTTGCTTGAATATTAATGGGGAAATAAGGAGTCGAAAAAAATTACAGACATTTTTTTACGTACCGGATTTCAACATGAATTCACACGATACTTCATGAATATAATTGTGAGCGATATAGGATTGTTAAATTAAGGCTTGAAATGATATTTTAATGTAAAAACCAAAAACAGCTGCATGCGGATGATGATATAGGAGATGTGTCGACAAGTACAAAATGTAAGTCGAAAGCATGTTTTTAAACAAGGTTTGCACGAAAAAGAATATGTACGATACCCTGACAAACTCTTGCATCGAAAATCGGTTATCGAGTGTCATTTAAAATCCACACTTTGTTAAAAGAACAACACGGATATCTAATCAACGGGTTCATTACAGTATATCTTAATATGGTCTGTTGCAGTATAAAAGAGGTATAGCGGGGAAACTTAAACCCGAGTAGGCCGCCGATAATCTGATTTTAAATTTATACGGTATTAAAACGTCACGTGAGACCCAACACTATATTTGATCACATCAGCCGTGGCAGTGCTCGATTAATTTGACAGATTGAGTCAATCTTGTTCCTATAGACCTCTGATATCACACGAAACTTTATTTATTTAAGATAAACCATATATAATGTGAAAGAGCAGGGAAAACACACATCCCTGTCGAGTGCTTCAACCAGGAATCGAACCCGGGTCTCCGGCGTGATAATCGAAGCATGCTCCATCAGCTGAGTGTCAGAGGCCGTATTTAACACTATATACAAGCCATACCGATCTGCTTGTTTTACCTATGATATAAGATATCTCAATAAATTTTCGGTAAAAGTTATCTTACACAGCATACGATATATCGGATAAAGCTGCTGCTGCTATTTCAAAATAAGATATCATAATATGTAAGATATTTTGTATAATGTTGTAAGATTTAAGATACAGTATCTTATATATTCAGATAAGATATCTTAACACTTTTTAAAGACATATTACTCAACAGAAATAAAATATGGACTGATTATTGTTCCGTGCATAAATGTTTTACTTCACCGACAGGCCCTAGGTGGTGGTGTTTTTCCACAATCCTGTAGGAGTTACTTCCCTTCCATTACGGTTTCACGGTCATTATGTTAGAGTAGTGTCTAGTTCGTACATATTTTGTGGTATATTGAAATGCCGTTAAAGTTCTTCATTTTATCTCATGTATGGACAAATCCGATAAATATCAAGGAACAAACGACATCAATAAAAGATGAAAGGTTTGTTATTTGAAGGGAATAAATGTTTTGTCTTGCAATACTTGTATGTTGGCGTGTATGTAAATATTCTAGATATTTACCATC
This sequence comes from Ylistrum balloti, assembly GCF_031769215.1. Classification (NCBI taxonomy): domain Eukaryota; kingdom Metazoa; phylum Mollusca; class Bivalvia; order Pectinida; family Pectinidae; genus Ylistrum; species Ylistrum balloti. The sequence continues at coordinate 832,552 of NW_026781950.1, read as the reverse complement.
ATGCGACTATTATTTAATGGCTTCCCAAGTTACGTAGCTTAATTGGACAACAACCTGTCCTCAATTGTCCACTTTTCATTGTTTCAAATTTCCCTTCCTTTTTATAAAGATAAGTAGTTTAGTTTTGTCAGTGTTAACAAACAGATTACACTATCAACTAATTCTTAAGCGTATGTTAACATATGTCCCTCTCTTTTTTGTAAATATATCTGATAACAAAAACACTATTATCAGCCTGAGAGCTCCGTGTCAACGTCACGCGTACATCCATGAAGATGTACGTGGAGATTTGATAAAATTAAAAAAAAAACTTGACTAAAAGTCTGAACTAGAGCACTTCCCGCTTGAGGGCCGTTAGATTACCGTGCAGTAGCAAGATAGTTTCTGTACTCAGCTCTGCTAGAACCCTTATCAAGTATACAGGTAGGTATAACAAACAGACGAATAAAAACCCGCACAAAACTTTACCTAAAACAGGAAAACTAATGTTTCATAATGTTTGTTCTTTAAATATCAAACTGAAAATAAAATTGAAAAACAAATCTGGCTTGCAGACTGTCTTTTCGTAAATTTTATTTACAAAAAGAAAATGCATGATGATGTGTGCTGCCCAGAAATTATTTTTTGAAAAATGAGGGAATCTGTCTCTGAGCGTCGAACTCCATGTCTTTCCAGTTGCGACACTCATCATCTGAATGAACATACTTAGAAATAAGAGACAAAAAGGCACGTGAAAATACTGTCGAAAATGAATTTGCGATTTCATCACAGAAATATTTTTTTTCTTTATTTCCAGTTTTACCAAAAGTAATAGCCGCTCCCTACGAAACCGGATGTAGTATTGATTTGTTATGGAGGGTCGAGACGAGAGAACTGTCATGGTCGCCAACACAGAAAATATATTCATATTATGCTTCATGTCGACTTGACAACAGGCCAGCGACAGCATGGAACAGGACGACCTCGGACTCTTTGTATCAAAGGTGATGTTTAGTGTGGTAGATTTAATGCTTATTATTGGAATTTGAGGGTCAATCAGGTGAATTTATTATGCAAATTTTCGAGGTCCCCCTATACCGACCCAGCGTAAGTGTTACTGTAATACACCGAGCAAATTTAGTAATGATTTGATAATGGCATGAAATTATCGATAAATTGTTGGTTTAAAGGATATTCATTTTGCTTGAGGTGTGTCATATTCGAAATCTCCCCCAGTTAAGAGATTAGAGCCAGTCTAGTTCCGCTACACACTATTAGCTGATGTCGACGAGTCGTACTAATTGCATACCTGTCTGCCCATGCAACGACCCGATATTAGATTGTTACCTATGTCTGGTCGTTACGTAATGGACAACAGTATCCGCATCATTCTATTTGCATGTTTTAGTTTTTAGTTAAAAATAATGTTTGAATATATAAAAAAAATGAAAAGGTTAAGCTATATAATGTACTGAGGAGGTATTTGATATTTTAGGTTTTGTGCCTAAAGTTTTAAATAATCAGGAAGCAAAATAGTATGCTGGCATATAAGGCAACTAAGTGAGTTCCAGTTAATGACCTTGACCCAATTTCCAGGTCACTGAGGTCGAAAGGTTAAAATCTTTCTCAAAACAGAGAAGTGTAGCTGTCATGAAGCATGCTGTCATGAAAAGCCTGAAATTGGTAAAATTTTGTGACTTCGCCTACATATGGACATTCTAGGTCATGGTTATTATTTAATCAAATATGTTAAAAATCTTAAAACATCTTATATTCAATAAACAAGAGGTCCAGAATCATGCTGGATGAAGGGATATGAAGTTCTTTCAATGTTGTCAGAAGTCAGGGTCAGATGTGTTTTAATCTTATAAACAACTTATTCCCAATATATGAAACAAGAGGCTGAAGGTCAAGGGTTCCAAGTTTCTTCAAATGAACATTCTTCATTCTTTTTTTGGGTGTCAAATCTGTGAACAACTTCTTGATAATCAAGAGGCCAATGGTCATGATATTTGACTTGTAGAATAGAATAGTGGATGAAAAGCATCCCAGTCTGTTCAGATGAATGGCATTGACCCACGTTTAACATTATATGGTCAAATTGATAAGATTTTTCAATGACTTCTAGAAAACAAAGAAACCAAAAGTTTTGTTATTTCAACTGAAAAAGAATATATTGTAAAGAATGGATGTGATGGATGAATATGAAAGTTACCAGAATCAATTCTTTCAATGATGTCTTTTTTGTTTAATCTGCAGAACAGGTGAACAGTACAGGTCTATTGCACCTCATTTTGACTATGGCAGCCATGTAATCTGCCCAAGTAAAATAGTATCAACCTGTGGACATGATTACATTTCAATATGTACTCTGAAAAATATAACATTTGATCTCATTTCAGATTATTGAAGCTGAGATCTTGTTCAAGCGTCTGAAGCACACACACACACACACACACACACACACACACACACACACACACACACACACACACACACACACACACACACACACACACACACACACACACACACACACACACACACACACACACACACACACACACACACACACACACACACACACACACACACACACACACACACACACACACACACACACACACACACACACACACACACACACACACACACACACACACACACACACACACACACACACACACACACACACACACACACACACACACACACACACACACACACACACACACACACACACACACACACACACACACACACACACACACACACACACACACACACACACACACCACACACACACACACACACACACACACACACACACACACACACACACACACACACACACACACACACACACACACACACACACACACACACACACACACACACACACACACACACACACACACACACACACACACACACACACACACACACACACACACACACACACACACACACACACACACACACACACACACACACACACACACACACACACACACACACACACACACACACACACACACACACACACACACACACACACACACACACACACACACACACACACACACACACACACACACACACACACACACACACACACACACACACACACACACACACACACACACACACACACACACACACACACACACACACACACACACACACACACACACACACACACACACACACACACACACACACACACACACACACACACACACACACACACACACACACACACACACACACACACACACACACACACACACACACACACACACACACACACACACACACACACACACACACACACACACACACACACACACACACACACACACACACACACACACACACACACACACACACACACACACACACACACACACACACACACACACACACACACACACACACACACACACACACACACACACACACACACACACACACACACACACACACACACACACACACACACACACACACACACACACACACACACACACACACACACACACACACACACACACACACACACACACACACACACACACACACACACACACACACACACACACACACACACACACACACACACACACACACACACACACACACACACACACACACACACACACACACACACACACACACACACACACACACACACACACACACACACACACACACACACACACACACACACACACACACACACACACACACACACACACACACACACACACACACACACACACACACACACACACACACACACACACACACACACACACACACACACACACACACACACACACACACACACACACACACACAACACACACACACACACACACACACACACACACACACACACACACACACACACACACACACACACACACACACACACACACACACACACACACACACACACACACACACACACACACACACACACACACACACACACACACACACACACACACACACACACACACACACACACACACACACACACACACACACACACACACACACACACACACACACACACACACACACACACACACACACACACACACACACACACACACACACACACACACACACACACACACACACACACACACACACACACACACACACACACACACACACACACACACACACACACACACACACACACACACACACACACACACACACACACACACACACACACACACACACACACACACACACACACACACACACACACACACACACACACACACACACACACACACACACACACACACACACACACACACACACACACACACACACACACACACACACACACACACACACACACACACACACACACACACACACACACACACACACACACACACACACACACACACACACACACACACACACACACACACACACACACACACACACACACACACACACACAACACACACACACACACACACACACACACACACACACACACACACACACACACACACACACACACACACACACACACACACACACACACACACACACACACACACACACACACACACACACACACACACACACACACACACACACACACACACACACACACACACACACACACACACACACACACACACACACACACACACACACACACACACACACACACACACACACACACACACACACACACACACACACACACACACACACACACACACACACACACACACACACACACACACACACACACACACACACACACACACACACACACACACACACACACACACACACACACACACACACACACACACACACACACACACACACACACACACACACACACACACACACACACACACACACACACACACACACACACACACACACACACACACACACACACACACACACACACACACACACACACACACACACACACACACACACACACACACACACACACACACACACACACACACACACACACACACACACACACACACACACACACACACACACACACACACACACACACACACACACACACACACACACACACACACACACACACACACACACACACACACACACACACACACACACACACACACACACACACACACACACACACACACACACACACACACACACACACACACACACACACACACACACACACACACACACACACACACACACACACACACACACACACACACACACACACACACACACACACACACACACACACACACACACACACACACACACACACACACACACACACACACACACACACACACACACACACACACACACACACACACACACACACACACACACACACACACACACACACACACACACACACACACACACACACACACACACACACACACACACACACACACACACACACACACACACACACACACACACACACACACACACACACACACACACACACACACACACACACACACACACACACACACACACACACACACACACACACACACACACACACACACACACACACACACACACACACACACACACACACACACACACACACACACACACACACACACACACACACACACACACACACACACACACACACACACACACACACACACACACACACACACACACACACACACACACACACACACACACACACACACACACACACACACACACACACACACACACACACACACACACACACACACACACACACACACACACACACACACACACACACACACACACACACACACACACACACACACACACACACACACACACACACACACACACACACACACACACACACACACACACACACACACACACACACACACACACACACACACACACACACACACACACGATACAACAGGATCAGGCCCTTGGGGTGATCAGTTCATTGTGTAAGTCATGTGAGCAGATAGTGGGAGGTTCCCATCATAGCTGGTCAACTTTCACCCCACAGACCAGCAAAATTCTTGACAAATATTACAGCCCAGAACAGGTCGTCCAGGACATTCTTTATGAGCTTGTCAACCGGTCGGTGAAAGTAGCAGAAGATAAATTGACAATTTGGCCTTCTCAACGACTGAGAGATCGTCGACGATCACATGTGAAGGTTGAAGGAAGTTGTGGAAGTGAAGATGAAGATCAAGAAATCAATGGAGACATTTCAGACGTTGACATTGATACTGACTCCTACAGAGAAATCTCTTCAAGAAACAGGAAGCAACAACATCCAAGAAAGACAACTCTAAATTCACATGTCAAAGGAAATGTTTATACAGGTAAAAAGAGAGGAAGAAAACCGAAACATCTTAAACTTGAACATAAAGAGACTGAAATAATTCCAGAACCAAAAGTTGAACCAGTTGTTATTAAACGTGCTCGAGGACGTCCACCAAAGCGGAAAATATTTACATGTGTAACTTGTGGACAATCGTTTACTCATCAGCAGTCACTAGTCGTTCATGCTCTGGAGCATGGAGAACAGGCGAAATCATGTGAAATGTGTCATGAGGAATTTTTATCTCAAGAAAGTATTGCTCTTCATCGATGTAAGAACAGAAAAAAGTCCCATGTAGGTTTAAGGCTATGTCGAGTTTGTGGTGATGAATTTCAAACTGCCAGACTTCTGAGTGATCATATGTGTAGTGAACATGGCATACAGAAGTCACGATACTTTTGTGAGTATTGTTCTGCAGGGTTCATCAAGAAACAGTCGGTCTACAAACATTATAAAAAACATGCTGAAGGAAAAATTGTCTGCATGAAGTGTGGACATTTCTCAGTGGACTTAGCAGCCCATAACGAACATTCTAGTACCCATAAGAAGACTGGCGCTTATTCTTGTGACAAATGTAGTGCTACATTTGCAAAGTCTCAACATTTTGATCGTCATTCCGCAAATGAACATTCCTGTCCTTTATGTAGTTTGCGTTACTGTACACGCCGCGAACTTTGTCGCCATCTGAAGGAAAAGCATGGCATCATCCGAAGTAATGACGGCAAAGTATATAAATGTGACGTATGCTGCAAGGCATTTGATCGACCGTATACTCTGGATGTGCATAAGAGAATCCATACAGGTATGGAAACAGACATGATTATATATATCTATATAAGGCTAAATAGCTAATCACATGCTTTTACATTTGTTAATTTGGGTTTGTAGTTCAGATCCATTTCTGGAAAATATTTCATATATTAACTATCATTTTTTCTATCAAAAGAATGGTAATACTTATGTCATTAGCAAAGTTTGAACTTGCACTGCCACTCAACACTGTTTCATACATTAATCTGTGCTTTGATAGATGGTTTTATTTAGAATAAGAGATACAGTTGAAAAGAATGACCATCAATCTAAGACTTGTTTCTTTATCATTCTTCATTCAAGGTCACAAGGGTCAAATTTTTAATACACTTTTTTTACTTAGAATCAACAGAGAGGTCAAAGTACTCTGATGTATTCTGACAGAATTATAGGAAAGGTATCAGGATTTATCAAGAAATCATAAAAATTATTACTTGTAGCTATAAGCTTACAGTGTAAATTACAGAATTTGAAAATGGTATGAAATGTCAACTTTGATTTGCTAGTTTTTGATGTTGGTTTACATTTGATTTAGAATATCTTTGAAGGTCAGTGATATGAGATCTAGAAGTAATATAAATGCATTGGTAAAAAGCATCGAAAAAAGCATTTTAAAACAGATGAGTGATGCAAGCATGTTCAATCAAATTTTAAAGTGAATATATGCTTGATTTTCTGTTAGGATTTTCATTCCAGTAGTGTGAGTGCGATAAATAATAGATGTATCACACTTTGTGGCGCGTGGTTTGTTTATATTGGTGGTGTCTTTACAGGAGAACGGCCTGTTGAATGTACAGCTTGTAAATTATTTTTCCGGACTGGAAAGGCACTGTTTAAACATAAACAAACTTACACACATTCCATCAAAGCTGGAGAGGAGGTGAAAGAACGCACTTTTCTATGCTCTATCTGTGGAAAGGCTTATTTCAGGTTTGTACAGGAACAACCATCATGTCTGGCACAATTCAAGTTTATAGAAGGTTAACATTATATTTGCCAGATTAAATATTGTGATATTTTAGAGATATTAAGATGGTTTTTCTAAATTCGTATGGTCACTGATGGTGTATTATTACTGACAAACCAACTATTGAGGAGTGGATGTAACTCGGAATGTCTTAATGTGTTGAAATTCATATGATACATGGTACAAATATAGCTAGAGAAAACATGTATTAACATAATGATATAACAGATTAAACTTTTCATCTAATTATCTAGATAACTATAATCTGCTCCAATTTTATTGTGACATATGCATGAAGATTATTACAAAAAAACATAATACAAAACATTGGTCAAAAGATAGAAAATCAGAAATCTTGATCGTGAGTCTGTTCAAGTTCAAGTTCAAGTCTGATCAAGAGATGACTGCCTTTGACTGACTATTTTCTTTCAGTAAATCTAGATGAATAGTTGGGAAAAATTGTGCTTTAATACTTCTGACTTCAATTTTCTTCCAGTTGGCCTTGCAACTGATTTTGAAAAATGTGGGTTATTTACTCCTTGAATATTTCTTCTTGAACATCATTGCCATTCGTCAATAGACTTTATCATCATTACACTAGTACCGCACATACAAGATTTAACCATTTTTTGAAGAGTAATCATTGTTGTATTTCCATGAATTTGATTTTTTATCTGGAAATTTTTTGGTACTAATCTCTTTCAAAACTTTGTAGTTTTGGTGTAATGACATGAAGTTTTTCTTTGTAAGTGCTATGCTGATTAAATCATTTTTGTTTAATTTCATGCTATTTAATATAAAGTGGTTTCACTTTGGCATTGGACATGTGTTTGCTGTTCCATTATATGGTACACTTGTTTTATTTGGACAACTTCATATTCTAACGAATCAAAGAGCTGAGGTACTGATAATGACTAAAAACTTATTTTCTTCTGTATAACAGTTATATTCAGGATTTTTTGTCTTTGCAGAAAACATGCTCTCCAGCGACACATGAGTTATCATACTGGTGAGAAACCACACACATGCCAGTACTGTGGCTACAGCTGCAGAGAACCTAACAATCTCAAACGCCACATGTCACTCCACTTTGAGTCACAGAGGAACTTTGTTTGTGAGATTTGTGGAGCAGCTTTCCATGCCAAGAAAACTTTAGAAATGCACCATGCGTATAAACACAATGAGGATAGAAAATTTACATGTGATCAATGTTTTCTCACATTCAAAGCTAAAAATGCACTTAAACGCCATATGAAGGTACATTCTGTTGAGAAGGAGTACAAGTGTTGGTGTGGCACAGCATTTAAACGCATGTACAACCTGCGCCGTCATCTGAAAGCCGTCCATGGTACTGACGATCTCCTGCCACCAGTACGCAGAGTTAACACTCTTGACAGTGATAAGAAAAATCCTGCATCACGCACAGACTCCCTGCCAATGGACAAGATTTCCACAAGTGGGCGCAAGAAAAGTACAAAAAGAGCCCTTGCCACAAAGTTTGGGACTTCAGATCACGATTATTTTGAGGCAAGAACATCCTCAACATCAGCCGCCAAGCCAGATGATTCTGTGAATAATGATAATGTGGTAACCAACCCAAACCATTCTCATGACTCCGTGCAGTTTAATACTGTGACATCATCAGGCCCAAATATTTCTCAGTCTGTGGTGATAGATAGACCTACAGAATTGATGCCCCAAATTGCTCCCTCACCAACACAGTCACCACGGCAACCTGTTCCCTTGTCTATGCAGCATGCACAGCCTCACCACCCAGGACAACACTATCTCCAACCCCACTCACAAATGTCTTCCCATCCAGGGCAGGGACGAATGAAGTTTGACACACATAGTGGTATCTATAGTAACGGAATGGAGAAACAACAACATCCACAAGGGATTGACACTAACAACATGTACATGCAAAACAGCACTGCCATAGGGGGCAGTACATTCATACCTCAGGCTGTTGCTTACTCTACCATCATGCGTGAATATGGATCTCAATTCCAGTTCATTCCTGACTCATCAAACACACCATATCATAACTTTGTCAAGTAACCATTGACCTCCTACATGTGTCCACATCACTGCAATGATACAACTCTGACAATTATATGTTTTTGTTTTGTATTGCTGTTATTGGTATCAATATAAGAACTGATATCTGTAACCCTTGACCTTTCATCAATGTGTCATGATGGATCCCAAATTACCACTTTTAAAAAAATGTCTATCAATCAGCTTCCGTCCTACCAGCATCCAAACACTGTTCAGCCTTCGGTTTCAACCAGCCAACACTCAGCTGAATAAAATTGACCAATTAGGCTGCTGAAGGTAGTCTGACCAATTTGTGGTCACCAGTCAGCTAGACTGTCTGCGTCATATGGGCAAATTAGTGACCTTTCATCTGATATTAATTAATATTAATTAATTAAGATCAGTGTGGTTATTGGATTGTGAGGTTAGTAGTTCTCTTTTACCAAGGGGAGAAAGTCATCTACTGCTTTGGTTGTTTCAGATAAGTAATTCCCCTAGTACACTGGACAATCTCTGCAAAGAATTCAAACTTCCATGGCTTTATTAAAAGTCAGAAACAAAAAGGACACATTTTTTTCCAAGGAAAATATAAATGGACAAAGATTATATCTAAATATTCTATTTTCAGAGTATTTATTTTTCAACCTTTCTTTCCTTCTGGAAAGTAGTGATTTCATTCTCACACTAATTTCTATCTTACACGACTTTCACACACTTAGCATTTTAAAGCTCACAGTAGTATATTGACAAGTAAGGACAGACTGATCAAAGTAATGGTTTCTTACACAATATTTTATCCTTTGTGCTTTTAATACTAGAAACCATAAAACATGATAGATACAGAAACGCTGACACTGACATTTACACACTAGACAAGTTAAAAAAAGTGCTCCTTTTAACAGATGTACATATCAAGTAATTGTGCAGAGAATTTCTGATAATTGTTACCAGTAATGATTATGTAGCCATTGTAGTGGATATGCAATTCATTGCACTATTTTACTAAAAACTGATTACACGTTGGAATTTTATTACCCCAGAAATATGTTGGAAGCACTGTATTTCTCTGATTTCAATCTATTGCTACAACATATAGGTGTCATTAAGTCTACAATCTCATTGTTCTGCAGATGTACTGAATGCCGTTAAGAATTTAATGTGATATTTTATATATTTTATGGGTTGGATGGAAGAATACATTTAAACTTAAAAGATATTTAAATATATATTAATTTTATTTAATAGAGATATATAGAAATTTCTATAGCAGTTATGAGTTCAAGTTCAAAGGTTTTATTTTTTTAGTGTGAAGTATACATTCATACATATAACAGGGATTTTTCTGCTCATATGAGAAAGAGCTGTTTGATATCATTTTTGGGGTAAAATTGATCAGTTGGGATGGCAATTTTTAGAAGTATATATTTTTGGAACATGGCCGTATTGTGAAATAAATCCAATAGGGAACGGGGCCCATATTCAGTTCCACAGAGCCCTGAATAGATAGTATGTTTGTAGGATATTTCTGTCAAAGTCTTTTGGAGACTGCAGGAGATGTTGGACCTTAATGAGGACCAACACTGGCTTTCACTGAAGGCAGTGATTGATCTACAGTCTACAGATGTTAAGCAGTCTTACTCTGCTCTTAAGCCATTTTCATGAATTTTGATTACAATAAGTTTGATGTGGTTCATTTATTTGGTGTAATTTGACCCTAAATTAAATCATATCAAATTTGTTTTTTGGTTGACTGTAAAACAAAGTGATTGCTTTACTGGGCAAGACTAATCTCTATTTCTCTGAAAGGAATTTACCTCAACTGAAGCTGTCAACAATGTCTACAGAATAAGGGATCAGTAATTATGATTCCACAGTGATGAGTGAGCAGTCTTTTTGATTGTCCAGGCTAAATTAGGCCATTCTAGGACTAATGCCTATATTGTTGCTTCTTGGGTACATGGAACTGGGATGTTACTTTGTCTCCAGATCAGGATTACCCTGTCAACCAGATTAGTACTTATCTGTCTTAGTTTCTACTGGCTTCCCAGTCCATGGTAGTCTGTGACTGCCACTTCCATCTTCCCGGAGAGGAATGACTTTCTGTTTTGGAGGTGACCAGAGAGGACAGGTCAGACAACCTCATTCTCCAGGGAGCTGGTGTTGGGGTTATAATTGGCTGGTACCCTCACTTGCAGTAGTTAGATGCTCCTGAGTATGCACCAATCAGGGAGCTAGGAATTGGCCCCTTCTTCATGTTTTGATGTGGTGTTCAACTGCTACAGGCATCGATGGCCTTCGAGAAAACGTATAAATGGAACAGCAATAAATTACATTGACCTAGTTGTTTAGGTGTTTTTCTATATATAGTAACAACTGTTCTGTCATATCTCGCTGCCTGATTCAACAGTAAGTGGCTATATTTAGTGTCTCAGGTAGTCATTGTTGTCAAACATTCCTCATTGTATTAAATGATTTAAATTCCTGGTAGCTTTGATCAAAGAGGTATCAGGGGTGTCCTGCTAGTAATGCCTGTCGATCAAAGATACAATCTGTATGCAATGTTCACACTACATTCCCTCTCTGCCAAACAGGTTGTTACTGTAATATTACTTTCAATGTATTGTTATTGTAGAAACAATATTACTTCCAATTACATTGATAAAATTCATGCTTGTATCTATATTTACATATAATGTACTTACAACAACCTTCATACAAAATTATTTTGAAGTAAATATAATGAATATGAACAATAGTAATTTCTTAAAATATTAAATGTACATGTTTATCTGTTATGTAATCACTGACTCAGATCCTAGTATATCCAAATCTCAAATACAATAAATTGTATCATTTTTAGTGATCAAGGATTCAGACTGTCACAAGTACATGTACAGTAGTGACTTGATTATTTAAGTGGATTTGAAATACTTTTTTGGGATCAAAATTATGACATCATAAAATTGGAATTAAGTAACAAGTTTTTATGTACATTTATTACCTTTATGATAACTGAAAATTAGCCAATGAACTCCTAGTTTTATAGTCAAGCCGCTGCGTTTCTAAAGTACCTTTTTGTGCGTTATATTTTAGGGCTGAAATGGATGGCAGATTTTATATTTTGAATGTTTGTTGAATTCAAATATATGATATTTGAATATAAGGATGGTATTGTTTTTGAATACTGTATATAGTATTGAAATAGTGTGACTGTATGTGACAGTCTAGATACTTTTGTTTTATATATTAATCATATTGTTGTTAGTTTTGTTGTTAGCATTACTAAATAAAAACAGCTGAAATTATATGTCTCTAGAAATAAGGTATTTGTGTTATGTTTATTTCCTATGTGTGCTGAAAACAAACGTGAAAGCAAAGTCTAGACTTCCTGACTGCATGTACATTTACTAGTCGGTTATCGAAATTTCCACACCAATAATAACAGAAGTTGAAGTGTATTACCAGGTACTATCCCCTTCAAACCTTTGTCAGAGGGGATATAGTAATGTCCCTGTACATATGTTGTACATGTGTACATACATATTAATACTTGTCTTTGTCAGCTCTCCAGCTACTTCATTCCGCGAGGGATTTTGATCAAACCTCGCACACTTATAAAGTCGAATGTCTGGGTCAAAGGGTCAAGATCTTAAATATTACACATGTACAAACGACTAGAATACCAGGGCAAAGTTTGAGGGTCTGTGTTGTAGGGTTAAGGTCAAGGTCACTTATTCCTAGAGAATCAAGTGTCATTGGTCTAGCAGCTTCACTTCATTAGGATTTTGATCAAATTTTACAGTCAAGGCCACCATTACTCTGAAAGTCTTTATCAGCACTTTAGTGACATCATTCCTGGAGGAATTAGATTAAAACTTTGCATTCATATAAATATGACCATAACATCACAGGCCAGTTTTAGGAACTGGATGGTATCACACAGGTAGTGCAAGCTGTCCCAGTCAGCCATGTGTTGCTATGATGAAGATCGAGGTGAGCGGCTGATGAAGAACTCAAAATTCGAAAAGACAAAGACGCCATCAATATATCTGAAAGTTAGTTTGAAGACTTTCTCATGGTCTTCGTGACATGTCTTAGTAAGCTCTATGGCAAATTCAACGCGTAAGAAAACAAAAATAATTCAGACACGAGGGGCACGGTTAGTCCCTATTGCTATGCCAACAGTCTGTAATAAGAGTATAACTTTGTCGGTAGAGAATTCAATATTTCCCAAAATACTCTCCGTTATAATTGACATATATATATATACTTGTTCACCTGTTTTAGTGGTGAGGGATGAAACCCACGTACCCGTAGAAAACCCACATAATTGGGGAGGTGACCCCCTACCCAGCGAAAGATGTTACTACTGCGCCACCAGACCACCTTTAGTATGGAATATAGTAGTGTAGAGAGCGGACAATTAAACGTTCTTTTAAGGGATGTGTTTCAGGAACGGATGTTAAGTTTGATCAACAGCTCTGTAGTGTGCTTCAAAATCCACATTTCATTAATTCCACTTCAGGAGTGTACAGTATCATAATCATCACAGATTTTATAGCAGTTAGGAAAGTGGTACATACATTACGAATTATTTAAAGCTTTAGTTGAAACTAGATGAGCCAATGATGAAATGTTCTTTGTGGAATCGTATGAAGGTAAGAAATCCAATATAAACGAGAAAGGTCTTATCCTTTTCTGTATACGATCATTGGAATAACTGTAAGTTTAAAAGAATGGATAGCACAGAGGTAGGGTATCCATGGTTATCGATCAGGCCTTGTTCCTGTTTAAGCAAACAACAATGTTCCTGAAATGACATCACAAATTGTCACCCAGACCGTATTCCATTTGCGCATGAAAATGTTCAGTATAACTTTGTCACCTCTTGACCAAGTATTTGACAAAATTCACTTCATTTTGGTAACTAAATGTATGTTTCCTTTTTCTTCAGTAACTCCGTACGCTTTAAAGAACGTCCATATTGGCCTTCTCTTCAGACGACTCTTTCTATATCTCGTAAGATCGGAAATGTACTTTTTACATTTACATTTTCGTTGACTATGCTCATTCTAGAATGAACACAGTCAATAAAAATGTCAATATTAATTACGGCATAAAGATTGTGAATACTGGAATTAGATTATCATCGAAGATAAATTTTCGGTCTAATATCTTGTGATCTGAGGTCATTTTTTAAATTTCTTTATTTGTTACCGACATTAATAAAGTAAATGTATACAGTGGATATTAATAGAAAAAATTTCAACACTTTTCTATCGTTTTCTGATTTATAACTATCGCAAAGTCAGCGTAAACTATAATAAAAATATGTTTTGCTGATCAAAGAATTCTGACGATCGGACGGGCACAGGTACACCGACAAAACGTAAATCAGTCAGAAACCTTGGACTATGATACAACTAGCAGGTTTTTTAAAAGTATTTTATAATTCAGCGGGTGTAAATGGTCACGTTATGATAAAGTTCGGTTTGCATGCACATTGCATGCTGCATTTTAAAATTTTGCATTTAAAATCTGTACCTTGAACCAGATAGCTTATTGTTAGGTCACACCCGGATCTTTGAGACATTGAGCTGGAGCACAAACAACGGAAATTTTAATGTTGCTAACAAGAAGAAAATGTCGGTGACTGTTCGGTCCAAAGTTTATCTCCTCCTTCAACAGACTTGTGTTTTCAAGATGGACTTTGTTCTGTCGAACAAGCTTAAATACCGGAGTCCCCACACATTCAGTCAGTTCAGGATCCTATCTCATCACAGAAATGTCTGGTCAGAGCTCAGTCCTTATCGTGCTGGCTGTTCTTTCAGCTACAGCCTCTGCAGCGCTGCCCTTCGTCTGGTCGGACTGTTGTAAGTACATTTTAATATTTACCTGTGTTATGTTGTTAATTGATTTAAATACCTGCTGCTTTGGGAATGTTAATAGACATCCATAACACATCGAAAAATGTAACACCCTCATACACACACGCACACCCTCACCGGCACACACATGTTTCAACCTTCATTAAGTTTGTTCTACCACATGAAATAGACACTTCATCATTCTTAAGTGCACTGTAATTGTTTTTCTATATCTAGTTATAAAATGCTTCATATTGATACAAGGACATTAGGTCAACAAAGTGGTAACGTCGAATTCCGTTTCCCAGATACTGTGATTTATCTGAAATGCACACAATCGCCTCAGTGTGGGTAGTCCAAATTGTTCTTTCTACCTATCCGCGATTATCTTTTTTGTCGGTCGATACCGGCCAACACAAAAACTTTCGGACTAGGATACAGGTAGCACATATCTGTGACGTCACAAGTTCAACGCTGTCAGCAACTTCCAAGTAAAATTAATACAATTTTAATGATGAAATGAGTTCCTACTGACTAACGATGTACTTTCTACGAGTGTGCGGACACACATGCAGATACTATCTAAATGAATCTGTATTTTTAAAAATTCATTATTCTGGTGACTACATATATATATACTTTGTAGATACACTAAAATGCTTTGAATAGGCCTACAACTCGATTAAAGTCAAATACAGAGAAGATATTTAACAGTATTTTTATGTTTTAGCAAACATATTTAATAAAATGGTTAATCACGGATGAATTGAATTATTGATACATCTGTTCATGTTAAAGTGAAATATATGCAAGTATTGTATTCACTGGATTTTTATATATAGATGAGGTAGTGAAATTTTCTTTTTGTCTGTATAACTAACTTGAACGTCAAACTGTTGAATATCGTCTTTAACATTCGAGTTTCCTAGCTTTGGCTCATATTGGTAATATTGTTACGATTTTTTCTTAAAGGTTGGTTACATGACCGGCAAATCACAAGTTAATCACTGTTAGCCGTCTAGATGTTTACTCGTACATGACTGATTTCATTGTTTTTGATTTCGAAAAAAAAACTTTCGATAAAATGTGGCGTAACGAATTATTCAGTCGGAGTTGTGGAATAGGATGTTGATGAAAGTTGACGGATGAACGTTTAGAATTGTTCACACAAGTATACCGAAGAATATTATTATTATATTTATTTCCACGGGAGAACAGTTTGAGATAAGATGATCTTGAAGATCTCTGATGGTACAGTCGTTCCAGTGGCGTTCCATGTGAACATCAGACATACCATAAATACAGTACTCATTAAAACATCAGTTATCTTCTCAATTTACATCCAATCGGAAACTCCATAACATAAGCATTCTGCGATGCATACGATGTATCAAAGTTTTTGAAATAGGATGTTTCTATAACCACCGCTGAGAAGAAATATGACAACATATAACAAAACATCTTTATGGAGGACAATACTGATCAACTCTGTTCAATTTTTCAACGATATCGAGTTTGGATTAAAGTTTTGTTTACATGACATATATTTTTTTAGCCAGCGACAAAGCCCACAATGCACTGGTTGTCCACAGCATCGAGGTTTCTCCGGTGCCTCTCGCCATCCCAGGAGATCTACACCTCACCTTCAATGCTACTGTTCTTAAACCCATCCAGGTCGCTATGATGGACTTCAAATTTGTTAGGAAGACTGCTCTTGGCACTGACGTTCCGATCGCATGTGTGGGAAATGTCGGAAGCTGGTAAGCTCAATTCGGCTAACCTCGGCTAATTCCGGTATTATTCATCGATAAAGATGTAGTTACGTAACCAACCGAGATGTGACGAATGTTCCATTCATTCCTCGTGATACTGCTAACTAATATAATGATGACAACAACGACCAAAATGATAAACGTAGCCTATTTGTATCATTTTGTTCACAATATCTCCAAAAAGGGCATTCAATTACGGTGTTAAACCTTTTAAGAGCTTATTCGCGGTAAATATTTCATATTGTATTTCGCTTTCATCAGATCTCAGATTTCATATTTTATATCAATAGTATCAATTTCTCGTTGATTCCTTCAGCTTAGTACATATACAAACAAAATTAATCTGAAAGTAGGGAGACACTTCATAAGACTATTTTCGGTGTATATCATGAGTAGTCACTCTCTTCAATTTTTTTTATCGATGTGTTTTTAATGTCACTTAAACCTACTTATAAATATTCGAGATTATTCAAACTCGCGTTTGTATCCCTAATTACAAATGTTAGGGGGCATTTTAGCTTGCATTTTAGTCGATCTCAGTGATAGATTTGATCGTTTCCAATCCTACAAAAACTAATCCGCTTCCAACTGTAAAATGTGTGTCGTGTCTATCAATTTCCACGGATTGAGTGCTCCCGGAAACACCGCATAAAAGTTTACAGAAGAAGTACGCTTTTGTAGTTACCGGGCACGTGGTTGCCATAGGAAATAAGATTGGGTACTAGTTGGAATTTTAGTATACATATATCGTATGTGTAAATAACATTATAAGATCAGAAAAATCGATTCCCAGAAATATTGATATACTCGAGAAAATGGTTCAATAAATTAAAGCAATTTAGATATAAAGCAATGTATCTTATACTATTTTTAAAAAAAATCTTATCATATATCATCAAAATGTTATTGAATTAATTTGTGAATATTCCATTGCCAGTAAATGATTAAAAACATCAACGAAATCTCTTCAGACGAACCAGTACAACATATACTGTGCATGTGTTTTTATGTTGATATGTGTTACAGTACTTTTGACGGATGCTCTATCCTAAATGATCTGGGACAAATCGGAAGTCAAAGCACAGCTCAGAACGTGACCTCGCAGGTAAGAAAAATTGTAAGATAGAGGTCTTATCTATAAAAGTAATGCACAATAAAACTGAAGCCATGGACCATTTTATGTTATAATGATCGAGTCCTTCAGCAAGACACTGAAATCCAATTGCAACCATTAACAGGCGACGGATCTCTTGCACGATGTTCAGCGTGGCAGTCACCAGCTTATGGCAAATTTGATACTTGAACTTGGATGACTTATAGCGAGCGCGTTATGGTATTGTGTGTGGTGTGAAACTTTGAAATCAACAAGCTTAAGCTGCCTATACGATCAACTTTAAACGGAAGTGTGGCCGGAACTTCATTACCCACAATACACTTACCACAACACGCAATGCGACCTGTTGAATCAATTAAAAAATACTTTGACCGACAATATATCTTTTTAACTTTTCAGGTAGAAATGAAATCATACTAAAAGTCTTATATAATTCAAAGAAATCTAACAATTTTAACCATTCAATATTAGAGTATGGGTATTCTCCTGTGTATTCTTCTGGAGTGTATTTTTTATGACTTAATATTTGTACGCAACTTCCTTCTGGTTTTCCAGCTTAATTTCTTTAGTGTAAATAGCATCAAAAGGTAACTGTTTTTTTTCATACACACAGATAAGTACTATGTTTAACAACGCCGGTGCCAATATTGCATGCCCAATACAGCCCCAGAGTATCGTCGTCCGAGATTTTGTTTTTCACATCCCTCGCCTGTCCAGTGCTATGGATATTTTTGCCACCGTAAGTAAACCTTCGTTGCTTACATTAACACTTGACAAAGCTTCAAACAGTCAAAAAATATTGAAGAAACGCGAGAAATTTTCAATTCGTTTTCAGATCTTGCATAGTGCCATTTCCTTGTAGTGGGGAAATGTTGATCGTTTGTAATGGTCACTGTCATGTCAGTATTTATCGTAGAGAGGTCATTTTCATTGGTGACATATTTCCACGAGCTGATCAATTGTAAAAAAATTGACAAGAATTTTCAATATTACTTCAACAAACATCCTTTTGAGAAAAAAAAACATACAATTTGAGCCATATGAAAATGAATATTTCAACAGTACACACGATTGCCTTCTTGGTTTGATTTTTAATAAAAATGAATGACCGTTGCAGAAATTTTAATTCAAGTACAAGACAAACAATTTTGCATGGTATATTGTTTGATTGAATTCATTTTTTTTTATCAACAGGGTGACTATAATGTTACGGTACAATTGCGCGAGCCAGCGACTGATGCTCAACTGGGATGTCTGACGTTTGACGCGTCATTGGTCAAACCATCGCCGACATGCTCCGGTTGGTTATGTAGTGGCCGGAGAAAGCGTCATGTAGCTCCTTAATTACAATGACCAGTTCTAAAAAATATATCTGTTTTCAAAAATAAATAATCCATTTGGGATCCTTAAACATGTGTTATAGTATATGTCTATTTTTGAATGTATGATTCTAAGAGGGCGATAATCATGCATTTTGCATGTCTGCAAAATGTTGACACGGGTAGTATGGCAAAGCAGAAAATCTTTGGCGCCAGGCATTGTTTTGAAACAACATGAAAATATAGCTGTAGCTTTGGCTTATTGAATTGTGATAAATGGTGAAATCGGTTCTTTATAACTCACTTCAGTCGGTATAAAATGACACAAAAAGAGTCTTTCCTTTTATCCTGTGACCCAAGTGAGATTTGGAGATTTTTTTGTCTCTATTTCTGAATATTTTTTTTTTTTTTTTTTTTGAGTTTTGAGTGTTTTTTTTTTCTTCTTCCTTATTTTTCTGTATCTTCTTTCATGGAGGTTTCCCTAAGCTCTTTCCGGAATCTGCCAAGAATTAAAACAGTTCCCGATTTTGATAAAATTATGTATGAATGACATCACAAACATTACTTCGACACTCTCTTCCTGATTTTACAAACTGGTCGCAATTAACATCAATTACTTCTGCGGGGGTAGTTTGGGGACATGATCGTTCTCAATATTTCATTTTTATCTCGGTGATATTAAAAAAATATTTGAGATTCGATTTATAAATTTCATATGAATGGAAACTCATGAATCCGTTCAAATCAGTCGTTAAAATTATTAAGATATCCGACGATTGCAAAGAAATGACGTCACTGAACCGACAGAGGTATTAAGACGTCACAATTAGAACCGTAGTTGTAGCCAAGATGACACAAGAAATGACATGGAAAGTGATGTTTACAAAAATAGCAACTCTTGTCATCTTTTATTTGTCTTCATTTTGTATACAAGGCTTGCTGAAGTGAAAATTCAATTCTTAAATATCATGACATAAAACTCGCGGAACACGCTGTATTTCTGTGATGTTTATGCTGGTCGAAAAAGAATACTAAGAAATATGTTTTCGTCAGTATGATCACATTGAGAAATATTCTATTTTATTGATCAATTTACGTTTGCTCTCGTCAACTTACTTTTATGGTCTACTTATGATACTGCCCCAATACTCCAATTGAGAACCTGGAATTCATTGGTCCTGACTTAGATATACATGGTTAGAATCGTTGAAGAAAGTGAAAGCACTTACCCTTCCGGTTTATTTTGTCATTTTCCCCTGGAATTTGTTTTTATTTTGACTCGCTCAGCTCATTAATACTCACGAAGCCTTACTGACTAAAGTACAACAGAATATTTAATCCTTTTCGCAATTACAACAAATATGAAATAAACATTTCTGATATTAAATTCGTTTATTTCGACTCAGATTCAGTGACGGATCTAGGGCTATCGTGTCTAAATCCTGGAAACTTCATACAAATATACAGTATTATACTTCCGTATTACTTAAACATAAATGCCTGTAACTGGAATAGCAGTGCATGACGAGTGGTTGCTCTAATCAGTAAAGGATCAGGATGGTTTTTTTTTGAATTCTGTAGTTGAAGTCCCTATGCAAATGTTCGATCAAAAGTCGAACAAGTAGGTTTTTGTAGGCCGAAGACAAGACCTTGCAATACAGCATGTAATTCTTGTTAAATGTCAACATTGGAATATGTTACATTCTGTTCTTGAGAATTGCTGCAGATGACCCGCTAAACTTTTACACATGACGGACCCGACATCGTCGTATTTTGAAAAATAGAATGATTGAATATACATGTACATTTTGGTTTTCAATGTAATGATATCTATGGCAAAATTGGTTAAAAGAAAAGCAAAACAAATTTGTATACTGGAGCAGCTAGGTCGTTGGAACTTCCGACCTGGTGACAGGGTTGATATAAAATTTATTGCATTCATAAATACATACATGTACATAAAACACAGCAGTATGAATCACATTTGAATCGGAATCAGAAACAAGTTTTACAATTTATATAAATTTGTCTCTGTTTGTAACACATGATTTCTTTAGGACGACATCAAATGGGAAAATGAATGAATTAAATACTTCGTAAATTTGTGGAAAATAGCAAAACAGTAAGTAGAAAGAAGGGATGTGAAATGTATGAAGGAAAAATAATTGAAAAAAATAGGAGGAGAAAGTAGCTTGCGTCATGACATCTAAACGGGAAAAACACGTGCTATTACATTTGTGCATCAGGCTAAAACGATCATTCGAAACTCTTAGAACACATTATATAACTTTGAACACAGGAAAAAATAAGTTGTTATAATCTCTAAGCTTGATATTACCGAAAAACAGAATATCTGTAAAATAGGACGGTTCAGACTACTAAAACAACGGAGGCTCGACGAAAAGGTCAACAATGATATAGTAAGTCGAGTTGTTGGTCTCTTCTTCTAGTTTAACTTTCTACGTAATCGATAAATTTTAATGACATGGGCAATGTATACTGCATTTCATCCTTAACATTGCATGGTAAATCTGACCCATTCCGCTTCCGTTATTGTAAGAAGAAGGGACTCTCTGATCTGGCACATTTCGATATTTTTTCAACTAAATGAGTGACTGATTACTTTTTATAACACCAGGTAAAGAATTCCAGAGTTTAATTTCTGATGGAAAAAAGGAATTCGTTTACGACATGTAAATACAGAGGAAGAAGATCATGAACTATTTTAAGGATCGGGATTTTGTCATGCTTGTGTCTTTTCTTTAAGTTTTAAGATAAAGTCTTGCTCTACCGGTTAATATATTTCCGCCAGCAGTTATTCTTCCTGTCTCTAGCTGAAGATTTTTAACCTATCAGATTGAATTATTGTTTTCCCAAACCATATCTCCTTATTCAAGAATATGCCTAATTAGAGTAAAATAAAAAGTTCAAAGAGAAGAACGATCAAGGGTGACCGTATGTGTACGTAGAACACGTACCTTTGGTGAGATCTTAGTTCTGATATAATAACTATGTTCTCCTCTGATTTCCATTCTAAGTACAACAAAAATTTCGGCATAAAAAATCGATCATGATACGCAAAGAAGACTTGTTTGAAAAAAAAAATCTAGTACATTAATGCATGGCGTTAAGTCTTCAATATATTGCTGTTCCCCTAGAGTATATACCCTGAAATATTTTTAATTGGTTGCATCAGTCAGAAATTATTGTTTTCATTTCATCTTGAAATTATCATTTTTGCTCGCCAAGGCTAGTGGAAAAATTTAAGGCTCCATTTAAAAAAAATCTAATTTATCATAAAATATAATTGTGTTTGCTTTGTCTATTGCAGGATATTTATAGAAGCTCAGATATTGATATGGGATGATCCCAACCCAAGGGGTAAAAAAATGAAACAACCGAACATTTCTTTTTATCTTGTTCTAATCATAACAGATGTAGACATCTTTTTCTTTCTCATCTTCTTCCCATTAAATCTGTAGACGTCCTTCTTTTTGGCGATACATTTTTATCATTTGCAGAAAATGAAGCTGTATTTTTTAGTGTCCAAACTTTCATATTAAAGACTAAACGATTTGAGCATTAGAAAGAGTTACTGCCAACACTACTGTACTCCTTCCATATACGCGAAACTTTTTACTTTCATGAGTTTTTGTATATCTGTATTAACTAATAGTACAGCAGTTTGTAGTACTACATGTATAATTAACAATTTATTAAGATACCCATATGTTACTATGGATGAACTTGCATTCCTTATCATATTGTATTTGTCGATCTCACATAATGTATACATACTATACTACTCATTCTATCCAGTTTCCTTACTTCATTTCCCTCTCCTAAACTCTTTTCACTTTCCCTTTCCCAAATTCGATCAGTCGCTGCCTGCTTGTTACTTCTAAGGAGACAGATTAACATAAGTTTATAACTTCTTTCTGAATCCTTTTTGTATAACATGCTTTGAATGAAATGCCACTGCCAAAATAAAATAAAGTTTAAAACAAAAAAATCGCTAGTTTGCGAACATGAACCTTGCCGCGTGATAGCCAACTTTTAACAATATTTCCCTGAGATTGAGATCAACTTTTTATAAGTCATCGTCAAGGCAGGAATTTATTCCTTTTTTCCTACACCTCTGGGATTGTACATAGGTCTACATGTCTATCTTAATGGCGACCTGACGTCATTTGACATTGTTGCTGTGACGTATACCCCTTGCTCTGACGGGAATCAACGTAGTTCTGTCGGTGGATACACTTGTCGAGCTCTGTCTACTGTCAGAAGAGTAAGCGAAATCTGCAATCCCATTGAAAGTCGTTTTCTGATTTCTCATAATCGACAAAGTCAAATATTCGTTGATGTTGAGAAGTCATAGAAGGACAATGAAGTATATATTATAAGGAAAACGGATTTTTTTTAGACCGGATTCGTATTTGCCCTACAAATTACTTTGATAAATTCACGTCATTTTGGCGCTTGAAAATCAGGTAGAATCTGATCAACTTTCGATGAAATAACGAATCGACCACAACCATTTTCCCGTTTCAAAGACAGGGTTTTGAAATACAAAATGACGGAGATGAGGTACTTTAACTTTAATTTTGATAATTTTAATCAAACCAACTAATTAAATGTTGTTCTGATCACATTGATCAGAATGCAATGTGTTCACTGCTAATGGTAGATCGCTTGAACAAAAATATAAGTGTTCCTTAATACCCTGAAATGTGGGTATAAATGCCCCAAAATTGTGTGAAGTTCTAGACTTGTGCTCCGCGATTTTCAAGGATTCACCTATGTACACCCAGTTTCAAATGACAAGGGGGTGGGGAAAGAGAACCGATATATTGATGTTTACCTGGGGTATAGACGTTAAAAACATGTATATCTTTTCTAAGTCTCTGCCTGGGGTTCGAGAGAGTAACTGCTCCTGTTGTCATTACAGAATACCAAAAATCTGTGTTCCAACAAAAACAAAACGACAATGTGATAGTTTGAAAGTTCCAGAAACATGTGTCCCTCTGCCAATGACAGCAAAAGGAGATTTTGGAACAGTCACGAGTGTTGACAATTCCAATCTGTCAACATCACTAGGGGAAATTAGTCCCCAACCCGATGGTGTTGGTGACTGGCCAGAGCCTGAATTAGACATCGAAGCTCAAGGTGAGGAGGATGTGATACTAAGTGATGAAGATGATGACGGGCAGTACAAAATTGTCATTGACGACACCCTCAGTACCGACAGTGGAACACCAGAACCGCAACATGATGATGTCAAAATAGAAGTAAACCCTAGCTTGGGAGGTACATGTATTGTATGTTATTTACACAAAAATACATGTAATAAAGCTACCATAATCTGTCTTTGTAAACTTTGTTTTTCACAATCTGGTAGGCACCAAATCTGCAAGTGAGAATTTGTTTTGTTTTTATTTTCAAGTGACCTAGTATTTAGATTTCCCTAAGCACATGCATGTCTTGTATTAAGGATTGGTGGAGGCAATAAGGGCACTACACATATGAAGTAGGAGGGTCACATGATCAGTAATGTACATGTGTAAATTGATAATGTGGTTTTATTGAACGACAATGTCTTTGGGCGTACTGGAATCCAAGAAGGGGCTTATTGGTAGATAAATACAATCATATCATTTCATTTTCAGATGACAATCCTTATCAAGTACACCAGTCATTCTCAGCTACACAGACAACGGCCAGCGTCACTGAAGACATGTCCAGTTATGATCATACATCATGTTGTCATAACTTGTCTTCTGTGAAAGACACACAACACATTGCACAAGGTTCAAAGCTGACAAGTTTTCAGAACATGGACATAAAAATTAAACGAAAGCCATCTAATGAATGCAGTGGACAGTTTACATACTCCATGTCCAGTCTGGAGCTTGAGAGCCAGCTAGTAGACCAGGCCATTGATAACCTGCTGACCCTGCCACAGGTGTTCGCAGAGGTGGTGGAGAGCAAGAAAAGTCAAGGTGCAGCAATACAGCTTCAGCAACTAAAACTTGTAGCATTACAGGTAAAAAAAGAAAAGATGATTAATTTACTTAGGGACAGGTGACATCATATGCTATACATTTCCTCCCAGCAGAGGGCAAGGTTTGATCGAGGACTCTAATTCTTCAAATGAGCTGCACAGCTCTCTTAATATTTCTATTGGGGTTGTTTAAGTTTGGCCACTATCAAATAGCACATAACAAGTGTATGACTATAGGTATTCACTTTCCTGCCCAGCTGCTGTATCAATCTTCAACTTTTAAGCAATTTTTCTCAATTACTAAGAGACCTAGAGTCAAGATATTGGGTCAGTAATATGCTTGGGTGAAGAACTTACAACTTTGGTAAAGTGAATCACCTTGATAGACTCTAAGTGTCACAGGAGTCATAATGTGTTACAATGACCTCTTTGAATAAAAAGAACTACATGCAAGAATAAAGGATTATCAAGTTTTTTTCAAATGAATGACATTGACCTACTTTTACTTTTTGCAAGGTGATAGGAGTCTAAGGTCATAAATGCCTGAAAACTGCTTGAATGAGCACTTCTTATAAAATGGTCTGTTCATAAGTTGCTGTACAAGTCCATTGTCTGTCTTGATGTAGTGTTTCACTGATTGTTATACAAATACTCTAAAGTTGTATTTTTCAATGGATGGAATTTTCACAGTTTTATAAAAAATTAAAAGCAAATATTTTTTTCCCACATAAGTCATAAAATGGATCAAATGGTTTCCCCTTCTGATTTTATTTTTAAATGAACAACCATATATTGTTCCTGATTTTATCCATTTATTCTTGTGAGTAATGCATGAGAAGTTTATCTACACATTTATTACAAATCAGCATAAATTTTCTCTTACAGAAAGAATTTGAAGAAGGTGAGACTTATTCTGATTAGTAAGGGTTTCTTAGGTCCTCTGACCCAAAGGGTCAAGATGACCTATAGCCATTTTGTTCTGTCTGTTGTCATGTGCCGTGCATAAACTCTCCATTCAAATGACTTCTTAAAGCCAAAAGGTCAAGGGTGCTGATATTGGCCTTGTAGCATGATGTGATGAAGGGCTACCAATTTTGTGAAAATAAATGACCTTGGCTCTGTTTTCAAAGTCACAGGGGACAAATGTGTTAAAATCTTTAAATGACTTCTTCTCAATAACCAAAAATGATTAGGATGCTGATATTGGGCCTGTAGCATGATATGATGAAGAACTACGAAGTTTGGGAAAATGATTGACCTTGACCTACTTTGAAGGTAACAGGGGACAAATTTGTTTTTTTAAATGACTTCTTCTCAATATCCAATGTAAGGAGACACAGAAGTGAAATAAAAGAACATGCTTTTGATCAGACTGACTTTTTGATCACCTGCTTTCACAAATTGCTGACCTTGTTGAAATAGCATGATTGGCTTTAAGATTGTTTTATTTGATTTTGGTCCAGTTGTTTTGAGTTGTGTTTTCGTGTCCAGTTACAATTTTGTCTTTGTTGATTAAAGTCATGGTATACTCTTTGTGATATACAAGTCTGTCTTATTAATGGTGACATAAGTACTCGGCTTGTGTATCTTTTTGTGATAACGTAAAAACTTTCCATCTGAATTTTATTTTATCAGTTACTGCTTGTATCTTGTAGTGGTCCAACAATACACAATTAAGGAATTTGTTAATATGAGTCTTTTTTGTTAGTGTAAACTAGTGATGCTTGCAATTTTTCTTGACATATTCTTCAAATGAATTTTATACCAGAGAGACCTAAGAACATGTTACGTTTAACATAGGTATTTGGAACTATCCCAATGTATTGGTGTATTTTTGTTTACTTTTCTTTTCTTTGAAAGGGAATTGGGGGAGGGGTGTTTAGGTGGGGTTAAAAAAATTACACCCTTCTATGGTGTATATGAAGTATAGAGGGCTGTTAGTGTTAGCTCACCTGCCAAAAGGTTATTGCCAATTCCTTATCAATGTTTCCCTTAAAAGTAAACTTTAAACTAGGACAAAGGGCTACCATGTTTGTACAAATGTGATTGATATTTTTACCAACTTTAGAATAACTGAGAAATCTAGGTACATTATTTCAGACCATTTTCATGCTGGAATGTAGAGCTAGTTCTGACCTACAAAAATGTACCAAGTTTGGTACAAATTTATGAATTTTGCTATTTACAAGGCCTCAGAGGTCAATTGTATTAAGAGGTTCAAATTTCTTCTTTTCAATGACCCACATGCTCAGTATCACAGTATTTGTGTTACATGTATAGTAGTATTCGAGGGTAATGTGCTTTCCAATTTGCAAAAAAGTAGAACAAGCAGGCAAGCAAAAGCCATTGGGCTTCAAGTTAGTGAATGTTGACCATTTAATCCAAAATCCAGAACAGTACAGAAATTTATATATTCACCCTCGATATCGTAACATACCAAATTGTATTAATTTCTACAACTTGATGAACTGTTGAAGCTTCAGTACATTGCACAACGTATGTAAATTTCTTACTATTCTCAAAGATAAACAAAACCCTCCTGGGTAACCTGTTGTACATTGTATAGAATGTGTAGGCTATCTATACATTACTGTATACATGTTGTACCTTCTCAACACCTATGTATGAAGTTATGAGAATAAAGAACTAAACTGAGAATGTTATAACCATATCAGGTAGAATATGATCAAATACAACTGTAACAAGTTTTCACGTTCCTGCATTTTATAATACAAGAATAAGATATCAGCTTCACATAATATTTTTTTCTACACTGCACTGTTGATAAAGTATTATTGATATATTCAATTCACTTTTTAGCTGAGAAGGAGATGAAAGCCTTGAGGGATGAGATTTCTGGTGTATCTCATGATGTCATTCACACTCATCAGTCGGTCATTGAGAGCACTAAACAATGTGATGCATTGCAGCAAGGTTGGTTCATGGTTCATATTTGTTTACTCATAAATTTGTTCTTGCGTATATATATAAAACACCAGTAGTTGTCGTGGTGGTCACTCTACTCTTTCAGGAGAGGGTGATGAATTTCTTTGTAAATAGTGGAATAGTATACTTTCAATAAATAACATTAATTAATCATCCCTCTCTCTTCTCGAGACATGTGATACTAGTATTCAAATGGAGAAAAAATTTTCTTTCTTTCTTTCTTTCTTCTCTTTCTTTCTTTCTTTCTTTCTTTCCCCTTAAGTATGTCACAATAGTTTGAGAGGAGGGGCTTACATATTATTTTCAATTGGTAGATGCAGTGGTAACACAGGGGTTGGATTCCCTGAACAAACATGAAAAAGTATAGGGTGACATGCCAGATCAGTCATCCTGATGTTATTCCACAACCATTACTTGAGATATTTGGGTACCTAAGCATTTTGTGGTATTTTGGCATTCTTTGGTATTTTGTGGTACTTTTAGCTAATTGTATGATTTGTTCGATACCAGATATAACCAGCTATTTATCAATATGTGAGGACGTACAGCGAACAGTTTTTTACAAACAAGAAGAGTATGACCTTGAGAAAAGGTAAATTTTTATCGTTATCTTGTTTTATATATAAGGATACATTATAATGGGGGGGGAAAAATGCAATATTTCGTTGAATGGTACCGTAGATTGTGTTTATGTAGTAATAAAATGGATTAGCATAACAGTATTTTAGTTTCGTATTCCGCTTCATTATGGGGCGAGGGGGTGCATGTGTGTTATGATGGATTCACCTCATCCATTTGTCCATCTGTCTGTTCGTCATCTGCCCGCCTATTTGTTGTAGACAAACTTTGTCTGGTTTTGCATTTGCTGAGTTTACCACAGATCTCTTATATATTTTGGCAGATTGGCCAGTACAATATGGAAATGTGCCTCATGAAGTGAAGTGCATTTTTTCCCACCATATCAGAGAGTCATCCCCCTTTGATGTAAAAATGGACACAGATTTTGTTTAGCTGTGCATTTGCTCATTTTGCTGTGAGTCTTTTTAGAATTTGGTGGAAATAGCCAGTATAATATGAAGATGTGCTCTCTGAAGTGACCTTTCACTTTTTCCCCAATTTTAGAGAGTTATTCCTCTTTTATTTTAAAAATGAACACAATTTTGTCTGGTAATGCGTTTTGAGAAAATAGCGGTTTCCCATCCCATTGACTTGTAATTTGGTTTACACCTTCATTGAACAGTAACATTTTATACATTAAACAGGTTTTTTACTTTTTATCCAAAATTTTGGTTGCCATTGTGACTGGTAACTGTGAACAGGTTTTAATGGCCATTATTCCTTGGTCATTCTACAGATTTTATTATTTGATTATGGTCAAATGGTATTACTAATTGAAAGCTGTGGTAGAATGCATTAGATGTTTCAGAACAGTAACTATGGCAGCACAATCCTGGCTTGTGATTGGGCAAACTTTAGTTATCATTTGAATTTTGATGAAATTTGGTATATAGGGGTATAAGGGGATGCCAAATGACACTGTATGTGTTTCATTGTCATGACAACCTTGCTAAGGCAAATAGTGGCCTCTAATTGGTTGAAATGTAGATATTTACTTATTTTTACCTAACTTGTACAAAGAGGTATTAGGAAATGCCAAAAATAATTTGTCAACTGTTTTTGACATTTTTAATGGAGTTTTAACCTAATTTGGTATATAGAGGCACTTGCATCTGCAGAAGGTAAAAGTTATCTTGAGGATAATAGTTCTAGTTTCGGCTGTTTTCATTGAAATATTTATCAAGCTATAATATTATCTTAAATCATTGTGTTAATTTTTTTAAAGCAAGATTGAAAGTTACCAACAAAAAATTGCCGCCTATGTACATATGGTAGTTGAGCAAGAAAACCAAAGTGACACAATGATTGAACTTCGAAATCTGACAGAGGACATGGAAATTTTACGCAACAAAAGTAATGTTATTTCTCAAAATCGTATCTGTTAATCTATTTGTATAGTCAATTTTAACAGGTAATTGTCATATCAAATGTTAATAATTGCTGTGTTGATTGGATTATTGTGAACATCTGTTGATATTTTTCTTAGGTGAATTGAACCATATAATGACCTTGTTAGTCTTTTATTTTATAGTATCAGAGACATATATATATGTGTTATATACGTCTCTGATAGTATTGATAAAATTGAAACCATAATGAATCTTAGATAATGTTTCGCATATTCATTGTGCATATTTTATCAATACTTAAGATGCAATATCTATCATTATTATAACTTGCAGTACTCATAAATAACCTCATAAATATTTCCATTGCATTTTTTATGATGCTGGAAATATATGGGGGGAGCATGTAGTCCCTGCTTTGTCCCTCCATCTATTCGTCTGTCCTTTCATGTTTGGAGCATAACTTTTCCCATCAGTTAAGCAAGGATCATGAAACTTGGTGTATAAATTGGTCATACTAAGGGGATATGCAGTGTACCAAATTCAGGGCCCTCAATCCCTCTATTACAGAGTTACTGCTCTATATTAAAATTTTGTGTCCGGAGCATAACTTTGCTTGCATTTAAAGTGTATATACATTGGTAATGCAACACATTAATTTAAGAGTTATTGCTCATTGTTAAAATTTTGTGTCCAGAGCACAACTTTGAATTGCTTGCATTTAAACTAAGATTATGAAACTTTGTAGATACATTGATTATACCAAGACAATGTGAAGTGTACCAAATTCAGAGCCATCGATTCCTGAATTACAGAGTTATTGCCCATTGTTAAAAAACTCTGGTTAGGAGCAAAACTTTGCCAAAGTTAAGTAAGGATCATGAAACTTGGTGTATACATTGATCATGCTAGGACAATGTGCATTGTACCAAGTTCAGTGCCTTTAACCCCTCAATTACAGATTTATTTGCCCTTTGATAAAATTTTGTGTCTAATAAAGTTGTTTCACTGGTACTCTTGTTTCCACAGAAAGAGACAATGAATTGAACAAAGAGGAATTTTTGAAATTAATGGACAGAACATCTGAGAAGCAGGTCACAGATCAATTGATGTGTCTGGATGAAGAAATGGAAACACAAAGGAAGACAGCTGAGGAAAAAACTAAACTGGTATTAATATCTGAACATCCTAGTTTTGGAATTACTTGAAGTCGCAGATCCAGGGAGGGTTCCCAAGCCTCCATTTTTTCTTGGAAATTTTTTTTTTTTTTTTCGACCAACCATCATTAGATGGTGTGCTATTTAAATTGACATTGTCCATTGTCCACTGTCCGTAAATAATTTCCTTATTGCATTTCTGTACTGAATTGATCGTTCTCAAATTTCATTTTTAGGTTTGGTTGGTCCTTAGTTGTGCCTGTGTGATTTTTGAATTGATGAGAAATAACAAAATGGCTGAAAGGTGGCAATCTTTGATTTTGTCAATGAAAGTTTGTTATTTCTATTTCTTGAGAAGTATGAAAAGTGACTTGATTTTAACTGGAGTATTTTAACAGTGCACCAAAACCAAGATGTTCCTTTTGACTCGTATACCTACGGTACTCTTTGTTTTAGCCCACCATCATCAGATGGTGGGGTATTCAAATTGCCCTGCGTCTGGTCCGTGGTCCGTCCGTCCGTAAACAATTCTTGTTACCGCTATTTCTGGGAAAGTACTGGATGAATCTTTCTAAGATTTCATATGCAGTTTCCCCTTGGTCCCTAGTTGTGCATTTTACCTTTTCTGGACTGATTCAAATTCAAGATGGCTGACAGACGGCCATCTTGGATTTTGGAAGTTAAAGATTGTTATCGCTATTTCTTGGAAAGTACTGGATGGATCTTTCTCAAATTTCATATGCAGATTCCCCTTGGTCCCTAATTGTGCATTTCCTTTTTTTGGACTGATCCGAAATCAAGATGGCTGACAGGCAGTCATCTTCGATTTTGAGAGTAAAATCTTGTTACCGCTATTTCTGGGGAAGTACTGGATGGATCCTTCTGATATTTCATAGGTATTGGTTTCCCTTGGTCTCTAGTTGTGCATTGTACTTTTTTTGGGCTGATTTGAAATCAAGTTGGCCCACAGGCAGCCATCTTGGATGTCAACAGTAATACAGCACAAGCAGATTTTCTTCGATATTCTATTACCGTATATTGATTCAAGACCATGTCCATTATCCACCTGTAGCTGACTGCTATCTAATAATACTTTGGGATCTTTTTCAAATGATATTTGCCAGTAGGTGCTTAATAAAAATATCTTGTGCCATCATTGAGTACATTCAATGAAGACCAGTTCATGAACATTTACAACACCTGTAACAAAAAAAAAAAAGAATAAACAAATCTTCAAGAACTGAAAACAGATCCTCAAATGGTGGGCGCCAAGATCCCACTGGGATTTCTTGTTTTCTTACAGATTGAAGATCTACAGGAGAAGCAAAGACTTTTGGAGCAGTCTATTCTTGTTTTGCATGTGAGTAAGAAATAATCTACATAAATATCAATATGTTTGAAAAGTAGTACAAATTGGTTATTGTTGTTTATTAAAAAAAAGCTTGAACAGGCAAATTCTTATTTTTGAGTTTATTATGATAAGTAGTTAAAAACAATTTAGATCTATAGATATAATTGTATATCAACTTTGTGTTTGTTTATTGTGTTTCTTAATTCTGAGAGCATTCCATCTTCACGATTGCATCAAGGAATTTCTTCACACAGGTGTATATATACATTTGGAAATAAAATTTAATATTTTTTTGTACTGCTTAAAAAACAAAGAATGTAGGCAATTGTTATCTGGTATAAGTGTTTGAAGTATACCTTAGATGATTTTGGGAGATGCAGTATAACATTATTTGTAACAGTGAATTTACAAATCTCTTGAATGTTTAAAGCAAAATTAAGATTTCTTAGATAATAATGCGAGAAAGAAACTGTCATATATTTGACTAACTTAATGGCCGCCTCAGTTTTCCACAGAACACTTGCAGAAGAAGTTTGTACTGTCACATAAACATATAAAGGTTCTTTGCACCCTTCCATTTTCATGTACATTTTTTTGTCTTCGCAGAAACGAAACGCCGCACAGCTGACCCGGCTAAGGAGACAAATGAAGGAAGTTCATATTAGGAGACGGCGCTGGAATGACCAGATCTCACAACTTGAAAATGTTGTATGTAACCTCAAACAGCAGCTCCAGAAATAGTGATGTACAAATTACTCACTTTTTTGTTTTGTTGTGTTTTTTTTTTGTTCCGCCATTGCGTATAATGTGATATCCATACCTGTCACATCGCTTCCCATTCCAAATTGTTGTCATCTCTTGAAAATCATTCAACACACTGGAACAAATTCTGGTTTCAATGTGAGGGGTGTATCAAGGTGGGATGAAAAAAATTTATTTTAGTTTTTATCTGATAACAAGCTTTAAACAAGCTTTCTGTGATTGGCTGCACCTTGTTTTGACTATAACTTCTGCGTTACTGTGCCCGTTGTAATTGATATTAATTATAAACACATATTATTTCTAAAACAGTTCTTTGTATTGGTGAACAAAGACAAAAGACTAAATAACATTTCATTTTGTAGTTGTATTGGTGATGTAGTTGTAATGGTGATGTAGTTGTATTGGTGATGTAGCAAATTCCCATACTCCTTTTTTATACCTGTTGGGCAACATGACTATTTGGGAACATTATCTTTTACTGGTTGTGATATACAAACTTTTATTCAATGGACAACATGACTGTTGTAGCTATGTATTGTTTACATCTTTTAACACTGTTTTTTGTCACATTAAATTTGTGTGTATATTTTGAATAACACAGTCTGTGGTGATTTTCTAGACTAAACAATCATCATTATCTAGTCTTTAATTGTTTAGCTTGTAGCTGTTGGAATCATTCTTGAAAATCCAAATATTTCCTTGGAAGATGTTGTGAAAATATTTGAAGCCCACTTTTATCCAGTTGATATGCTTTAGACCAATTGTTAGGCTCATATATTTCATTTGTTCAAATATACATCCATGAGCTACTGTACTGCTTTAACACATACATTCATCATCTACAAATTGTTGAGTATACAACATATTTCAGATATGAAAGTTAAATCCAGGACCCTTGAACTTCAAAAGTGCACATCAATACAAAATGGGAACGGCCTTGGCCTGCTTTCAAAGTAACAGGGGTCAAATATGTTAAAATCTTTAAACAGCTTCTCCTCAATTACCAAAAGGCTCAGGGTGCTGATATTGGGCCTGCAGCATGCTGGGATGAAGGGCTACCAAGTTTGTTAAAATGAATAACCTTGACCCACTTTCTAGGCCACAAGGGTAAAATGTGTTGAAATTTTCAAACGACTTCTTCTCTATTACCAAAAGGTCCAGGGTGCTTTTATTGAGCTAGTAGCATGCCGTGTTGAAGAGCTACCACATTTGTTCACCTTGACCTACTGTCAAGGTCAAAGGGGTCAAATGTGTCGAAATGCATAAGCAACTTCTCAATAACCAAAGAGCCAAGTGTCTTTATATTGGGCCTGTGGCATGCTTTTTCAACAAGCAATATGTCTGGAATAATGACATTTGTGTAGTGCATGTATGAAGGATATGATTTCAGGTTTGAAGAAAATGTCTTTATGAACTAACAATGTCTTCTATGTAAGCTGTAGATTAGCTGAGCAATTTATTTTAGGCCTGATTGGCCTCTTTCATATATAAGTCTTTACAGTCAGATGACCCTTAAGGCTTGTGGAACTCTTGTTATTATTACATAAACTTAAGGAATTATACAATTTATGATTAAAATTACATTTAAATCTATTAAATATTGTCAAGAGTGAATAGATTATGTTTTTACTACGTCATTTAAATAATGGTCTACTAATAAAATCCATTCGATAGTTTCTCAGCACAAGCATTGTGGCTGTATATATATTCAGTGTTATACCTGGTGTGGTGTTCAGTCTGTACATTACATTAGATTTAAAGGACATAAGATTTAAGCCTTCTAATCTTGGTAACACGTTTCCATGTTTGACACCTTTGACAATACATGCAACTAGTTTTCGACCTTAATTGCACATCATAATGATTAAAGACGTTAGCAGACTAGTGACACGTTAATGTCAAAGATATTGCCAGCAAATCTATTTTTAAGATAAGATTAATATTTTGGGAGTTTTGTAATTTTATATATGTATAACAACCAGTAACATGTGAAAGCATTAATATCTAAATCTCCTAATGATTATATTATTATAGCCCAACTATGGCCTACTTACTCTTGAGGAAAGTGGATGATGGAATTAATATCATCCATACTTCAAAATGCTTGAAAATGACTCAAGATTCTTGAAATATAATTTTGCTTTTTATCCATGGATGCATGTGAGAATCATACTTTTTTGGATTATACAGATTCAGTTTTTGTGTGAAAGTTGTGAAAGTTTATCTTAAAATCTGGATATTACTCCAACTTATTTTCAACACGATGCAGTAATTGTGAATTAATCATGTATTTTGTGAGTTTTCACATGTTTTTTAATTTAGGTAAATTTTCAAAAAATGTATTCAAGGCGGCAAAGCAAAACAAATAATTCAAATACTCATCAAAATTTTCATGCCCATTACATAATACTGACTTCACAAGATATCTGATTAAAATTGATATTTAAGTAAATCTCTAAAACCAAAGTGAAAAAATGGAGAAATAGAAAATAAATCATAAAAATCATTATTTACATTCAAATAAACAGAAAAAAACTGTATTTATACAGGGTTTTCCATAAGTGTTGGTCGCCGGCTAATTTGACCGGCTACTTTGATCATTTGGCCGCCTACACCAATCCATAATAATGTTCCTTACGGCAGGCCACTCCTACCTCGTTGTGGCTCGGGTCGGCTGGCTTTGCCAGCCTCCTACTTTCACTACACAGCCTACTACTAACAAAATTATGGAAAACCCTGATTTATATGTATGAAACATGAAATCACACACACATTATAATATGTTTCAATGGATTTATTTAATGTGCCGTAAACATGGTAACAGAATACAAAAGATATTATGAACACATGAAGTTACATAATGTATATGCTACAGAGTAAATGATTACTGATGTTCAGTCCAGTTATACTCTTTAAGAACTTTGAATGTCATATTTATATTTTCACATTTATCTAGTTATCTTGAACATAAAGCTATGTGAATGCTGAAAGATTTGTAACAACTGTAAGAAATAATAAGTGTTAAGAAATTATGTTCTTTTTATGAATTTCTCACATGAAAATCAAAATCAATATAAAGATAGGATTTGTATTTAAAAATTAACTTGCATTTATAATATTAATGCTTATCACATGGTAATGTATCTTGTGGCTTGGCGTCGTGCTGCTGACCCAAGGTTCTTGACTACACCATTACCAGGTGTTACTGGAACAGATCCTAGAAAATACCAAGGTTCCTGACCGCACCATGCTGATAGTTAGGTGTGTTTCTGTGACTGGAATGGTGCATCTGTGAGGTGATTAGGAGCACATGGTGTTCAGACACCTGAAAGAGGCAAACAGGGACACCATTAGTACAAACCACTAACATCTCGACTTTGGAGCACGAGCTGTTAAACATTTAATTGGGCTATTATCCTATTGTAATCTCTTGTTTGTTCATTTTGTATGTTGGAATTTAACATTAATTTGTTTACACTTTCACTAACTAGGAAAGATCAGCATGATAAATATCACACAAACCATTCTCGTCTAGGTGTTTAGGGCACGAGTGTGAGCTATTTTCCTTTTCAAGTTTCATTTTTTTATTTTTCATTTTCACTAATCAGGTTGATCTGCATAATCCAGTACAATATCGTAGTACATCAAAATGATAATTTTGACAATATTTGAGAACATTCAAAATATTGGTGTTTTCTTGTACTTGATATAAAAAAAGAAGAATTTCCTGTTTTGATTTTATGTACAAGTATCAAAAATGACAGTAACATTACTGGAAAGAATGTTGAAGCTATATATTAACCAATTGATCTTATTTGAATTTTCCATGTCATTATTATGGGGCCATTACTAGCATATGTAATCCATTTACATGGGTATGAGTGAAAATTTGTGGTATTGAGTCTACATTTTATAAAGAGGCTATTGTTACTAGGTTTCTGATAATATTTTCATGTTTTTTAAACTGTCAAACATGAGATATGCAAGTAGATGGCTTCATCTGAGTCAATTCGTATTACTATCTTTTAAGGCCATTTTGAAAAATACCAGTTATATATATCAGAGAATTTTCAGAAGGCATGTAAACATTTTTACATTTATCCTAAAATGTTAAGGTTGTGATGCAAGAGGGATATGTGGCGATGATGACATTGAAAATGTGAATAAGTACTGTGACGACAAGGGTTATGCACGCACACAGACAAGTTGTCATAGATCACAC
The DNA here is from genome assembly GCF_031769215.1 of Ylistrum balloti. Taxonomy (NCBI): domain Eukaryota; kingdom Metazoa; phylum Mollusca; class Bivalvia; order Pectinida; family Pectinidae; genus Ylistrum; species Ylistrum balloti. Next base: position 793,917 of record NW_026781950.1, on the reverse strand, counting down.
ATCCTGCTGAAATAAACAGTAGCTGTGGTATTTATCATGGCTATGGTAATTATCGTGGCTGTGGTAATTATCGTGGCTGTGGTATTTATAGTGGCTGTGGTATTTATCGTGGCTGTGATATTTATCATGGCTGTGGTATTTGTCATGGCTGTGGTATTTATCGTGGCAGTGGTGGCTGTGGTATTTATGTGGCTGTGTTATATATCGTGGCTGTGGTATATATCGTGGCTGTGGTATTTATCGTGGCTGTGGTGGCTGTGGTATTTATCGTTGCTGTGGTATTTATCGTGGCTGTGGTATTTATCGTGACTGTGGTATTTATCGTGGCTGTGGTATTTATCATGGCTGTGGTATTTATCGTGGCTGTGGTGGCTGTGGTATTTATGTGGCTGTGTTATATATTGTGGCTGTGGTATATATCGTGGCTGTGGTATTTATCGTGGCTGTGGTGGCCATGGTATTTATCGTTGCTGTGGTATTTATCGTGGCTGTGGCTGTGGTATTTATCGTGGCTGTGGTGGCTGTGGTATTTATCGTGGCTGTGGCTGTGGTATTTATCGTGGCCATTGTTAGGTTGATATTGTTGATACTCCTATTGATGGAACTAAGCATTAACTAGTTGTCATTGTGGCTAATTGTGATCTTAATGAAAAGTCAAAACAGTTTTGAAAATTGACCTATACACATAATGACAATTATACCTCTTACACACACGTCTTATCCAGCTTCTAAATTATTCAATATGGTACAGATAGCAAGAAATCTGTTTTTGTAACGACTGTAAACCCCGAACCTTAAACTAATTACAGATTAATGAGGCCACTTATAGATTCATTATGGTAGTAATATCACTACTGCACAGAAATGTTTTGATATAGCAAATATATATAGGGTCTTTCTTCGATGTGTCATCAAACATGATATTCAGTACACTTATGGGAAAGACGTCAGGCTTTACAATTAGCCTAGAAACACTATTTTCATCTGTCTAACATGTCTATTTTAGTGTTTTTCCATGTTGGCTATTTTGTCATGTTGCCTTTAAGATTTAAATCAGTTCCATTGTCTGTAATATTATTAGTACTTTTAATTATATCTTATAGCTATATTTCAGTTAATTCGGCTCCAATTTTCGTTCTTGGTTGCCTACGAATATATCACTGATACTTTTCTTGCACCACTTACAGTAGCTTGTTGAACGGATCATTTAGACTACATATTTATATAGATATACATGTAGAGGAGAATATATACGATAGAGTAAGTATCAGTCACTGTCATAAAAATATTGGTCATAATACTTGCTTCGTTTCAAGTTCTGACAAGGATAGATTCCCCATTTTGTGTAATGTTCATCTCCTTCAACGAACTGTCTTTTCATAATTTCACACCTCATACATTTACAACTATCCCGCCATTTTTTCCTTGTACTTCTACGTCCTAACTGATCTTTCTCTAATTTCTGTCTCGTTCTTGCACTGTTCACTATATTTTCACGTGATAAAAGTTTATCATTTCCCCCTATAAGAGGTGTACCCTCCTCTTCCTCCTGTAAATTGCTTAAGTTAAATTGATATATACCCGACTGTACAAGATTTTGACTGTCGTCCTCTTTCTCTTTTTCGTCTGTCCGTCGGCTTAGTTTTTTCGTGTGAGCAAATTTCTCGAATCTGTGTTTGGTTGCCGCGGCGACGCCTGCCTTCGTATCCGTTTGTACTGATGTTGCTATGTTTGGAAGTGACTTTGATAACGCAGCATTTAGCTGCGTTTCTCGGTCCCGCTTATCGGGGTCCTGCAATTTGAAATTAACAAAAAATAAATTAAAATCATATATCGTGTTACCAAGAGGAATGAATTATATGTCGCATTTCTCACTTTTTTAAATGTTTTTTTCAGGAAATGTTTTAATGTTTCACACTAGCGGACAAAAATTCCTATTAAAATTACACTTTTATCTACAAAAATATATGATTCATTGATAATTTATGCTATTATGAACCTGTGGCTTCAGCGATCGACAGTGATTGTATATTTGGGATTGAAGGTAACAAAGAGTTATCTCTCTTGCAATGTTAAATACGGTTAACAAAGAAATGATACACCAATTGTTAATGCTAATATTCCGCTACGTCTAGTCATAGAATAATATCGATGTCAACTTTCAAAGGATTGAAGTTGTTATTTAGTTATGTATAACATCTCCCTGTTTTGTTTATCAATAAATGACCACCATAATCATATATATGATATTTCGATTTCTTTAAAAATACGACTTTAAAAATACGAAAATTTATTTAGTCAAAAATGAGTTGGAACAAAGTAGCTACGGTTAGGTACATGAAGGGAATTTTTTCAAAGGAAGATTTGCAAACATTCAAACAGCTGCATTTCCGGTTTTATGTTCAAAATGACGTGAGTTAAGCTTCACTTCTATGAAAAAAACGTAATTCTCACATATCTGATAAAAAAAGAATCGAAAGTTTTTGATATAATTGTGTTGATCATATGAAAAAGAACGACGGGAACCTCACCGTAAATGCCTTCATATCGGAAGGGTTGTGCAATAATACTTAAAAGATTATTACCCATAAATACAAATCCAGATTTAGATATAGTACAGCCCAAATAATTAATTAAGTTGCATCATGCAGCTGTTTTGTCTTTCTAGGCATCTAGCATCGTCTGTCAAGCTAAGGGTCTAATTCTTAAAACTTAGGAGACGGCTGAATGAGATCAAAAATGATAAACATTTTTTAAAAATCAAGATTGGAAGGTGAACTAACCCGTTAATTAAATATTAACTTCGTAATTCTCAGATATCTGATAATTTCTGAAGACATTTCAATTACACGTGGTTATTCTAAACTGTGCTACAATGGTTAAAACGGGGGACTAAAAATCTTCCAGCAGTATTTATCACTTGTTATCTGGAAGATTGTACAACAGACCCATGTTTAAAATTAGATGTAGTAGAGCCAGATAATTTACTACGTCATACAAACAGTTGATAAAATAATCAGTACAATCGACAGAGAAAGCGACAGATGCAGCTGTTAAGGCAACTGGTGGCCAACATAGCGCAACATCGGGATATGAAATATAGGTCGTGGAGAGAGTCCAGGGCGGTGCGAGAAAAACTATTTCAAGGTGTCAGCGAAAATCTGGGATTCGTTTGAAAACAATAGCAAAATACTGACATTTGAACCAAATCAATAATTAGAATTTTGAAAAATCGAAAAAACGAAAACAAAATATGATCCAAAGAAAGATTTACAGAGACAGTTTAAAAGTACAGGAGAATAAGACCGGAAGTTCCGGAAGGGCTGAAAGTAAACATTATTTTTGCTTTTTAACAGAAAGATTTGGAGTACTCTTCTTAGTGTTGTGTTAAAGGCAAGATCAGTGTTTCTGTCTTTACTACATCTCCATTCCATTTTATCGATATCACGACGTTGAAGTAATCTATGTAGTCATACCTCGGAACACCTTTGGGTTGGTAATGTCAGTAGACTAGAGGCTCTTAGTGTAATGTTCATATAACTACACGGTCACCTTAATCATAGCTTGTGTATTTTTTGGTATATATGTTTAGCATCTCGTCACACTGAACTTTAACAAAAATACAAAAATGTAAAGAGTTTATTTGAGTAAGATTACCCGACTTTCGAGCTGTGTTATTGAGTAAAGCATCGAAGTTACTAACTTAATATATATTCAACTTTAGTGTACATAGGATTATAGTACGTGAGCGGAAAAAGTTCCTTACCATCTCGCGCAATACGCTAGTCATTAGTTAGTCCGTGTTGTCATCGATACACCACACTATAACCGTGAACTAGATGAGTTTTAAGAACTTATATTCTATGTTGTCATACTTTATCATTTAAATCCTAGCTAGGATGAGATTGAAGAACAAAAAGTTTTAGCTAAACATGACAAGGTTTCAGAATGTATAGTGGTTGAAATATTATAGTCTGCGATAGATAATATAAACTAAGACATATCCGGCAACCGAAACATATTCGTAGAATAAACATTATGATTCACCTATTGCCTAATCGGAACCATACAACTGCTATAGTTTTTCAAACGCGTCATTTTTCAGTTTGTTCGCAATCTGATATTTACGGCGGAAAAAAGGACACGATGTCAAATTGTCAGAAATCGGCCAAAGAGTGTAGAACATGACACCTAAACCTCGACAGACTTCGAGTCGGTATTTTGATTTTACCTATATGTAAAATTGTCATTTCTTCCATACCTATTCAATTCCAGTTTTAATGCATTGGAAATTCATTGATGACATTAGTTAGATGATTACATAGTTAGTATAGAATGACTCCTTGTATCTACATCTACCACAACCAACTAAAATGTGTTCTAATCTATCACTACAAGCTAGAAAATGTAAAGGTTACATTGTAACACAACAACCAGACATCTAACGCTACCACATTATGGAAAAATTTACATTATACACTAGAATTTACATTTAACACTGCTACTTGATACTGAATAAATGTAAAAATTACACACCACCTGATTTGGGATATAAAATTTACATTTAACACTGCTACTTGATACTGAATAAATGTAAAAATTACACACCACCTGATTTGGGATATAAAATTTACATTTAACACTGCTACATACTGAATAAATGTAAAAATTACACACCACCTGATTTGGGATATAAAATTTACATTTAACACTGCTACTTGATACTGAATAAATGTAAAAATTACACACCACCTGATTTGGGATATAAAATTTACATTTAACACTGCTACTTGATACTGAATAAATGTAAAATTACACACCACCTGATTTGGGATATAAAATTTACATTTAACACTGCTACTTGATACTGAATAAATGTAAAAATTACACACCACCTGATTTGGGATATAAAATTTACATTTAACACTGCTACCGGATACTGAATAAAGATAAAACTATATACAAAAAAAACTTTCAGATACTAAATAAATGAAACATTTACTTGTAACGCTATCAGCTTTGAAATGTAAAACTCGCATCAAACACTATCGGTTACAAAGTTTCTAACCTATCACTACTACAAGCTCAATGTAGTAAAACAGCCACTACCAACTACAAGATGTTAATATACGTATGCATATTTGTACCAATTGACCGCACCGCCATCTGGCAAAGTGTATCAGCACCTATTTCAATAACATGAAAACAAGCATATGTATAATGTATACAGAAATCATACAATATCTTTGCAAGATCATATTGGATGCACGTTTGTTACAAATCGACGTAAGAAGTAAATAAGACAAAAGGAGACGGAATATAAGAAGTTCTTTGAACTGTTTTAATGTAGTCGTAAAACTTATCAGTATTGTGTTATTACCGCCTTACTTGTATATTTGGTTTCTTTGAGCCACTTCCGGTTGTTTTAATGCTAGCGCCTCCTGTTGTTCCATTGGTTGCCGTGGTGATGACACTGGACGTAGATATTGACGGTAGTTTCATACTTTCCATAGTCAGAGAGCGTGCAATACCTACTACTGCATTCTTCCGTGGCCTCTGTTGAAAAGAAGAACAGTTATTGAATTTTAGTAAACATATTTATATTCCTCTCCTAGCACAATCTTAAGTAGCATCTGTTTATCTTTCTGAGTCGTATTCATGAGTGTTGCAGATGCTTTTTAGGTCATTTGACCCGAAGGATCAGGAAGACCAATAGTCATCGAGCTTCGTCAGTCGTCGCGCGTAAACTTTCCATTCAAATGACTTCTTCTCAATAACCAGAAGGCCAGGTATCTGTATATTTGGCCTGAGGCATGCTATTTCAACAAAAATACGTCTGGAGTAATGACATTTGTGTAGTACATGTATGAAGGATATGATTTCAAGAAAATGTCTTATGAAATAACCAATGTCTTCTATTTGAAATGTAGTGTAGTTGAGCAATTTATGTTAGGTCTATTTGGCCTCTTCATATAAAAGTCTTTATAGTCAGAAGACCCTTAAGGCCCATGGACCTCATGTTTTTGTGTATTTAATGATGATATGTTGATCTCGACCTATTGCTGGAGAAAGTATTTTGTTCATCCACCATTGTCATGAGAACATAACAACACCTGGAGAATAACTCTTTCTTCTTCACAACGCCTCCCGTGACACGGTCTCACTTTTGGTCTTTAGATGAGCATTCCTGTGAGGAAGGCTTTGGGTTCTGTCCTTGGCCCGAGACATACCAGAGTTTTCGAAAATAGAAGTCACTATACCCAGTACTGTAATGCCAGCTTCTTTGCAGCACTATATCTCGAGGAAAAAGGCTTACAAGAACATTCAACATATGCACTCACTTCACTTACACCGCGGGATCATCCTTAAATGACCCTTGCTGTTGATAAGACGTTAAGAGTAAATCTTTCGAAAAAAGTCACACCATGAAATTATAGGGTATATATATTAAATTAGTAACTTAGATGCTTTACTCAATAACACAGACCGAAAGTCGGGTAATCTTACTCAAATAAACTCTTTACATTTTTTTATTTTGTGAAATGTAAACATAACAAATATTATACACTCTCTGCTATAAGATACCAGACAAGAAGATAAACATCGGTACGTCATGGTAGGTAATGTAAACATGGCGTGAAGCAAGTTGTATAGCACAAGTCAAGTAGTTGGAGTGATTTCGAGCAATTTAAATCGATTTTGTGTGTTTTTCCTTTTATATATTTAACACCAGTTAATATTATGTACGGAGTGTTATATCTTGTGTGTCATTACTTTGACCTTCCTTTACACACAAAGTTGACACCTGATCGTGCCGTACTTCAACACTAATTAGGATAGATCTGATAGTAGTCAATAGCTCGCTGTAGTCTGGAAGAAATGCAAGATGTTTCTTCTTTTACATGTTATTTACGTGTTTTATTCTGCGTAAAGATTCGGAGGTAAAGGAGAAAAATAGGTTTAGAGTAAAATTCTAAATAAATGAATACCAGAGGAAACAAGAATTGGCACTAACTTAGCAGTTAATTGTTGGAGAAACAACGAATAAATGCCCATGAACCAAAAATCGGGTATAAAATCAGGGTTATGGTCCATAAGACAGTTTGTAAATCAGAAATCAATATGAAAGTCAACCTAGGAATTACCTAAGGAAGCGATGAGCATTCCCACAATGTACTTCATTAAGCCAATGTTACATATTCTCAATGTTTCATACAAGAAAACGCTAAATGTGCAATGATACTGTTTTGAATAGCCGATAATTAAACATCATCACAAAATAAATCTATGTGTGGTTAATGTTTAATTATTTGGTAAATCTTACTATATATTTACTGGCCTGTCACCTACAGCCGCAACAGTCCCCTCAGCTTTATAAAACCATCATACACAACGAAAGATATTCTACATGGTCTTGATAGCCCATCAACAAAATAAGTCATACGGGTAGTAGGGTGGCGGTGTGGTAACGAAAAAGATCTGGAGTTATCAGTCCAACCAGGTAGGTTTTCCTAGTGTACTCCGGTTTTTACCCACAGTAAGACCCTTCGTGCGATTTCCTTCTAGCCAACAGGAGTGATAGATATAAGCTTGTGTACGTAAAGTTACTATTTTTAAAGTTATACAGGGTCACACGGTAGTCTTAATGGGCTGACAATATAATACTGTCATACAGGGTCACACGGTAGTCTTAATGGGCTGACAATATAATACTGTCATACAGGGTCACACGGTAGTCTTAATGACCTGACAATATAATACTGTCATACAGGGTCACACGGTAGTCTTAATTGGCTGACAATATAATACTGTCATACAGGGTCACACGGTAGTTTTAATGGGCTGACAATATAATACTGTCATACAGGGTCACATGGTAGTCTTAATGGGCTGACAATATAATACTGTCATACAGGGTCACATGGTAGTCTTAATGACCTGACAATATAATACTGTCATACAGGGTCACATGGTAGTCTTAATGGGCTGACAATATAATACTGTCATACAGGGTCACACGGTAGTCTTAATGGGCTGACAATGTAATACTGTCATACAGGGTCACATGGTAGTCTTAATGGCCTGACAATATAATACTGTCATACAAGGTCACACGGTAGTCTTAATGGCCTGACAATATAATACTGTCATAGAATAGTGAATCATGCTCGACCTTAAATGCATATACCGTCTTCACTACACATTGGCAAATTAACCGCACATCGGTTAAAAAACAAACGTTAGTAAAGTAAACTGCACATCGTATACAAAACGTCGGTTAGTTATGTCAGTACTCAGTAAATGCCTATATGTAGTTTGAATATCGAATAAACCGAATTTGTGTACAGACGAACGGAAAGCTTGGCAGATCCCTTAATTTCACAAGCGAATGACCTGGATAAAATGTACTAAACTCTGCATATAGACCAGTCGTGATTTGCTTTTATATTAAGACCTATTGATCAAATTCTCTTTTGTTTGGAGCTTTGTATATTCTGTGATTTTTGTGTATCTGCCTACCTAATGCTTCAGTGACCTAATCCGATTCTCTGCTTCATTACTACTAATAATATTTGGAACCTAACCTGAACACTTATTGGTACTGCTTGGTGTTTAAAACATTCATGACCGATAAATCGGGTGTTACCGAGTTGCATTCAAGTCGATAACTAGAGATAGATCACGTACTTATTGTGAAATCACACTCCCTGTAACAGACCTGCTTTTGAATATCGAACCTCACTGTGAAACAGATCAATATCTTTTAGTCTAATAATTTATCCTTCGTTTTGGATTTAACCGTCATGGAAAATTTCTTAACAAAACATTATTACAAGGTATCAGGCGATCATAGATAAAAAGAAATATCCTTCATTTGAACGGGTACCTGGAAAGAGGATATTATTGAAAACTTATAGTGTTAATCCATATCAATGCATTTTAACTCATGTGCCATATTTTTTATCATAAGCATGCTAAAATTATCTGAATATATTGCTTTGAAATGTTCTTTTTATCGAATTCGATCTTATAGCCGACTTGACTCCAAACCAAAGCTATATGATTTGGTAATTTTTCAGCAATGCTACTGATAGGTGTAGTCTTGTATATATTATATTGCTACCCTAACGGTGTTAATACTATATTACAGAAACTCTGTCGAGGAAATGGTGTTATTATATTTAGAGGAGGTGAAGGCTATCCCCAATTCAGATTTTTTTTTTACATCAGTCAAATATCACGCTCGCAGTTTCCATTTCATTGTGCCGACATTGATTACACTCAATATGAATTTTTCATTTAACCTCTCAATTACTATTCTTTTCACACGCTTCATCAATCTCATGGAATGGAACCACGTGCACAACAGGTTGATGAAAATGAGAGAAGTTTCACGGTCGTCTCCATAGTATCATTAGGAAATATCCTATTCTCTTATGCGATATGAAGTTGGACTTGTTTGATGCTCATAAGAATACATGTTGGTTCCGCTGTTGTTTATCGTGTTCGTGTTTGGAAATGTGACATTACTTTCTTGGATTGACAAACATTTACATGGTGAGTGCCGTCGATGCATTATTCCCCGTCTTCATTTCAAGAGTCTTCTGTAAATCTTACTTTTGTTCATATTCTGCCCTAGCTTTATTGATTTCTTGGTATTTTCTTTGTTGTTTTAACTCCATACATCATTTCACAGACAGCCTTCAAAACTCAAAACATAATAGACTCTGAGAAAATGCACTAGAGAATATGACAAAATGTTAAGGTTACGAGCACTCGATATAAAAATAGTACAATTTATGTCTCACTTTGAAAATGAAGGGTTATTACTAGAAATAAGCATCAACATTTTTAAAACCCTGAGTCGTCATAGTTTCATCACTTGGCGAAGTATGCTACTGAAAGGAAACGAGCACATGAATGCCAATCTTTGGAAAGCAGGAATGCTACTTTACAGAAAGAGAAAAAAATCAAAGGAGATATTCAACAATTACGCTTATCATACTGCTGTGTGGAAGCAATCTTTGTTGGTTACATTAAAATGCTAGCCGAAACAGTGTCCTTGAATTAAGATTAATGAGAGTATGCTCCATCGGAGAGGTTAATATTTGCTGTTATCGGAAAGTGATATTGAAATTCGTAGCTAAGACCCTTGCCACACAGCATTAAAATTATTGTATACTTTTTATTTGATTTAGATAGTTGCACAGTTCAGATTATACAAATCTACATAACGTTCTTCTGAGATTAGATATATGAAAATTGCGATGTTGATTAAATTATGGGTCTAGAGCACCTCCCCGTCTAAACTTTTTCTTTTGATCGATATATGTTTGCTCAGTCGCCTCCTTGATGCTAAATTCACATTCTTAGCATCACTGACTAGTCTGAGAAGGACGAAACAGCTGTATGATGTAGCATCGCTGACTAGTCTGAGAAGGACGAAACAGCTGTATGATGTAGCATCGCTGACTAGTCCAAAAAGAACGAAACAGCTGTATGATGCAGTTTAATGAATTAATTGTTTCTGAATTTGTATTGAACTGTGCTATTTGCTTGTGTATAATTTTCGCCATTCCATAAGTAAAATACATAACAGTAACAAAAACTAGCTGAAATTATAACATTTGTCGTAAGCACCTGAAACCAATATAACAAAACACATCCAGTCACCGACTGTCAAGGGGTGATAAAAACCAGATTCTTCAGCGACAAGGCAACTAAAACAGAAGTGCCTGTCAACAAATGAAGTGATTCCTTAGAAAATGCGACACAAAATAAACAAATTTACTACACTAGGTAAACAGATTCTTTAAAAAAATAAAATATAAGATGAATTGTTTCTTCAAAATAGTGTCCAACACCAAACAAATTAATTCTTCAAAATGGTGTCCAACACCAAACAAATTAATTCTTCAAAATGGTGTCCAACACCAAACAAAGTAATTCTTCAAAATAGTGTCCTGCACCATATGAAACAATTCTTCACAAGTGCCCGACACTAAATACATGAACTCATTTTCCATAAAGACGTATTTTACACCGAACAAAGTCCTCTCCTGAAGCACTGTTATTATGTGCGGCATTAATTATATTTTGAAACAATTCTTCACCGGTAAGTGCCCTCTCTGATTATCACAATTAATATTTTCATTTAACGACTCATATATTCCATAATATGAATATTTTTGTTCACCGAACAATGTTGGACAATGACTGACCGTGGATACTGTCCTACTTAAGCAGAATGCGTATTTCATTTACTAAGTGTTCATTCTACAATTACTGATTGAAACGGGAAGCAACTACAAATATGGCTTTTCTTATGCAATTACAACATGAAGATATAAAAAAATGAAAAATGTTCCGTGGCAAATTATTCATCTTCATCTTGTCTCCTTTCATTACTTTATCACTGATGTCCTTGAGAGTTGTTGCATAATGACTTGAAAAATAGCAAATACTCCATGTTTGTGGCATAACACACGCGTCCTTTTATATGTGGTTAGAAGGGATCGAGTAGCAAGCGAAACCGGAAAAAAATTCGTGACTGACATTTTTTGTTAAACATTAATGATGTACATAATATGTAACGGTGCTTTTTAAAGTTTATGAAAAATACATGATGAACACTTTTGGTAAGCAATATTTTCCGGAAAAAAGGAGGAATCGGCTCCTCTAGTGACACCAAGGGTGTCAAAAGTAGAAAGATACTGCAAAATTTGTCTTTTCGTGGGATTCAAATTGCATGGTTTCACGTAAGACTACTATTACTGTGGCACTTAATTTCGTTGTTAAATAATAGTCGCGAAATCCGCTGAAATTTTGAAAAGTTAATGTAATCATGGACACCCTAAGTCAAAAATAGATAAAAATAAATAAATGATTTTAAAGTATGTTACATATACGAAGGTTGATAGGTAGGAAACTGAAGAAATACCCGGTCTACGTATAATTTTGCTTCATTCTCAGGTTTTCTTTTATACAAAATAGTTTGTATTTTAAGCAAATTTAACATCAGTACATGAGCAGTTTAAATAAATCTTAAGAAAAAATTAGTAATTTTAAAAACTATGTAATATTACAAAGAACAATAAGATGAAAATAACTTTATTTTGTTTCGAATGTTGAAAATAAGGAATATAAGCTCGAATGAGGTTATATTTCGACAATGCTCCAAACGAAATATGTTGTAAATCTTTCAAATAACACATCTTACAATGTACAGAGAGGATCTTACGTAAGATGAAAGTTATATAACAAATCTGAGAACGTTATGCTTCCCAGAGCTCTGGTGAGGTAAAACAGAACATTCGTGACAAATCTCACCAATCTGTAATGCAAGATTCTTTTTATTACACGGCTTTGGTGTTTTAAGTTCATTAAAACAGTATTTTATTAGGTGCTTTCTAAACCCGCTTTAAAATATTTATATGAGAGATACAGATACTTTCTGTGATGATGTCACAATGCATATGTTGCCATGAAGATATGACGTTACATTTGAAGCAATGAGAATTTTCAGCCAATCGGAGCTCAACTAGGTGCTTTTACATTTGTGTCATAAGTTATGTAATATATCATGAGCTGTATGATATGTGTTAAGAACGGCTCGCTCAAGAGATCAATTCTTTGATTCCTCTCTTAAATCACGTTAAATCGCGTTCTTTCTTTTCAGATATTGCAGAAAACACACTACCATGTCACATTTGAAGTCCTCCCGGCTTTGTTTCTATTATGACCCATTTTGACGTCACATTATGTTGTATTTGTATGACGTCATTTGATCTAATCCTGAAATTTTCATTGAGACAACACCCTAAAATATTTCATCGGTATGGTCACTGAATAAAATAGCATACAAAATTATATAAGCTTTCTCATATTAATATATTCTTTTTGATTTTAATAAAAATCCATTTTCTATTGCGTTTTGCATATTTCTAACTTGGCTTTCAATAGATTTAACTATGACCTACCTTTGTAGCAGATTTATTGACATTGAAGTCAAGTCGAGGTAAGTTTCGATTTCTTTCACGTAATACCTTCCATCTCTGTACATATGAACCCTTATCCTTGTGTCGCGGCTGTACGAAGGCGACAGGGGAGTTCATGTAGGAAGAATCCGGGGAAGGGACGGTCTGGTGGGTTGTCATGGTATATCGGTGGTACAAAATGTCCTCATATCACTTTCCCTTACATAGTTCCTTCTTCGGAAACACGGAAATCAATAATAAATGATCACAAACTGTGTGAATCACTATAGTCTGTCTGCATATTTGAATAAAAGCACATTTTACATACGAAGGCTTAAATTTCTACGAGACCTTTAACAACCAAGATGACAGCACTCTAAGATCCCAGGTATCGTCCCGGGGCCAGTTTAAAACCGTCTCCAGTCATAACCTACCCTACAGGGCAAAACATTTCCTCTAGGTATTTAAACTGTATATATATATAGCCTCTCCTTAGTATTAGCGCTTCTGTAAACTGTGCTGTCTTTCAGGTTGTTCATTAACAAAAGAGCGTTCTGTAACACTAAAAACCACATATAACCGAACTTAACGCGACACCGTTTGCTTGTGTTTACCGACTAAGGCCGACCTTTAATACCATGTTTCATTCCTGTAATCTGCAGAACAATAGCTGAGTTAGCACGATCAATGTACTGAGAGACTTAAGCTATTTTGAAAGTTACCAAGATCGTAATGAAAAACATTACTGGTTATAACAGACCATATGGATTTAATATAATATGTTTTAGTCATAAGCTTGTAACTGTGTGTGATTATTGAATAGTGCTGTCACACTAACAGTGATCGATATGTGTATTAGATTTTTATCTGACATTTTCAAAGTAAAACAGTATAAAATATAAAGTATAGGAAACATCCATGAGTAACCTGGCACGCTAAAGCGGTATATGTGGATTGACCGCGAGTGTAACACAACACAGGTAGAACTGCCTCATACCGAGCTGGTGTATAGATACACATAATACATAGTGTTAAATGGTCTTATCTTTTCAATATACCTGTCGCTTACGTTTATCATATCTTGATAATCAAAAGCGAAAGTTCGAAAAAAAGCAAGCTGAAAAAATAAGCGCACAAAGGTTTGTTTATATTCTGAAAAACTACATGATCTTATACTGATATTGAATACATGTCAATCACAAACACACAAGCCTTTATAAAATTAGCAGGCACACAATTAACTATATGGGGGTGTTGTGTGAGGTATAATAAATAAAATGACCAAAAACAACGCACGTTATTCAATTCATTATCTGTGAATATTAAGTCATTTTAAAATGAAGGTTCGGTTAAAATGTTAGCATATAAATGCTACAAGTTTATTATAATCCAAAGTTGTTTTATGTCCAATCTGTGGTTGTCGATCAATTATTACATATGTATTACAAATAAATGAACATTTCGCACAAAAGGTTTACAGTGGGTGCTTCGTGCTTTTTCGTATGTCTGTTGTTTCCGTTGTTGTAAACCTTGTTGTCAATCGGGCACTTAACATTACTAATTTGGAATGACCAAGATTTACATGGCGGGTGTCGTGGATGAAGCAGGTGTTCATTATGACTGAACACCTAATATTCTTCTCTTTGTGTTCTTTCACGAGTCCTGTTGACTTGTTGGTATTTAAAAAAAAATTTTTCGAAATGTTGGCAACACCAGTGATAAGTTCAAATGAGATATACAGGGTTCGGTCTGTTGAATATCGTTTTGGTGTGATGAGACACCTGGCCCAAGTAAAAAGTCGATCAGAAGAAGTACGGGGTACCAATACATTGTAACAGAATACTTCATGACAAAACCTATCATATCTAAGATAATCAGTGTTTTTTTCAATTGCAAAGATACTTTAGAATTACAATAGATAAATACAAAATGTACGTTCATATAACAGTGCAGATACAAACGAAGGGGTACAATCTCCAGTAAACAACAACGTAAACAAGTCAACACAAAGATGCAATTTCAAAAGTCCATACAAGAAGACTACAGCGGAGCCAAATAAGATATCAAGACAAAATTACAAATAAGATATCGAGACAAAATGACATTATTAGCCCTTATCGAAGGGTCAGAGGTTAAGAACACCGTAGATGTGGTTAGGAACCACCTGTTTACCATATACCAACTATTCAAAACTAACAGAGATGTCTATCTAGACTTCACTGGTCATGACACGGATAGATATGCCCACTGATACCTTTAAGTCTTTAACTGTGAAAAACGATTTTTAACGATAACGTTCTCTGATTTACAAGAATATAGCAATCCTGTATGTGGTAAGGTAGGTATTACCAACAGCAGACTAATGGGCTCAGTTTGTCCTGTTAGTAAAAATGTGGCATTGCGCCTCGTTTTGAACATCATCTGAAAGGACTGGGCAAAATACACAAGAGCATAACATATCCCTGTACACTTTTATCTCTGTTATCAACCAAATAATGAATAAAAATGCATCATGCAGATATTTCTGTCAGAACTTGTCAGTGATCCTATGGACATACGGTGTTAAAGTCTAGGAAGTGACTTAAAAAATTTAACGAGATAACTCTTGAAATATAGATGCAGGAATGTACTTAACCCATAATTCAATAGTAAGGTTATTTTAAGCATTGAATGCTCAAAAACGGACGACAATTGTGTTAATTTTACGCAATGTCTGCGAATCCTCTTAGAGGGTTCACCCAGCCTTCAATCACAAAGGATTGAAACATTGAAAAGATTGAAGTATCTCATAAAAAAGCACTGTAGGCCAACTTATATTGTTTGCATTTAAACATATTCGAAGTAAACGTGAATTTGGCATCAAATTTGACACCTTCTTTAAAATTGGAAGTTAAAACTTAATGAAAAGTTTTAACGTTTAGTAAATTTATATTTTTAAAACAGAAAAACCGGAAGAGATACCATTGCTATTCAGCGTTCTTTGCGGCGACACTCCAAATCTATATCGATCGTGCTTCATTGCAAGAGCTAACGAGAAATACCTTTGTTTGGGGAAAATATGTTTGTTGACCGAACCAACCGTAATTCGATATATTTTACATAGAATAAACAGTACTATTCAGAACAGACAGATAATGTCTGATTACAGGCCTATTGTTGTACTGGGATCCATAGCGTACCAATAATGACAGCAACGAGGTACAAACAGAGAATAGCGTTCGAACACCGATTATCTGTAACATGAAGATCTCAAATAAAATCTACACTACACTGGTTTTTGCCGATAAGTTCTACCGGAGTGCCATTTACAACGTTATAAAAGTACTTCGATTTTTCATGGTCATGCCGTATATAACGACGAAATATACTCATTAAAAACCTTACTCTCAATTAACACAGGTGTTAGGTTTACAAACTTGTATTAGGTCCTCTGGTCTAGTGTATCACTTCAAGTATTCAGTTAAAGTATACGGGAATGTTGGGTAAAACTTTAATTAAGCGAAAATAAAATTAATATGAATGTAAGGGTAAGTAGACTTAACAGAAGGAAAGCAATAGAAAATTATTAAAACTAAAGTTAAACGTGACTGGTACTCCATCTTGAGCAATTCAATGAAATAATCTTTGGATAAATATTTGTTATTTCATAGGCATCTTTCATCCATCGTTACCAAAATTTGGACATGAATTGGGATAGCTACGACACTTTCATCAGAAACTCCAACCTAGTCGAGAGTGTAACAAAAATCCGTGCGCGAGACCCACTTATGACATATATTATCACAATGACGTAAAGTAATGAAACAGTGAGATACCGAGAAAATACCGATACCATTCTACTGGTCTCCTGCACGAGAAACTTTAGCGTTTTATGTAAACAGGTCAGTTGCACTAGTGACGTCATGTTTGACCTCTAAATAATGCTCTTCAATATAATCACACTAGTCTTCATACGAAGTGTTACTTAAACAACAAAGAAAAAAATATAGATATCAGCAGAACATTACGTCGACGAGGCTAAGGCAAAGTATTAACAAAAATGACGACGAGAATAAGGCCATGGGTTCTAGAACTTCAAGCTTGCTTCTCTCGAAACTTTATGTTGAAAGTTTATCTGCCAGATGTTACTTAGCCAGGGGACAGTGGTGTTATTGATCTCTTGCCTCAAGGTAAGCTGTGTGAATGCAGCAGGTGTCAGACTGTCTCCAAATTCAGCAAAGATAGACACACGATAAATGAAACGTTTAAGTTTAACTCTCGGGTAATTTGTGAGGGCATCATAAGCCGCCGTATGACCGCTGGTGGAGATTCTCGAACTCTGGCACGTGAGCGTTGGCATAATCTTTGGAATACCAAACAGTTGCCGAAACACATTGCAAAGGTTAATAGTCGTGTTGAATTCGTGTGTCCATTTGTAGATTGATCGCCTGTTGACAAAGCTCGGGGCCAACTTCGGAAGAAATTCAAAATTCCATATTCGCATGGCCATTTGGTGTCAATTTGGGAACAGTCTGACGCCTTAACATAAGGAAACCATGATATATACAGATCAGTTGTAATTAATCCTAGTGATAATGGGCGTCTATTGCCGTGGTTTGTCCTCGTATTGTGAGTTCGTAATATAAGATTAACTACAATATATAGGTCGTTTATATTTGAGGCGTATTTAGAAATAGCAAAAGAGGGTCTAAAAAGACTTACACGGAGACTCCTGTATATGTACACGGCAATAAGACCCGGTGTTCCGAAAGAGAAAGCGTCTACTGCTTCATCGACGACACTCACCATATAAATCTAACAAGCATCCGAAAATCCGACGTTCATACTTGCATGTATGACAGGGTCCGTTATATACAGGTTCTGGTTTATAAAATTGTACTAACCATCAACAGCAGAATAGACCTTTATACAGGATTTCCTGCAGCTCGAATCCACTTTATTCATGGTTCGCTGTATACAGGTAAATGATTTATCATGATCAACAGCAATGAAATAAGAGTGTTGTTAGAACATCAACTTGACTTACCCTAAGTAACAGAAGTGACATCCGCCGGAGGTCCTGGTTTTTCCTCTTCGCCATCAGACGAAGTCCATCCTTCTTAGCATCGGCCGTAGTGTACTCTCGAAATATTATCTTCTTAGCCATGTTGACTTCTCTTTACTTCGGCCTAGTTTTCTTTCCTTTTTGATAAATAGTCCGTTGTTCCGTACCTTTCCATTATAGTTTGACGCTCTCCACTTGCACATATTCATCAACAATACTCATGGCTTGTTTTCCTTCCTGGAGGGTCAGGAGACCCCGTGTTGATCGCTGTCATCATTTTCGTAAATATATCACACATTCTATTCTTGTGTTTGGTTCTTTGTTTTTAAATCTCTTACTAAACAGTATTAAATATAGCAGGAAATCCGCTTATAGCAGATTAAACCACGCAGTCGACAAGTGAAGTAGATACGGACAGTTAACATGTTGATAACAAAAATATAAAATATTATTAAAAACACATATGAATAACCCTTTTCAATAAAGATATAGAATTAAATACAATAAAGTTAAAAAAAATTAACTTGCTTCACACAGCTATTTCGTCACTCTAAGATTCTGATCAATGCAAAAAGTATCATTGTAAGTCAATGAACTTTCACATTTACTCGATTTTGTGAATATTTACGTAAATCTTACACGCAAATACTTATATTGGTAAATGATTTTTTAAATATTTTTCCTTTATTATCTATTTATTTATTTTTTTATTATTATGTTTTTTCTTTATGTTAATAAAAATTGGAAACTATGTAAAAGGAATTATTATTTGATAACTGGCTCAAATGAATTAATGTCTTTTTATTCGTATTCATGTGTTCAGATAATTCTTATACAAAAATGTGTTAACGTGAAAATGACTTCCTCGCGGCTCGGAGGTAATCTAACGTTTCAAACAATGACTGGGTATGTGATTATAACTGAACGTATATCAATGATTTAAGGGTCTGTAAACTATATAAACAATTCATCAGTAAACCCAAGGTAAATAATACGCGTCATCATAGTTTGTATAGTATCATGATAATCCGAAGGTATGTAAATAAATAATAGGTAAAAAGTCCTTAGCTATTTAACATATCATTAATATATTAACAAATCGAAGGTGTTTATGAATCAATAACATCGTGTAATCAATTAATTATGTCTTGTTGGCGTATGTAAATATGTTTATCAGACAACTTGGTGGAAAGCTGTCCATGTTGGTTTCGTTGTTGGAAAAGATCGAGGTAAGCGGCTTATAGAGAAGAATCTGTCTTATCCTCTATTTCCAATTCTGTTTGGTATATATGATGGACGTGAGCAATAGATATCTTGTTAAGATAAGACGTCATCAAGATGTCATTGAAATTGAAAGGCGTTGCAAAGTCTTTACAATCTGTTTTGATAAGCTTTGCGATAAATTCCCTCGTACTAAAACAAAACACAACTAGGCCAACAAAAGGGCAGTACGGTATCACAAAAGTTAAAAAAAAAAAATACAAAAAAATGAAAATATCATCATATCAACATAATGATACACACTCAAATTGAATAAAACTAGGTTAAAATATGGACAAAAGAAGATTTACACTGAGACTCCTGAAAAAAAGTATAAGGAGCATAATATCAGGTACCAGGTGTTCCGAAGAGTAAGCGTCTTCTGCTCCTTGGTCAATCCAAGTAAGTAATATCACGTCCTCATATGAGAACAAGGTATGCAACAACGGAACCAACAGGCTAATTAACGAGCATCAAAATACGTCCAGCATTATATCGCACAAAGAAATAGAATGTTTTTCAATGAGATCACTATTTCAACCGTAAAACTTCCCCATAATTTTCAACAACCTGCATCTTCCATCAGTTGACGACTTCTCACATGAAAGTCATGAGAATGGGAACAGGCCCTTGGTCCACCACCAAACTCATAGAAGACGTTGTCAACCAGAATCTCGATCATTTTATGATTTCGCCTCCAGTATATTTCTTCTTTGATTTGGACGTATTTTTCTCGAAATATGCTTCAGTATAGTTCACAATTGTATATGTGCATCACCATTCACCTTTCTTGGAAAAGAGAGTTCTTACAACAATAGGACGAATGCGTTCTTTCTGTTTAATATGAGGTCTGGTGGTATACTGAAGAAATGTTTTAGAACAGGGCGTGAATCTACCAATAACGGTAAAGTGTGTAACCATTTATAGCAATTTATTCCCAACCATACAATTTTATTTTACTTATGACAACTTTATCAATTGACCTTACGTGGTATGTTACAATATATAACAAATGTATCATTTAGTCTCAGGTATGTAATAATTTATTACAAATGTATCATTTAGCCTCAGGTATGTAATAATTTATAACAAATGTATCGTTTAGTCTCAGTTATGTAATAGTTTATAACAAATGTATCATTTAATCTCAGGTATGTAATAGTTTATAACAAATGTATCATTAACAAATGTATCATTATGTCTCAGGTATGTAATAATTTATAACAAATGTATCATTAAGTCTCAGGTATGTAATAATTTATAACAAATGTATCATTTAATCTCAGGTATGTAATAGTTTATAACAAATGTATCATTAAGTCTCAGGTATGTAATAATTTATAACAAATGTATCATTAAGTCTCAGGTATGTAATAATTTATAACAAATGTATCATTAAGTCTCAGGTATGTAATAGTTTATAACAAATGTATCATTAAGTCTCAGGTATGAAGTAATTTATAACAAATTTAATATAAATGATATCAAATATAACGAACATCCTTAAGTATGTTAAAAGTCAAGTATTTTAACTGTATACAAACAACACTTTCGGGTTTTTATTTATGAAATATATAATGATGATATTATCAGTATCATTTCTTACATATTTACACCAAGACCACACCAGTGCGAGCTTTCTGACACGTGTCGTAGCTTCTAACTTACCAGACAAGAGGACAGTACCATACAATTATTTGTACATAAAGGGTTGAATCTAAGTTACATTAGCTCCAGAGAACACAGGGCGGTTATATTGTTACATCGTCAACTACATTACAGGGGAGATCACTCGACCTGTCTTATATCCGTCAACAAAGACGACAACAAGAAACCGTTTCCTGTAATACATTGATATATCAAATACCTTGATAGAAATTAAGTTTATTTCAATGTCGTGAGATTTATCCAAGATTAGAAAGCACACGAAACAATCCTGTTTGAAGTGTGTACGTCTACATTTAATTCAAACATGTATATATAAAAGAATTTTATTGTGAGATAGGGTTGTAGTAATAATTTTGATATACCCACTTTAAGGATGTTTTGTTCTTGTATACCTATTTTGTTGCTGTATAAATTCCACTACGTTTACACTATAACCTTCATGTTGGTTCACAACAACAACAAAAAAGGTATGATTGTGTAAGAACCGTTAAACATCTTATTAATATTTTGTCCATTTCTTATCGATTTTGAGTCTCTGTTATTTTCCTTGACAATATTCCTTTTTCGCCACCGTTCGAAATTTAGATTTATTTGCAAAAATGACCAGTTGTTCCTTCTATCTAAGCAACGAAAACTCCATGTGAAACTTATAATTCCTTATCGTTAACTTCCGTAACCAGAAATCTCACTCACTAACTTCATATAGACTCCTGTCTTACTGTCGTTCCCACCATGTTAATTACGGTAAATGAACACAGTACTTTGTTTCCGTTAAGGAAGCTTGTGGGCAGGATATTCTATGGTTAGAAATACTTTCTTCCATGGAGTTATAGCTGTGTCTTTTTCACTATTTGACCGATATAGGGCATATATATTATTATTTGTATAAACTATGATTAGATTTCGTGAAAATGAAGAAAAGGAAGTTGATGTACTTTATTTAGACTGCTTAAGAAGGCTTTAATGTAAAATCCTAATTAAGTCTTAGTTTCGTACAACAGACAAAAATGAATCTTTACTGAGAATTCCCACCAAAAAAACAGAAGATAATTCAAAGGCTGATTTTATATTTAATCAAAAACAAAAAGAGACCGTAAATAAGGTGACTTTCTGTTGCCGGTGACTTAATGTTGCTTGTTTTTATTTTCGGTAGCTTGTGGATTTCTGTAGTTTCAGATAATCCTTTACATCTTCTGAATATGAAAACACTTAAATCGTCTTTTAATTTATGAACTTTGAAGAAATATCTGTTCACACGGAGCATAATTACTGCAAGAACTGATACACTTTCACAAACATCATTTGGGAAGATTTGAAAGCTCGATAAAGGTTTGAGGATAGAATAAGATGATTAGAGTCAATCACGCTTCTTTTTTTTCTCATTTTTGTGAAAAGATGGCGAAAATTTGAACCACAGCCCTTGAAATATCCCTTATATGCTTTTAATTAAGGTTATATCTATATATAAAGTTTAAAGTATCAATATATTGCTGCTTCAAAAAAACTTACTAGGGTTTAGACTTATCTTTAGAAGTCCAGTTATCTTATGCTATAGTGTACGGCATAGAAGTAACTGATTTAAGACTAAACTCTTGACAAAACAAGAAATGTTTAACTTTTGGCCACTGTTGGAGAAATCGGGAATGGACAAGGCATATTCAGTGTTAGAGACGTCGGGATTGAACAGTGAATATTTAATATTTGAGCAATAAGGACAGGACAACACATATTAAATTGTAGAAAAGTCCGGATTGGGCAGGGTAATATTTAATGTCAGAGAAGTCTGGACTGGACAAGGAATATTCTATGTTAGAGAAGTCCAGATTGGACAGGCAATATTTAATGTTAGAGAAGTCAGGATTGGACAGGCAATATTTAATGTTAGAGAAGTCAGGATTGGACAGGCAATATTTAATGTTAGAGAAGTCAGGATTGGACAGCATAACATTTAATGTTAGAGAAGTCAGGATTGGACAGACAACTGGTATATGGTTTACCAAATAAGTATTGCATATCCAGAAAAAATAGACATGTCAGTTTAAATTATACCACATTTTTATATACAACATTTTTCCAATGTGGTATCCAAACTCAGATCTGACATCATGATAACGATGGCATTCGAATTTGATCGTGGTATTTTTTGCTAATATGACTATAATTTGACTTAAGTAACGGTTTTGTTATACGATTAAAAACATGCTTCAAAATTTCATAATTATATGATTTTTTCAAACGACGAAAAATGGAGATCTAATATATATAACGTTATTTCTAGTGACTGAATAGAAAATGTAAATAAATTAAACTTACATATATGTTCTGTACAAAATTTGCGCGTAACTTAATTTTTGAAGCATTGTTCTTGTAACACGTGTAAACAAGCACGTCATGTGATCATGCCAGAAACACTGAGTACGTTTACAATGTTCAGATTAAAGAAAATATCATAAAAATAATATGTTAATTTTCTTTGTTAATTCAACACGTGCACGTTATCGGATAAGGGCTACTATAACGAGTACAAAGTGCACACTCATCTACGCACATCCGGCCTAATCCGAACAATCTTCTCATTCCGTTTCCGGTTCTTGTATTAGTATCCATACAGTCATTTCCGTTCTGAACTTGCGATGACAGGTCCAACGTTGGGAGGCCCTTTCGCAAACAGCAGGGTAACTATGAATGTTTCTTTACATTTTGCAACTTTAGTATCACTTTGAATTGTTGTTTTGATGCCTTCAGATGTTTGTAAGTATTGATCGTCACTCTTTATAATCTAAAAACAGCTAGGAAGTGAAAGAAGGTCATTGGAGATTGTGTGTCGCTGCAGGGCACATTCTGCTATCAGTGCGGAAAGAAGTTTGATTTCGTTGCAATAAGACAGTAATGGATAAACTTAAATGCATCAAAGGTATACTTTATATACAAAAAAATGTTATGAGGATGTTATAAGATACATTTCTTTCTTTTTTGAAGTGAGAAATACACAGAAATCTTGCCTAATCAACCATAACACTAGTTCAATGCAAGTTTACTACGCATGCGTGTAGAGTGGGGTGGGGAGCTAAACAGAACAGCCAAAACAAGGGGCCTCATGCTCGGAAATTGAAACTAGCGATCATATTTGCATCTTTATTACACAACTATGGACTGGCTTGAACATTAAAAGATGTTTTTTTAATAAATGCATGCCTAGCATTGTCGATATTTTCGACACACATATGTGAACATCGTGGCTAACCTCAGACACACAGATGTGCCCTGTGTGATCTGTCAACTGGCTGACATCTGATAGATTATGTCATAACCATTTGGCCGAGGATCGGCATGCCATACAGGGTCATGACCGTGGCACATCAAATGGTCGTCTATGTCACATTGCTCTATTATGCGTATTTCTACACAGATTATATGTGTTGCTAGGATGGCTTTGAACGGTGCCAATACAGTACATCAAGTACTAAGCAGGTCCCATATGATTTAAGTTTCACTTCTCTCTATCATATTGCAGCATGTTTTATGTTGACAATGACATTCGTCTTGCATCATCTCTAAGGGCTGAGTTTTAATTCACAATATTGACATTTTTTTCTTAGGATACTCGAGAATTTTTCAGGTACAGACTTTGTTGTTTCTGTGGGACTTTTTTTAATATAAAAATCACTTAATTGAAGTTTTTTTTTACACAGATACAAGTTTGCAATATTATTGATTTACAGATAGCTGATTTTATATTTAATCATGAAATGATATTTAGAAATTCACCTTTAAAAGTTTAAAAAAAAAATCTGCCTTTGCTTTGTTTATTCACTATTTCAAAAGTTTTTGTCTTTTTATGGGGCCCGTCCATTGTAAGAACTCATAAGTTGCTCATTGATTGTAAAAAGTTCATATAAATCTTGTTCTTTTGGACAATTAAGATAAAAAAAGCTATAAAATATAGAGATTACATTAAATATCAGGAATATAAAGAATCAGGTCTTAGATGCTGCCATATTGTATTTGTGAACAGATTTAGACATCAAATTAAAAGTATTATTTAAACCCTGACATGATATTGAATATGATAACTTGAAGGTACAACACAGTGATTTTTTGCTCTGTTTCGCTACAAAAACAACAACAACAAAATGAAAAAGACTAATCAAAATGTGTGTCATTTCCATAAAATTAAGTAAAATAGAAGATTGATTTCCAAATTTTTCAGAAAATCCTGTTATATTTTTCCCATTTATGAAGGTCAAGGCAGCTGTAAATTAAGGGAGAAAAACGACTGTAAAAGCTTTGACCCTTAGTAAATAAAGACTATCCTTGGAAAAGGATTATAATCATAAGATAAGATAAGTTTATTTCTGGTTCAGGACTTGTCATAGTCCTCTATACCAGACTCATTACAATACAGTATGAATACATAATAAAATACATATATCCGTCACTGGATTTGATATCTAATTCTGGATTGTTGCTTTATAATTAAAGAAAAGTTCTTGGCTTTCTCAGTGATCATCTAGTCTGTTTTTAAATAAATAAACATTCCCAGCAGATACAACATTTTCTGGTAGTTCATTCCAAATTTTTACTGTTCTGTTTGAAAAATGTTTTTTTCTAAGCATAGTTGTGGATCATTTAGGAAATATTTTTTAATGACCTCTGTGACTATGGCGATCTGAGGCATCTCTCCATAATGTAATAGCATTAAAACATTCATTATCATAAATTTGACTTGTTATTTCATACAGTTCTATCATATCTCCCCTTATTCTCCTGAATGCCAGTGTTGGGAGGTTTAGTTTCATGTGAACAATGTACTGATCATAACTTGAAAGTTTGTTATTTGAAGCTACAAATGTGTAAATTTTTAAAAGATTAATGTGTTCTGCTTTCTTGAAGTGTATCCATCCATGCGAGCAAAAGTTAGAATTATCATATACTTAAATTGTGTAGCTTTTAAGTTGTGAATGAAGCAGAAGCAAATGACTTAATAACTCAGAATTTAAGAATTTACCTTTGCTGATAGAGTATATAGACATACCTTTCTACCATTGCATTACAAAGTATTTCATATCTTGATAAATTTTCCCATTCCTTATTCAAGGTAACCAGGATTTTGTGTTGAGATTAGAAAAATAAAAGGTATCATGATGATATATACATGTACATTTTTTTCTCTTGGTTGAGTAGACTGTTTATATTAATTTGGTTACTAGGGAGACAAGGAAAAAACACATATTTTAATATTCCTTTTTTTAAGTTTGAGTAATTTGATCATGTAAGTTTGGAAGCATGACTGAAAAGTAATATAGCTTTGATAATTGGTGGATTGAATTTGTTTCTTCAGTAAAAAAAAAGGGTGATAATTGTACAAGTATGTGACATATATGTTTCTCTAGTAGTGGAATCAACAGGTGTCAGGACTCCATACTCCAAGTACAGATGTACTACTATATCTCTGTCTCACAATAATAATAATAGGGTAATAGAATGATGTTCTGGACAAGGTAGGATGTCACCCATCCAGCCCATAACTATGTAGCAACATTAGTTAACTGACTAGTCATGCTGGAGAATATCATACTGGCAGAGGTATTGAAAAAGACACACATGAAGAGAACCTTCACATACATGCATAAACTTAAATAATATTTTAACAGACATCTACAATTGTACATATTGTTTTTTCTATATGCATCAAGTGTTGACAGTTTTGTCAGAAGCAGAAAAAAATGACTATGGAACTCCTAGCTAATTTCATTTTTTCACAAATCTAATTACTCCTCAAATTAAGCAAAAAGGAAACCCCCTCAGAAACCACAACAGTTGCATATTACAGGTTATTCAGCTCTTTTTAACTTTTGACTTTGGCTTACTGTTAATGAGATTGAGAGGACACAAAGCTAGGAACTGATCAAAGCAAAATAAGATAATCAGAATAAGATTAGAAAAGGAGGGGAGCAAGAGATACCTTATTTAGAAGGAAAAATTCAACCCAATGTACCAGTAGTAAATTCAACATCTCAAATTAAAGAGTTTGTTGATGGTCATTCAACCATTATTTGTTAACATTGTGATGCTGATCAGAGGGATGTTATCTCCCAAAACCATACTTAATCATTTGGAATTCAAAATCTAATCATTTGTTGTGTTTTAGGGCAGAGATGTATGTGTTAGTGTTTTGATAATAATCACAATGAAAAATGTTTATAGTAGTAATTTTCATCAATATTTTATAATTGTAGGTAATGATGGACTATGGAGATGGCCTAGTCTTCTAATTCATTCCCATGACATCAGACTCTGAAAGTGTTTGGTTGAGAAACACATGTGTTGGTGGATGTCATCTTTCTCATCCAGGTCGTATTTGTTGCACCACACAGTATATCCAGACATGCTTGTACATCAGCGACATTAAATTAGAAAAACAGTGATGAAATTTTTACACAAAGTTTGACCACTGCTATGGAAACAGGAGATGGTGTTGAGGCAGTCAGCATGATCAATGCAATTAGTGACGGGTTCAATGTGCTAGCGGAGGATGATGGGCGAGGATTCCGGGGGGATGGGCAGAGTCTCCAGCATCCAGGGGCTGTACAACTTCCCCAAGAATATCAAAATGCTTGGAAGGACGTGGCACAGCTCAGCTACAGTCAAAACACCAATGGTGGAATGCCATACAACATGAACACATGGAGCAACGGGTTTGAGAAAAAAGATGTTACCTCACAGATGTTCAGAATGGACAATGGTAATTCCATATCTCAAAATGATATTCCACAAGCAGTGCTTGATATAAAGAGAGACGATTTAGTTATTCATGATTTTACTAAATTGAAGGATTACAATGAAACTGCTGTGAAAGAAGCACAACAATATCAGCAATGGCCTAGACAATTTGACAGTAATTATAACCTAATGAATCATAACAATGGTAATTCTATGAAACCTCCTCTCCCAGATAGTCATTCCACAGCCAGTAGTACGTTTACACCACAGGAATCTATCAATTCTACTCCCCAACAAAAACCTTTAGGATCATTCACTACTCCCTATGGACAGATTAAACAAGAAAATTCCTCTAGCCTCAATAACGTGCACTGTAACCAAAATGGTGGTCAGAAAGGACAGCCCTGGCCAGGAAATGGAGTGGACTCAAAACTTAATGTATCATCTGGAGATTCTTACACTATGCAACGAGAAATTTATCTCAGGGATAGCTATTCTGTGATACCTCAAAACTGTGCCTCCCCAGTATCAATAAAAAGGGAACTGAGTGAAGATTTGAATAATGGTAAAAATGATTGTTATCAACCATCACCAGCTAAGTACCCTCGAACCGACGCCACATCAACAATGATAGAAAATGGAGAAAGTTCACCACCATCGGGGGCACAAAAAATGATTTCCCTTCAACCTGTTAAATTGGAGCCCACCCTCCTTAGCATTCCTGGCGACCACAATCTTAATATGAATCAACAATATGCAGGCCCTTACAAGTACAATGATAAACCTGGAAATTACAACGGAACCCGAGTGGATGGAATGTATGGACATGGGATGGAAGAGCCAGATAGGAACTGCCTTGGAAAATCAGTATCAGCATCGCTTATGTCCCTGCATGATTTTGCCTATGCATGGAATCCAGGGACTGAACCATACACGGCCATGGTTGGCTATCGGGCCACCATTAATCATCCAAGTCTTTCTGTAGAGCTCAACAACACAGCAGCTACTAGCACCTTCAGTGATAATACTCAGCAAAATTTGATGAATAAGAACTGTGATACTACTATGAATTATTCTAAAGCCAGAGGCAATGGTCTGGATGAATCACTATGCAGTAATGAAAATTATGCAACCCTATGCAATTTAGATCAAAGTACCAGCAGTTCTTTCCAAAGTAATGACGGCTTTGATTCTAGTAGCTACAGTGTAGGAAACTCTGTACAGAATGATGCTGACATGGATGACAGTTTCGGCAAACCATTCAGAAATGTAGATTCAGAATACATTCAGGATGAAAATGGAGAAGATGATATCAGCCAGAAGCTGATGTGTCGATGTGGAATATGTGGGGATACTTTTGATACAAGTATCAGTCTCCGTGCTCATGTCCGAATGCATACTGAAAGCATAGCACTCCAGTGTGAAATTTGCAGTAAGAAATTCAAAAACAAAGTTGAACTAAGAACACACTGTGAAAACCATGATGAAGAAAAAGTATTGTCCTGTGATGTCTGCGACAAAACCTTCGAGAAGAAACGCTGCCTAAAGTCTCACATGCGAACACATACAGGGGAGAAAAAGAAACTGCATAAGTGCGAGATATGCGGTCGCCAGTATGGCACATTGCAGGGCTATCTTGTCCACAAGGACTCGCACGGGATTGACACACCTCATGAATGCTCAACATGCGGGAAAATATTTGGACATGAAGATCTACTGTCATTCCATATGAAAACTCACACAGATATTTTCACCTTCATGTGTCACGTCTGTGACAAGAAATTTGGAAACAACCGTGAACTACAGAAACATCTTAGCAAGCACACTGGACTAATGCCCTTCCAGTGTAGTACTTGTAATGATGCTTTCAGCGATGATTACACACTTCAAATGCATATTTCTGAACATACAGGAGAAAATTTTCACATTTGTGAGGTATGTGGTAAGTCGTACAAGGATATAATGGCAATGAAGGACCACCAGAAAAGTCACTCTGAAGAAAAACCATTTATCTGCGAGATTTGCTG
This sequence comes from Ylistrum balloti, assembly GCF_031769215.1. NCBI lineage: Eukaryota > Metazoa > Mollusca > Bivalvia > Pectinida > Pectinidae > Ylistrum > Ylistrum balloti. Next base: position 764,218 of record NW_026781950.1, on the reverse strand, counting down.
TAAAGGGTTCAAATCAAAGACAAATTTGCATGAACATTACCGTATTCATTCAGGTGAAAAGCCTTTTGAATGTCATGTCTGTGGAAAGAGATTTCGTCAGAGCTCTATCCTGAGAAATCATGTACGGATTCACACTGGCGAAACTCCATGGGAGTGCAAAGAGTGTGGGAAAAAGTTCAGCTTTAAAGGAAATTACACTCGTCACCTATGGTCGCACACTGAAGAGAAAGAACGCACTTGTCGTGTCTGCGGAAAAATATTCACAGACATGATTGGATTGAAGCAACATCTGGAACGGCATACACGTCAATCAACCCAGAAACCAAAGTCCTTCAAGTGTAATATCTGCGACAGCGAATTTGATCGAAGTCGCACACTCCAGATGCACATGAAAGTACATACTGGAGATTGTCCGTTTACTTGCGACATCTGCGAGAAGACCTTTGTCTCCAAGATTGATCTCAACAAGCATGTCAAATTGCATGACGATGAAAAGAGTTTTCGTTGTGATGTTTGCGACAAGTCATATGTGGATAATGGAAGACTGAGACGTCATATGAAGATTCACATGGGCCTGAAACCATTCAAGTGTGACGTCTGCTCCTCTACCTTCACAGAGAAGTATCACTTGACAAAGCACCAGAAAACACACCAGAAAGATATGGAAGACAAATAAGCAGTCTCTATGAGCACACTGGATACCATATTTCGTAAACAGTATATTTATTTTTATTATAATTGACTGGAATTGGATAACACTTTCAAAGGTTTTTTTGTCAATTTAATTTGGAGAGCCTAATTACAGTTCAGGTCGTCCTGCTCAGATGCACATAATAACAACAGAATAATTTGTTCTTGTTTGATGATCATATTTGAAGCAGAAATTTTAGCTTAACGTATTGCATTAGATATTTGACAAAAGAAAATAATCTGAATATTTACCATAGAAATCATTATGGTATTTTTCTTGAAAGTATTATCTTTAAAGCAAAAAATTTAATAGAATTTTCCAACACGTTTAAAATTCATTACAAATAACTATATAGTCTTCAAAAATGTATGGTTATTTTTTGGAAGGCTCCATTCCACCATCTTCAGTAATTGGTACCACTAATACGTGTTTACTATGGGAAGCTGATAGAATTTGTAATGATGTTTTCAGAATGATATGAGAGTTGTGTAGAAATATTGTACTAACATTTGAATGGTTTTGAGTTACTTTGTAATTTGTTTTTTGGTTTGGGTAGGGATAGTGATCTGTACAGGAATATGTATATGAGCAAGCAATAAAAAATGAGATATTTTTTATTGTAGTGAACAAAACCTTTTTTGATATTAAGTGTTTCAATAATAATTTAATCAAGTGTTAATGTAACTTTGTTTTAAAATGTCCTGTGGTCTGTTGGTTTCATTTATAAATGTGTATTCAAATTTAATTTTATCAAACATTTTTTTTCTCCTTGTTCTGTGTTAAAAAGTTTGAATGTTTTACACATATACTATATATAGTCATCACACATAAAGAGGGACACTAGTATTTCTGTATTAACACTCTCACCATACAAATGGTGAAAACATGACAGATAAGGTTCTTGTGCATGTATGATAGTTTGTCTTGAAGTGTGAAGTTGAACATGATTATAGAGTTTTAAAACTTTCCCGAAGTGTTGATCGCTGAAGAGTCTATGATGGTTGATATCTGTATAGAAACCATACAAGTCAAGTCTCCTTCAGACTGCATTTGAATGTCCTGATCTCTGTTTTAGTGTCCGAATAATATCGTGCTTGTTATATTCATTTTGTGAGAAATGGAAAAAATTGTATAAGTAATAAAAATGAAGTCATGTCTAGATAGTTTAAGTGGATGGGATATTTAACCACCCACTGATGTGGCACATGCTTTGGAGCAGGTCTAGATTATGAATTAGTTGACATATCTAGCCAATCACTGATGTCCCACAAGTGTAAGAGCAGGTCTGGAGTTAACATCTGGATTGTCAAGGCCGGATCATAGTTACAATGGTTAATAGTGAACATTTAGATTCATTATCAATTTTTCGTTTCAATTATCATTTGTGATTTCTGTTTTACCACAAATTAACTGCAATTAATATTCAGGAACCAGACTACTTTTAATACACTATGTACTTTAATAGTAGTTATTATCCCTAACCTAATTGCAAATTTGTTGTGATTACAAAATATGCAAAAATATATGCACATGAAACATTTTTTTATAATGATGTTGACGGTATATGCTCATGAAGGAGAGCTTGTAGGGAGGAAGATTAGAGGGATATAACTCATGATGATGATGATGATGATGATGATGATGATGATGAATTATTATGCAAACACAGAATGATATGATTTGTGTCTCCATCCTTGCCTTAGCAAAAATGCAATTTTTTTGTAATCATTTAAGATTTTTTTGAGTGTTATATTTATTGCCTAGTTATGGCACAGTTATTATTGATCAAGGTCAAATGTCAAATATATCTCGTGCCTGGGTGGTTTGTGTACAGCCTATTAACATGTGGTGAACGAAATATGAATATATTATAAAACTTTCACTGAGATTTTTTTTCATTGCAATTGTATTTCAAAGTTATCAAATGGCATGTATGGTTTTATATATTACAGTAATTTATTCCCTGTTAGTGTTATTTGTTAAACCATGATTCAGATTTGTATTAATATAATAATGATGAAATTCTGTGTTCAAACCTATATAACATTAGTAGTATTTCACTGTAGCCATTCTTGTGCAGTACATTCCACTCAATGTCATGTTGACAGGGAGGATATGTGATATGAAATTGAACTTTGACCTCTCTTTTCTGTCAAAACAATATTCATGCTAATAATATTTTAGGATATTTTGTTTTAAATGCTAATAATATCAGTTGCCTTTTTCCTAAAACATATTGAAGTTAGAAACAACATCTTAGTTCATATTTTCTGATTTTATATATAGGATATGAAGGAAAATTGCAATACATCAATTCACATGATAATAAGAGGAAACTTAAGTGACATTAAGTGGAATCCACTGTATTACCTTACACAGTAGAAGATTGAGTTTATTATACCATTGTTGTTTAATAACATCAAACCGTGATATCAAACCTTGTTAAAGCTACTCATGCTGCCTTAAAACTTGTTAATGTTGAATGTTGGAATCACACCATGCAAACAGTTACGTATATAACAACATGTGTGCAGTAAAAGTTGTACATAATGATCATCCAGTATGCCATCAGACATAGTTATCTGCCCTTGTACCAGTAGCATCATCAGACATTGTTATCTGCCCTTGTACCAGTAGCACCATCAGACTAGATATCTGCTCTTGTACCAGTAGCACCATCAGACATTAGTTATATGCCTTTGTAGCACCATCAGACACTAATTATCTGCCCTTTTCTGACTAAAACATGATTATCCTTTGATATTTGCCTGCCCATATTGTTAAATGAAAACTGATTTTATAAAGCTGGGACGGTCCATCAGCTTATTCAAGGAGACCCCACCTCTAAATTACCCTGACTGTTCATGAGTGGATAATTAGACTAAGAACTAAAAAACTCATTGAGAGGTTGAAATATAATTCTCTCCCCTTGTCTTATGAGTAAGGTTGGACTATCAGGCATTATCTAAGGTAATTTTCTTCAACATCAATAGCATTTCATGTTATTAAGTTCAGTTTGAACATTTGGATCATAAATTAAGCTAAGATGTGATGTTGAGATATTTGATTTGTTCAAGTATCTTCTCTGAATCAGTGTCTTTAAGCTTTAATTTGTGACGCCGTCCAGTCAATAAAGCAATACCATCCTGCTTTTACTGTCAAATAAGATATATTTTGATGTTAAGAAGATGATAGAATTGCAAAACATACCTGATCGGCACATGTTTTGCAAATACAAGGGAGACAACTTTTGCTTGGTCACCAAAACCTGTTTGATTAAGACAATTTTTACTGTACATGTTGGTCCATCATTGCTGTACAAACAAATGTCTTTCATATGCAACTTTTCTGTTGTCAGGTCTCACTTTTTATTGTTACTGTCAGGTTTAATATATAAATTTTTTCTTGGATTTTTCTCACCACATGGTTTTGTGATAGAAATTGGATAAAACACAAAACATTAAGACCAGAATTTGATTTCTTTTTGTTTCCTTAAAATCCTTGTAATATTACTATTTACAAAATTCCTTTGGTAGGAATTCATCAAGCCTTCCCAATGTATATACAATATGAAACAATTTTGGCTTAAAATTTAAAATCATTTATTTTACCATACCAAAAAACTTCGTTTGAACAATTTCACCTAAGTTTAATTTGAGATTTTTTTTTTTTTTTTTTAAATTTTGTTAATATGAATTGTTATGAAATAGAAAAATTTGATAACCTAAAGGTTGGAATACCTATTTGTCAATTGCTATGCACTTTTGGAATGTTGAAGTGTTGTTTACTGAATGATGTTGGTATGTGGTAATAAAACTGAACATACAGAGGATTGGTCATCCTGTGATCTATAATAACTGGCCCCTGTGTTTTCCTCTATATCTGTAGTAACAAGCCCCTGTGATTTCACATCTACAGTAACTGGCCCCTTTTATCTTCTAATCCTTGGTAACTGGACTCTGTGATTTCTTCTCTATAGTACTGGCCTAAGTTACCTATCATATAGGTAACTGTTCTCCTTTGATTCTAAAATGGAAAGCAATTTAATATTATAATACAGTGAATGTTGAATGTGATGATGTATACCTGGAAATTTTGACTGTTGGAAAAAAATTACCATTTTTTAAATAAAACTATGATTGTAAGTACAATGTAACAGTATACAGGACAGTATTTCTTTCCCAGCTTAAATCAAGGATGGAGTTGTTGATGAAACATTGGATAAGATGTAATTTTCACAGTATGTATTAGGGCAGTCTCTTCTGGCCTTGTTTGAAGATTATTAGGTTTTGAAGGTTGAGTCAAATAGACTCTATTAACATCTACAAGGTGAATGTTGAAAACAAAGATTTTGAAAATTGTTCTATTTGCAGTTTGACAAGTTTGATTTTCTAGAGATGTTTTGGGTGCCTGACCTTTGTACAGTAGTATTCCCAATGTCTTCAATCATTTGTTGTATTGAAGTGATGTCTTTTTGTAAATATACAAAAATCCATTTTTAAAATTTCTGATACATTTAGAATGTATTTCTTTTTTTTCAAAATGCATGGAATTGTGTGGTTTGTTTTAACTGCGACTGGATTTATGATTTAACAACAGCAAAGAAATCTTTGTTATGAATGTGATGACAATTGACAAACAAAAGTTCACTTGGAGTTATTGAACAACTTGATATAAAATCATGAATACGTGTATATTATTGGTATGATATGAAATCAATTATGTGTATTTGAATAAACCAAGGGCAGATTATGTGTATTAAAAAAACTAGGGGCTTAGTCATTTAAACAATTATGTTCATTGTATCTTTGATATAACATTTAAAGTGTGAAATAGAAATATACAAGCCTCGAAAGGTTAAGTTATGGCCTGTCACAAAGTTAATTGATATACATAGGTCTGTCCTCATTTATATATAAATGAACAACTCTGATTCAACTATTCTTATTTATAAACAAAAGCTACCTGGATATAATCAATACACAGTCACATTTCTTTGCTGTTGCGGGTTCTTAAAATTTTCACCTGTGGTTTGGTTCAGAGTTACCTCCCTTCAACAATGCTTTCATTAGTAGCTCAAACCCAAGGGATACTTCAGTGTTTAAATATAGTATGTATTTTTCAGATGTCTGTCATAGATTAAGTTTTAATCTAAGTTATAATTTACAAAATACATTGGGTCTGTTGTTGATGTCATGGAATACACAGTAGTAATGATTTAAGGATCAACACTTGCAATATCTAATTTTACAGGTTTACCTGTAAAGACAAAATACAAATGAAATTCATGAAATTCATGAAATGTCAAAATGTTTGCACAACAGTCTTCAAAAAGAAAAAAAAAAGTTTGGAAAAAAACTATGCCTGTTGTTAGCTACCTGATCTTATCAATAAAGGTCCAGACAAAAAGAATTTACAGTAAACTTCAAAGTTTACACAGCTCTTATGGAGATACTTCTGATAGGCCCCTTTAGACTTGATAGGGTTAAAACATACATCTTTGACAAAGACATCTTGGTAAAGTATCTATGCATATGCTTTGTGCTGCATGTGTGAATTTAATACTCATTATATAATGTTTTGAAAACCTGTAGTTGTCTGGTTCCATATTCATGAATGTTTGAATTTTTATTAAAGATTGAATAGTTTCAATATTCATTAACTGTTTTGAATATTCATTAATGTTTGAATATTCATTAATGTTTGATGATTGTTTCCCATATAAATCATGTATTTATTTTTTCATTTGTGTGTTAAAATTGTATCCACTTACACTGTTATCATATATAGTAGTTCTTGTTATTGGTGAAAAAATTAGTCATATTTTATTTTATAATAATCCTAATTCATACAAGGTGTTTGGAAGTGTTTTTTTTTATTCTGCCTGGGGTTTTGTGCATGTGAGTTTATTTATAATGTAGAGTTTTTACCTTCTGTCAATTTCCTCATTGTCATGTACAATATTTTAATTTCCATCACATAACCTTATCATAAAGTTGTTTATTTCTTTGGCTTGATGCTAATGGGTCCTATGTATACAGAACAAGTTTCATAAAAAGAAAGTCTCATCTACATTTTGTGAATTGGCATTTAAATGCTGCTTAAGAGATAGAGAGTGTAAACACAGCCTACCTTAATTAATTGGTGTTTAGATCATTAAAAGCGCTTTCCGCATCACAGTAAAATACGTGTCAGATCATTTAATGTAAATATTTCATGTTATAAGATCATTTTTCATATTTTATTAATTGTTTGGAATGTCATTAGACTTTTGCAATCACTGTTCAATTCAGGTTTTCAAAATAAGAAAAAAGTGCTGTTCTGATCCATTTTTATTTATATCAGAAATTTGAATTTGTTTGGTACTTTTTCATAAGTGTTCAGATAATTAGAAATCTCAGTGCTGTATGCTTGAAAATACAATGTACATATAGGGCATATGTAATGATTTAGAAATGCAGAGCCACACAAATATCTGGGGTTTTTTCATCTTTCCTGTAAAATGAATTCTAGTGCTCAATTTTGCTAGTGATAAAGGTAAGTTCATTGAGATCAACTTTAATACTTTTCTCTGTAAATTCACTATACTGTAGATTTTAAGTCAAATTATTATTTAAAGGAAAAGCAAATATGATGAAGCTGAGCAGTTGTATTGTATTGAAGAATAGATTATTCAATATTTCCAAATCTGACTTTGAAAATGTTTGTTTGATGTGATTTAAGTTGGGCCCCGACTTTGTGTCTGGAAAGGTCTTTGAAAACAGCTGAGGTTTACTGCATGTTCCTCATGACCTCCATTCCTGTGTAGGCAGCTAATATATAAAAAAAAACTTATTATAATTGATTAAATACCATTAATCAATTATCTTAATTGACTTCGTCAGATTTATTAAACACAGTTCATTTGATGAATTGGATTTTTAAAATTGATTGAATACAATTAATTGAATGAATTGTTTTTTGAGAATGTTGAAATATGGTTTGATTTGTTTCGATCATTTCATTTCATCTCCATTTTTATTGTAATTTGATTATATAGGTAGGATTGGATGTTGGCTAGTAGATTGGGTGTGGGTTTTCTTAGTTTCACCTTTATTTTACCAAAAGGATTCAGAGAGGAAGGAATCGTATGGATCTCAGTAAAAAATAAGGCAACATCTCTTTGAGGGGAAAAATTCATGCTTTTCTGTTAACTTTTTCATTTTTGTTGAAGAAGTTATATTCTGAAGATAATTTGAGATCATTGAGGATCACACATGTTAATGTAGATATGAAGTATATATAAACAGTTTATCATTAAGTCAAATCTTTCTCATGTAGTAAAATGCCTATAACCATCCTCATGTTTTTGACAACAATGTTTGAGTGCGAGATGGTTAGATTTAAGAATGATCAGTCACATAAAGACAACATCTGGATAACCCTGTGACCAAATCAGTGTCGGCTGGATTAACACTGCTTGATTATCTATTGATCAGATCAGAGTCAGCTGGATAAAATAGCTTGATTATCCATCGACCAGATTAGTGGTGGCTGGATAAAATAGCTTGATTATCCATCGACCAGATTAGTGGTGGCTGAATTGACAATGCTGTATTATCCATTGACCAGATTAGTGGTGGCTGGATTGACATGGCTTAATTATTCATTGTTTACCAATGCTGTATTATCCATCAACCAGATTAATGGGGCTTGATAAATGTAGTTTGATTATTCATCGACCAGATTAGTTTTGGCTGGATAAATGTAGCTTGATTATCCATCGACCAGATTAGTGGTGTCTGGATTGACAATGCTGTATTATCCATTGACCAGATTAGTGGTGGCTGGATAAATGTAGCTTGATTATTCATCGACCAGATTAATGGGGCTGGATAAATGTAGCTAGATTATTCATCGACCAGATTAATGGGGCTGGATAAATGTAGCTTGATTATTCATCGACCAGATTAATGGGGCTGAATAAATGAAGCTTGATTATTCATCAACCAGATTAATGGGGCTGGATAAATGTAGCTTGATTATTCATCGACCAGATTAGTGGTGGCTGGATAAATGTAGCTTGACTATTCATCGACCAGATTAGTGGTGGCTGGATAAACAATGTAGTATTATTCATCGACCAGATTAGTGGTGGCTGGATAAATGTAGCTTGATTATTCATCGACCAGATTAGTGGTGGCTGGATAAATGTAGCTTGATTATTCATCGACCAGATTAATGGGGCTGGATAAATGTAGCTTGATTATTCATCGACCAGATTAATGGGGCTGGATAAATGTAGCTTGATTATTCATCGACCAAATTAATGGGGCTGGATAAATGTAGCTTGACTATTCATCGACCAGATTAGTGGTGGCTGCATTAACAGAGCTTGATAGCAGTTAAACAACAGATAGAAATATTAAAATCTGTGAATACAGCCAGGAGGTTGTCATTTGGAAAAAACATTATTATGGGGTTTTTTTTGTGATTTTCTTTGAATCAGATCAAGTCCTCCAGAGATAGAAAATTAATTTACACATAATTTGATATCGTACAAGAGGATTAAATTGAACCAGAGAATTTACCATGAGATCAACAAAATGTAAATTTTGGCTCTCTTTGATGAAAGAAACTTTCAAATATTTGTTTTAAAAATCTTCATGTTATAGACAGAATTTTGAGGTAAAATTATTCTAGTCAAACATTGACTGTGTTAGTAAAAAAGTACAAAAAACAATTCAGTTTTTAAACTCCAGATGTAATTTAATATTGATTGTTGGTTTTCTATATTTTAATATTATAAAAAGATTTTTTATTATGTTGTATTAAAATCCTATCTAGATAAGATGTGTCACTATTTCTTCATATACATGTGTACATAGTGTTTCATTGAATTAACCCAGTTTCCATAGATTTGATACTTCCTATATTGTTTTATATTATGTTGATTTGAAAACGGAAAGTTAACCCCAATGCTCATAGTATTACCCTGTTATTTACCTGTATAAAACCAATTATGTACAGTTCTGGAGAAAGCTCTCCTCGTTAACTTTTTCTATGGGAGAATTTGTTCATGTCAAGTGTACATGTGTACGTTATTCCACTGAAATGAGATGTACATTTATTGATAAAGCTGTTTTGAGTGAGTTGAATGCAACATATACAAAACCATTTTATGTATACTATTAAAGTTACATATAGTGATCAGTGTTGTGTTGAGTTTATTTGTACCGTTTGGATCAGTTCAACTGTCCCAAATTGATGGAACTTGTATCATTAGGAAATTACTGCTCTTTTCGACTTTATGCCTTTAGTCATTTTGTTTCCTCTCACATTAAGCATCATAGTGTAAACCTTTTACATGTTAATGTTTTTCACAAGTTCCACCGATTGGGATTCAGGATTCAGCTGATCCTTAGATGGTCTAGACCAAGTGTTGTTATTTCTTTCTTTTCTTTGTTCAATTTCACTTTGAAATGCTTGATTTCAAACCAATCCACACATCTCTCATCCCTTTCTTATTAGGTATATATAAGAGAGATGTTTATAATATTAAGGTAAGGCTCACCTAGCCCTAGTGGTCAAGTGAAATTTATAATGCAGTTTCCAACTGTCCTTCATCTGTCCTCTTTTCCTTAAATAACTTCTGAAGAATGATCTGATGTGAAGTAATGACATTTGGTCAGTAGGTTTTTGGTTTAAAGCTCATTAAAATTAGATAAAAGAAATGTTAACCTATATTCAAGGTCACAGGTTAGCATGGCTTCCTGATAAAGCCCTGCAAAAACCAAATGACTTTGACCCAATTCAGTGCCACATGGATCAAATTTGTAATAACACTGATTAACCAGAAGTCAAATTTAAACAATACTTTGGTCAGAAACTCCTGTTAAGAGAAGCCCCAAAAAGAAATAACTTCAATTATGTTTCACGTTCTTAGGGATCAAGTTTGTTCCATCGTTTATTCTTTTACTTATTATCTCTGTTATTACTGTAATGTGTTCAGATGAATGACATTGACCCGCTTTCAAGGTCACATAATCAAATGTGTTAAAATCTAACAATTTCTCATTAAGGAAATGGATCTGGGTTATAAGATTTTTTCAAGTAGCATTCTGGAATTAATTACCTTGACCCACTTTCAAGATTACAAGGGTCAAACATACAACTGTCATGGTTATGCTTCACAGCCGCCCTTTTGTTAACTACAGAGTGGATGAACGATAATGGCACGTTGGTCCACAAGTCGTTTATAAAAAAACGTTTAACTTAAAGTAAAAACAATGGTTTACACTCCCTTTGAAGGTGACGTGACATTTAAATCACCGTACTTGTGAAAAGTATTGGAACACCAAGCGCGCAATGCAGGCCTATTTGTCCTCCTGTTTTGTTAACTTTTCAGCGTAAAGATATTTTGGACATAATTTCTCAATAAAAGAGTTAAATTTTAAAAGAAACCCTTAAATAATTTATTTCATTATGGCACCCTTGATAAATGATTTAGTATATAAATATATATATATGTAATTTTATTGTCAATTTTTATGTGACAAAAATGTATATGTTATCGGAAATGGAACTGGCGACCTTTACGAACACTGATTACACTTGTCACAATCGACATTTCCATTACGCAGACGAAAGCTCGGGTGAATATTCCTTTCACAAAATGCTATCAAAAAGAACTCTAATCCTAAAACTATGCTTACTTCAAAACATAAATAAGTCGTTCATTTCTTTATGTTCTGGCACTGTCCGCCCTATAACTGTCTACGTGATGATTCACGTGCACAATCTCCCATTTTTTCATCCAGGGTCCTGGCACTGTCGTATCAAATTCGTCTTCGTCCTCCTAAAAGCAGTCATCAAGTTGGGCTTATAGACAGCATTTCTATCATATACAGTCGAACCTCATTATCCTGAAGTTGGTGGGACAGTGGGGAAACTTCGAGTTATCCGAGTATTCGATTGAAGTGAGTTCGGATGTTAAGTGAGAAGTTTGGCCGGGAACGATGAAAAACTTTGAATTAAACAGGGACTTCGAGTTATATGAGATCGAGATAACGAGGTTCGACAGTATGATACATATTAGCCACACCAATCTTACAATAGGAATGATACTTTAGCATCCTTTAATTATAATGTGTATAGTGTAATACTTGTTTATTTCGAAGGGTTCAAAATCCAGATAAACAGTTACTATGGAAATGAAATTTATAAAGATTTACAAAATAGTCCGCTTCGTAAATTCCGTATAAAAACATTTTTCTTCGACGATTATGCTTGAATAGTATTTAGTCACTAATCACTGGCCATAGCCCGCCCTTTTCTGAGTTCACTGGAGCGTCGTACTAGTAAAGGTGGATATTTTCATTGGCTTCAATTTACCTTGAAAATAACAAATTGGTGTGGTCCGTTCCATAATTATTACGAACATCAAACTCTTGGTTAACTTCCAAAAATTTGCTTCATCAAAAATTTCATTTGTAGTCAACTGTTATGTACATACCTCCACCGCAGCACTTCTTAGCAATTTGTGACGGACGGTTCTGTCGAATTTCTCCCACGATATCTTATAGTCTGGATCAGTGGCAGTCCTCATCAGAACGCCTTCCTTCAAACCGTAAAACCCGTTAGGTAGGCCAGGCTTCTGCCAACGCAAGTCAAAGCTCCAACGAATATCCTTAGACCTATTCAGGAGGCTGCAAGATCAATGTCCTCCGTTAAAAAGGTACGTGTAGGAGATATTCAATACCGAGGTGCAGATTCAGCATTGCTAAACAATAAATTTGGTAAAATTGTATTGTATATGTGCGTTTTAGCGTTCGTGGCCGTGTGCGTATGTCACTTCCGCAACGTGGCGCAAATTATAAAATAAATACGAAAGATTGTTTTAAGTTCGGTTATTCAGATTCTATACCTCCGTTCGATGACATTTGCAAACACACACACAGATATATAAATATATATATACACTTTAAAATGCTTAACATGAAACTTTTAAATACATTAACATGGAATGTAATTAGTTTTGCAGCATTTTTTTTTCAAATCTCCCATTTTGTATATCGTTGATATATATAGATGTATATATAAGTTTTATGTACCCTAGCTGTCGCTACTGGGCGATATTGTGATGGACACCTACCGCCTAAGGGAGTAGTATTTTATAGACCTACCTCCGATGAGGAATGACGTTGTTAAATAAAAGCATCCCTCCGTATGGGACCTCGCACGTGACAAAGTCCGTGGCCGGGTTTGTATCTGAAAAAGGGAAAACATCGACACCACAGTCAAAATAAAAAAAGGGCAACAGTTCTGATGGAATGAAGTCGTGAAGATTTGCATCTCACACCTGAAAAAATCCTAGGCATTCACATAAAAATGGCTTGCAGCGAAAATGGGAGGCAAATAAAGAGAAAACTGGGGAAACTGTATTGAGAAACGATATTTACAAGTATAATTTAATTAATTACCGAGACTTTTTACCATCTCCTCCTCGTTCAACATGACGTACCAGGTGCCGCCATCACAACACTGGTGAGTTGCTATCCTGCCTTTCCGGTGGCCTTTACGAACCATCTACCGAAGAAAAAAAGAAAATGTCGTAAAATTTTATTTGGTTCTCACAGAATTCCAGCATTGCATTGCTAGCTTACAATAAACACAACAATCTGTAGTTTACCATATTACAAAAAAAAATCATGTTTGACATAGCAGATCATCACCCTATCGTTATGCTAAAACATCATAATTCTGAAATTCAGTTAAATCCTGCCTTTCTGAAAAAATAGTTTTCTAGTTATTTTGTGTTTCAAATCGTTTTTAAAAAGATAAGTATGACATAATTGAAAACACCAACTGATATTTTCATGTATACCTATATTGATTTACACAAACGTATATGACAAGTTAGTAAGTTTTCCAACCGTATATTTGATTTCACAAGGTTCCAATGTATCATGTGCTCTGATGATTACATTAATTTTAACAGGTTTATTTCCAACCGCAGCTAAACAGGATATACAATAGAAAAGATTTCGAGTGACTTTATAATAACACTGCGAAAGTGTGTGGTCGCCATCAATATCAAATATTCTATTAATGTCTTAAGTATAAGTTCTTATTTAAGGAACCTGGCATTATTTCAAGTTAGCATATATTCTCTTAGCTGACATCGTTGGTAAAACAAAGGTAAACTACGTATGTATATTATCTAATAGCATCGGTGTAAATATGAAATGTTAGTATTTTCTCGCCAATTTAACTGATTCTGGATCAGAATTTCAATTCATGTGATAAGTGTCTAATACATGCAGCGACTGTGTTATATGACACTCACCTGCATACAGCCATTGCTAGCGTTTGCATCAAGGAGAGGTATCCAAGCGGTGGCCTGCAAAGTTGTGTAGCATTCGTTGTCTAGATAGGCACAGTCTGAAATACTAGGTCATATAAATACAAAGACACAGGAGCTCACAAATATATGGGTTCTAAACACAGTGGCTTACAAATATAGGTGATGAAAACACAGGGACTTACAAATATAGGTGATGAAAACACGGGGACTTACAAATATAGGTTCTAAACACGAGGGCTTACAGATATAGATGATGAAAACACAGGGGCTTACAAATATAAGTGATCGAAACACAGGGGCTTACAAATATAGGTGATCGAAACACAGGGGCTTACAAATATAGGTGATCAGAACACAGGGACTTACAAATATAGGTGATGAAAACACGGGGACTTGCAAATATAGGTTCTAAACACGAGGGCTTACAGATATAGGTGATGAAAACACAGGGGCTTACAACTATAGGTGATCGAAACACAGGGGCTTACAAATATAGGTGATCGAAGCACACAGCACTGTGATTTATAATTCGAGAGGCTTGAAACACAGTATTAACCACATCCGCGGGTCAATTGTAACTGGATAAATATCAGTGATAGCCACATATCTGCTAAAGATTAGATAGGTCTACATCACAAATCCCGTGACCACGAAATCCACTAACATTTAAAAATAAATCAATGTTCATCACAATTGTGACTGACAATATGGGAAGGATGAGCTAGTTTTAACACACACATATGCAAGATGAATGTGTCTTTTACCTTAATCAATTCCTCACTTAAAGATAAACACTTTCTTTCTTCAATATGTGAAAAAAGAAATGATAAGAGAGGCTATTTTGTTTTAAATCAACATATTAATGGGGGCAATATGGGGAAAAAGAAAGATTGAAATGTAGTGTGGCCAGTCTCCTTTTGTGACGGTAGTTCAAGATTGTTCTGAAATCTCAAATAAATCCAAGTCAACTTGACTTATCATACATCTGTCTTCAAAATACAAGAACTATTTTATGATATGTGAATTAACTCATTCAATTTATAACCTTGATGCCACGGCACTGTGGTAGCCTCGTTTTGGGGTGTTTTGGTTCGGAGGTTCCAGAGGGGGTGTCCGTTTATCTCGGGACCGATAAGCTGCTCCACCACATTCAATAATCTTTCATTACTCCACAATGCCTTAAACTCCTGTAAACACAACAATTGGGGCTCTTTAAAGCAGCTTCTTGTAAGATACGGACAGACGGAACCCTGCTTGGACAATGTTATTTATGAACAATAGAATGGCGTTAGTAAGGACATGTATGTGTTTGTTGTGTATGGAATCTTCATACGACAGCAGACTTGCTGAACACTTGAGTAAAAGCTTATAATAGTAGACATTGTGAAGTTCACGTTATCTCAAACATTTTGGAAAGTGAGCTGTACATTGACACTATAACTTTACTTGGTATTTTGTCAGCCCGATGTTGGTTTAAAAATAGCTGAAAACGAATTGGTCAGGCCGAAATAACTTGTAAACAATAAGATATGTTAATTGATTTATAAGAATAGTGGAGATTTCGAAGTGAAGCGTTTCGTCTGTAGCTAATCTCTTCTAGTATTCTTACCTCACAAAGATCTGGATATTTAAGTAGGATAATGTTAGCTCCTGGGAATTCTTTTTCTATTTGGGTCAATCGCTCAAAAAGTCCAAACTCCTCGTATAAATCTAAAACACCAAACTCCACTGATTTACAAATGTAAATGCTTGCAATATCTATGAAAAAATCATACTAAAACAAAAACAACTGGAGACCGGGCATTTCAGGGAGATATCTAAGTAGTATATTGGAGACTCACTATTGCGAACGAATACATATTTAATTTAAAACACGCATGCTTGGTCTTACCGATGACAACCTTAGATTAATACCATCGGTTAACGCTTAATATTGATTGGATTATTGTCTGTTTAATTTGTAGGTTCTTTGATGTGTGTTAAACGCTCCGTGAACAGCCATTTTGAGGCGGGGTCTCCTTTGTAGTAAATATTGGTTACCTCACTGAACAACATACAGAAGGCATGTAACAAGCCAGCTAGATCAATAAATTTAGGTGGCTTGCCCAATGACGCAACAATGCCAGTACAGACCAATCCGTTTCTCAGCCACGGATAGGAAGCGTCGAATCATACACCTCGGATCTCAATCTGAGGTTACGTATAGCAGAGAATCTGCTCCCTATTCCACCCCCGCCCATTCCCATTTAATATTACTTTTGAAGTATATGTCATACTTTTGATTTTGCCGGCCTTGTAGAGTTTCTGAGCCAATTTCTCCACTTGTCTCTCAACTGCCCGTCGACACGGCTCAAGCTCCTCTGGGCGGAAAAATTCTGGTACCACGACAAATCCCTATCATTAGATACATCAACAAATATATTGTATGTGTGATATGTACACGTGTTTAAATCACGAGCTCTACATAAATGTTTCTATCTTAACCTGTGAAAACACAGTATAAATTAAAAAAAAAAAGATTTGTGTAGCAGATTTATAAATCTAAAAAATAGTATTAGTCGACAAGAGGTGTTGATATGTTTTCTTCGATTTTACTATTTGTTAAAAAAAGTGCCATTTAAATATATTCGTTTCTTTGAATCCAGATTTTATCGCAATGAATCGTAATTATCAACTAATTGTGGTAGTTTCATAAAATACTGTTAAATGGAACTTTTTCTCTTTCTTAAAGACGACAACGCGAATTTAAAGTGAACATTCACCCTGAACGACCATCGTTGTGATCTAGGAAGTCATGAGTAAACCCCCATGAAACCACGGACATTCTTCTTAGTTCATCTGCCCCGTAAGACCAAGTTTGCTATAATGATACCGCGGCGTCCGTCGTCCCTCAACTTTGACCTTATATTGCAACTTTTCATGAAAGATAATCAAATTTGGTCTGAAGCATCCTTTGGAGAAGAAAACCAACAGGGAAAAATCTATGAATTTCTTTAAAATCTACCTTGTTCTTGAGGAATTGCTGGTTATTGTCCAAAATTGGTCTGAAGCATACTAGGGTGAAGAAAAATCTGTTTTGTATAAATGGTGTGTCTCGGCACTCTGAGGCTAAAGGGGAGGGTCCCATGGGAAAAAAATCTATCGATTGTTTCAAATCTATCTTGTTCTCCAAGAATTGGGGGATATTATCCCAAAATGGTCTGAAGCATGAAAGGAAATACTTTTTTTCATAAACTGTGGTTATCGGGGTCCAACAGGGAAAACCTAGGACTTTCTTCAAAATATATCTTGTTCTACAGGAATTGCAGGATATTGTCTACTTTTGCATCATCAATAACTCATTTCAATATTCGCTTCTTTGAATCAGTTGTGAATAAGTATACCATTGTTAAGCGTCAGGAGATAATCACAATCATAACTGATAATTTGTCCTGGGGTCTGGTCCCAACCAGGATAGATTATATCTTTGAAGATATTAAGATTACCATCCCATAACTTAATAGAATTTCTGGACATCAAGAGATTAACAACTGATCTCTGTCCCCGTCCCTACTGTATCTGTGGGGTAATACTTATCATGGGAAATATTTCCCTTGTACTGAAATATAAAGTTTTGAATTATTGACTTAAATACCCAGGTGGGCGATACAGGCCCTCTGGGCCCCTTGTTTTAAATATATCATTTGATCTCATAATATGACTACTTCATATCGATTTGAGTTGATCCACCTATTCCGAATGCTACCATTTGTATACAAATTTAGGGTTAAATGCAGTGAAATTACCCTCTGCAATCACATACCTCCTCGAAGAACTCTCGGATGACGTGCTGTGGAAGCTGACCAGGTTTGGCTTGCTCCGGGGGTGGTGGCATGGCACGTACATCGAACAACTCCGGGTGTGCCTCGTGCACCAGACCCGGTGGTATGAACGGAGTTGATTCATCTATGTCCGCCATTATTTACACAAACGCTGTGTACCTCTTTATTGATAAACTGCTGTGTTTACATAAGTGACATCAATGTAGCTGATAACATTTCCTAAATGCTTTTCTTTCACGAATAACGAATAAGGCCTTCAAGCTATGAAACAAATCCGAACTCTAATTCTTTCCTGAAGTCTTAATACATGCAGATATTGATGTATCAGCATTTGTTTTTAAAGCTTTACTTAAAACATCAAAACATTTATGTATAAAGAATTGTGCGTTAAATATTTGAATCGAATTGAATTATAACCAATTATTTCACCAATTTTCGATTTTCTTATATCTCTCTATATCTGAATACTAACGTTGATTAGCTACGTATGACCATCCTCGTTATTCCAGGAGTTACTGTCACTTTCGCTATCTGCAACCGTGGAACATGTCATGGCAAAATTGAAAGTTTCAAGTGCGACACCTTGATTACAAGAAAAAAAGACTAGTTTGATCCTTTGATGAACATAAAACGAATCTCGAGATCTGGAACCAATTACAGAACTTCTTTAACAACAACGGCAGCCTAAACTTGGAAACAATCGTAAACATGTCAATATTCTATATACGCGTCGGTGTCCAACCCTCCCCCCCCCCCCAAAAACAAAATCAATCTACTTTCTTAATGAACGGACATACACCTAATCAAAGTGGAAAATTGGAATATAAGAACACAAGAAACACATAAAGCTTCATGAAGATCCCCGAACTTGTTTTTAAAGAAAAAATGATTCGATAGCTCTTGAGCATTGCGTAAATAATTATAAAATGCTAATTAAAATTTGCATATGCGTAAGTCTAATTTTGGCACAACACTTCAGTATTTGACATCTATTGGAAACTTGAATAAAACGGACGGAGATATTCGTGAAAGTAGAGATCTCAACCTAAACGTCAAAATTCAAAATGGCAGATGACAGCCATCTTGAAAATTTGCAACTCAATCCATATTTAAAAAAGGAGAAAATGTCAGTACTAGAATTGTTTATGGGTGGATAGGAAACTGGCAAAATAATATTAACTGGCGCATAAAAAAATGTCCTACTTTCATTTCGTAAAACCGGAAGTACGTAAAGGTTGTGACGGAAGTAACCTGTAACATTAAGTACGATAAAACACATGACATCTCCTTTCATACAACAATGTACAGGTAACACACATGACATCTTTCACATATCAGCAGTAAAGATGCCGTATTCGTATTTTGGCGTCAGAAATGAGAATTGATGTAAGTATTTCAGCAAAATTATTTTAGAATGTTTGTACACAGCACTTGTGTCTGGAACGTAAATGACAAGCATAAATCCAGTCCACTAGAGCATCATACAAACCTGATTTTCGCTTGTGTTGTTCACGTTCCATATACAGGTACCGTCTTTGATTTGATTGAAATATGATCTAAGGATGTGAATCGCGTTTCGTGCACTGAATTACTGATATATTCTCCTTACTATGTTCATTTTAGTCACGTGCTTTGTTATTTTTTTTATTATTGATATGATTTTTTAAAAAGAAAAACTCTATGCATCAATCAGAATATGTTGTCCAGTTCCCACTCTCCCCTTCCACACTGTCTTGTATTTCTGTACAAGAATATATATATATTCTAGCTAGTGGTTTGGGCAAGCTCTCAACATTTCACTGGAACATTAGGTTTCTTACAGCATTAATTTCTGTCATGGATGAAGATGAACATTTAAATTTAACTGGAGAAGGGTGATGGGATAGAAATGGAGCTGACTGTTTCTGCAAATTTTATAAATTGACTCGGTGACCTAATATCCTTTTTCTGACCACTTCATAGTATCCAGCCCCACATACTCTACATGCTTGCTTGAGAGGAATGAAAAAATGATAATTTGGTATTCTTTTTTGAAGTCTGTCTCATTCCCTGAAAAAAAAATTCTTATTTGAAGTCTTGATCCTAACATATCCTGAACTGACCACTTTGTTGCCATTCATGTATCTACTCTTCATCAACATTTTACAGAGGGATCTTTATCTTGTGAGTTGGACATTTGCACATTGAACACCATATTAAGTCTCATTCTAATGGACTTAATACCTGTGCTATGATATATTAGCTCACCTGGTCCGAAGGACTGTGAGCTCATGCCGCAGCAATGCATGTGGCATCTGGTGTCCATCAACATTTTACAGAAAATCGCTACTTGTCATGAATGACCGAACATGTTTTGTCCAAAGTTGGACTCATCCTTAGGGGAATGAGAACCAAGTCGGTATAAATATTACTGTTTTGCACCAAGGGGTCTGAAGTTCTCTAAAATCCTTCTTCCTCTGTAGGAATGAATAGATATTGAATGAAGTGAAATCACTTTGGTATGAACTGGGCCCTCTGTGTGGGAGAGGTGTGGCCCAGTAGGGAGAAAAGAGCAAATTTTTAAAAACCCTACTCCTCATGGGTGGTGGTTGTAAGGAAATGAATGGATTGCCCAAATATGGTTAAGTATTCATAGGTGAAGGGGAATCAGTTCTGTATGAACAGTGGATCTCTATGCAGATGGTTGAAATCTGTACAAATTTGGTCTGAGGTATCTTTGAGGGTGAGAGGTTGGACACAATAGGGAGAGGTTGGACACAATAAAGGGAAAATGCAGCAAATTATTTCAAATTGCTCTTATGCTAGTAAAACCAGCTATTATCTATCAAATATCTAGTTGACTGGTTCTGTTCTGCAAAATATATAGTACTGTAGTATCACTGTTATTCATATGTGTGAACCTTCTTTTATGTTCCAGAACTGGTGATGTAAGAAAAAAAGGAAATTACAATGGCAGCAATAGAATGGAAACGACAAAACTTAGCTTATCAGGTATGTAGCTAGGTATATTGATTTACCAGTTACTTTGTTTGTAGAAATATATTGACAATTACTGCAGGTACATCGCGATCGATGTGACTTATTGTACCCATCCCAAATGAAGCTGCTTCTCTGTTAACTCTTGGTTTGCTTTATACTTGTAGAGTTTGACGGAAGTGCCCACAGAGCTGATTGAACAAGAGGGAGGCAGGACTGCGGAGCTAGATTTAACACATAATAAGATATCATATCCTTTTCATTAATGACCAAAAATTGTTTTCCTGAACAAGCAACAATTTCATAAATTATCAAATATTTGGCTTTTACCAAGCCATACTCCAGAGGTTACAATCACTTTCGCTCTCTGTACCCCTGAAACATGTCATGGCAAAATTGAAGACACAAGCGCAGTAATTTGATTGGTTTCCAGGAATAAATGACTGACCAATCACAGGTTGATACATTCCTTTTGAAGACTACAAAAGTGACACCAAATTACAAAGCCACAATATACAGTTATGTAACCTCGCGATTCGCTTGATGTACATTCATGGATCGAAGTGGCCTTTTCATCTTAGCCAAAAAGTGTCACACATGGAACCCTCAATTTATCTATGGCATGTTCCATGGATGCAGAGAGTAAAAATTGTCGTAACCCCTGGAGTCACAAGGATGTGACCAAAATGACCAGTCAGAAGATATGAAAATAAAACGGGCCAAAAAGCTACTGATATATGAACTGTAAACATGACTTTTGTTGTGAGCGGCATGGTTGTTGTGTTATATTCCTTACAGCTGTTGTACAGATCTGAGATTCCTTATTGATTACCCCCAGTTAACAACACTGATTCTGGACCACAATCAAATTGGATCGCACGTCAAAATGCCCTCCATGAACAAACTCCATACGCTATGGCTCAATCATAATAAAATCACTAACCTTAGTAAGCATTTAACTTTTTTTTAGTAAAAACTATTCTTATATTTAAATTTTAATTTGTAGAAATATACCTGCTATTATTTGTAGATAATTTTACATACATAGATTTAAATTTTAACCTTCCATAATCAGATGACAGACTTAATTTCACACCGCTTTAGTCTCTTGTGTGTCCATTTATTTTCAAAATTTTTGTTATCGCTATTTCTTAAAAAATACCTACTAGATATTTCAAATAAATTTTTCTTCGGGTCACCAGCCTTCTGGGCCCAATTGTTCAAATTATATGAAAAACAATTAGGTTAAATTTATGAGGAAGCCATCTTGGATTGAGGTTGCTGTTTCTGTACATATTTACTTCCTCTTCTTAGGCACATTCATAGCTACACTAGTCAAAAGTTGTCCAAACCTGCGGCATCTATCAATGATGAATAATGAAGCTGCACCCAGTTTCTTCAATGGTGGCACATTCCAACAATACATGGATTACAGGTTTAGTACTGTCTTTGTCTTATTGTTGATTTCCTGTAGTGCTTTTTTGATGTCAGGTATCAATTCTGAAAAAGAATGTGATATTGAGATTGGAAATGCAAGGTTAACTTTGTGTTATGGACCAGATTTGAGGTTGATATGATGATTTATTAACCCAAAGAAAATCACATTCTAGAGTTAGGAAAAACTCATCATAATTCATTGTTTGTGTCTTAACCATGATCAATTTTGCATTGTTTACTGATAAAGTGTACAAAGACACTAAAATATTTACCAATTATTAGAAGCCTAAATCAGCTTGTTTCTACATGTAAAGAGACCTAGAATTCAGAATATAATATCCTTTACATAAATTTCGTTACATGGTTATCATTTACAATCAGTGCTATATTTCTGTTAATTTTAGGAGTATTAAGTCTGATATGATAAAATTTTTCAAATCCATAGATACTTTGTCATCAGTCGCTTGAAAAAGTTGGATGCTCTGGATGATAAAATCATACAAGAAAATGAAAGAGCGGAAGCAGAAAGGATTTACGGACGATCTGTAAGTTTTACAGGGATAAGTTTTAAGTCATGATTGTATGATAGCGGAGTAAACTTGACACCCGTAAGATAAATTTCACACTATGACACAAAGTTGTTAAATGTGTCTATTCTGCAATAAGTTAGGGGCAGGAACAATATTAATACATTACCTCTTGCTTGAAGTAAGTGGATAGGCTTTTTACAAGACAAGAAATAGCATGGTTTATAATTTCACCAAAAGAACGATGTATACATGTATAAATTGGCTTCATTATGCTCCCTGAAAGGAGAGTATATAGTTGCCGCATTGTCCATCCGTCTGTCATGATTTTGTCAGGAGCATAACACAAAATCTATAGGAGGTATCAATATAAGCTTTCATTGGTTGATGTATCACAACTAGGAGAAGTGCAGTGCACAAGAGCCATCACTCTCATAATTTAGGAGTTATTGCCCTTTGTTATTTTTCATACTTAAATTTTTTCCGGAGCATTACACTAAAACTATAAGAGGTATTAAAATGAAACTTCTTAGGTAGACAGGTCTCAAAGAGTAGGAGGGCAGTACGTAAGAATCATAACCCTTTTATTGGCCTTTGTTATTTCCATACATAAATTTTGTCCCAATCGGGTAGCATAACTAGTCTCTGACGGCCCTTGTTATTTTCAGTGGAAATTTGATCACAACTTATCATTTATTGCATTGTATTGGTACATTTACTCTTGTAGACTTCAGAATATTGTTAACATTGCAGAAATCACGGAGAAAGAGTACAAAGAAAAAGATGGAACAAGACAACACATAGATATACTGCTTGTGATAGGTATACTGATTGTGAAGGCATGTCATCAGTGCATTTTTCTACTTTGATGGTGCTGTTCTATCTCTGCAATCCAAGGGTTTCACTCTCATTATAACTTGGAACTTGTTATACCTTGGAACTTTTGCTAACCTTCTTATACCTTGGAAATCACAGTGACCTCATTATATCTTGGAACTCTTGGTGACCTGATTATACCTTGGGACTCTTGGTAACTTCATTATACCTTGGAACTCTTGGTAACCTGATTATACCTTGGGACTCATGGTGACTTCATTATATCTTGGAACTCTTGGTAACCTGATTATACCTTGGGACTCATGGTGACTTCATTATATCTTGGAACTCCTTGGGATGGTGACTTCATTATACCTTGGGACTCATGGTGACTTCATTATATCTTGGAACTCTTGATAACCTTACTTGGAACTCAACCTGATTGTACCTTGGAACTCTTGGTGACTTCATTATATCTTGGAACTCTTGGTAACCTGATTATACCTTGGGACTCATGGTGACTTCATTATATCTTGGAACTCTTGATAACCTTACTATACCTTGGAACTCATGGTGACCTGATTGTACCTTGGAACTCATGGTGACTTCATTATATCTTGGAACTCATGGTGACCTGATTGTACCTTGGAACTCATGGTGACTTCATTATATCTTGGAACTCTTGGTAACCTGATTATACCTTGGAACTCTTGGTGACTTCATTATATCTTGGAACTCTTGGTAACCTGATTATACCTTGGAACTCACAGTGACTTCATTATATCTTGGAACTCTTGGTAACCTTACTATACCTTGGAACTCACAGTGACTTCATTATACCTTGGAACTCTTGGTAACCTTACTATACCTTGGAACTCATGGTGACTTCATTATACCTTGGAACTCTTGGTAACCTGATTATACCTTGGAACTCTTGGTGACTTCATTATACCTTGGAACTCTTGGTAACCTTACTATACCTTGGAACTCATGGTGACTTCATTATACCTTGGAACTCTTGGTAACCTGATTATACCTTGGAACTCATGGTGACTTCATTATACCTTGGGACTCATGGTGACTTCATTATATCTTGAAACTCTTGGTAACCTGATTATACCCAGGTTCAAAGTCAAGGCTCTGCTGATGATAAAACAAATTACTAAAATAAAAATATTAAAGAACTATTACAGAAGTACGAAAATCTGTGATCTCTTTCATCAAAAGTGATAGAATCTGAAATCCATGGGGACAGACTTTGATTCTTTCTTTTATAATTTATAATACATTGTTGTTACTTTGAAAATTGATGTCATGTTGTCAATTATATTAATGTATTATGTATGGATATTGTCATTATACAGTTCAAAGTTCACTGCATCACTAACAACTTACTATGATATTATTGAGTAGATTATATGCAGTAATTAGAAATGTTTTAAGAAGGAAGAGGTTTTTATCAAAGCATTGTTTGATTTAAGAAATTGTATTTATTTTCTGTGTTTAATAACTTCATTCTGATTTTAAACTTAAACAATGTAAACATACATATTTTGTCATGCTGAGAGTAATATGCTGAATTATTGCTGTGCTAATTGCTGTCATTTTATGCTGCTTATATATAACTTTGTGTGGATACACCACTTTATCATTGCTCTATTATGCCAGAAAATGATTTCGCATTAAAATTTGATAGTGCCAAAAGAGATAAATTAAGAATAGAACATTTGTGTACAATGAGTTAGACATATATTTATGGTTGCTGCAGCTTTAACCAGCTTACACTTGAATGACTAGAATGTTTCAGGAAAAGTTATACTTCTAGAAGCATACTCCACTCTTACGACAAACCCACCACTAATGTAAATTCAGGTATGCAGAAAGGCAGCTGCTATTTTTGCCATCATTTTAGGAATGTGGATGTCATTAAATACTCCAAACTTTTTCAGCTGGATTCTATGAAAATCTTTAACTCTACATAAAATTTAACAAATGAGCTACAGCAGAATATGAATTCACAATAACCTGACTGAAACCATTGCTAAATGATTTCACTCTACAAGTCTTTTGGTGTAGAAAATGTATGGTGCCTTTTAACTGTAATTTTGTTTCACTATATCAGTTTACAATAAAGAATGAGATTTAATGACTATTGATGTAAGGTCTCTTTATTATAAATATTATTAGTAAAATTGCACATCTTAACGAAGATGATATGTCCATTTATTTAACTTTATTTACCATGTTGAATTGATATATTAGGGTATTGTTTCATTGCCGCCTTTGTTGGAGTTACCTCCCTTCAACATAGATTAAAATTTATAACATACAAAAGAACTCTTTATTGTATAAGAGATTGGTGATGGTGCCTTTGGCTATTCACAGAAGTCAGGAAATAAAACAATGACAGAATTAATCCAGAGTTTCATTTTAAGGTCACTGGGCCAAGTAAGATATATGGATAGTTGTATCGAGTGTCTGCTGTCTGTCAATTTTTCCTATAAATCACATTTCCTATATTTCCAACTTTTCCTATAAGTCATATATGAATGAGTTGATTTTTACTAAATTTGGTCTGAAGCAATACTGGGGGAAAGGGAAATAATTTTATAGAAATAGTGGTTCTCTGCCCCCTGGGGCAAGAGGAGTTTGGCCTATTGGAAAAAAAAAACTCCTTTCTTTTCCTTTAAAATCTTTCTTGTTCTTCAGGAATTTTATATAAACAGTGGATCTTGGCTTCCTGGGGTGGGAGGGTCAGGGCCAAATGAAGGAAATTTATCTATTTCCTTTAATATCTATCTTGTTCTTCAGGAATAGCAGGGTATTGTCCAAATTCAGTCTGAAGCATGGCAAGGTGAAGGGATATTGCTTTTGTATAAACAGTGGGTCTTGACCCTCCTGTGGTGGGAGGAGCGGTATTATATGGGAAATAGAGCAAATTTATAAAACTTCCTACTCCTTCGATAGGAATAGTTGATTTTTACCCAAACTGGGTTATAGCCCCTAGGAGCAAGGCCAAATACAGGAAAAATAGCAAGTTCTGTAAAATCTTTTTTCTTCTGTAGGAATACCTGTTTTATCTGAAGCATGCTTTGGCGAAGGGAATTAGTTTTGTATAAAAGTTGGATCTCAGCCCTCTTGGTCAGAAGGGGATTGAGCCTAATAGGGGAATTCTTTAAAAAGCATTCTGATATAGAAAGGTCACGAAAGAGTATTTTCTAGAAAAACGATGAAAATTGAGTCCTATCTGACAGTAGTTTAAAGCCAATGCAACACTGAACAGGGTGAAAAAAAGGAAACAGAGTTACTGCCCTTGAAAACATTTGAAATTATCTCCCTTTTTATGTAGCCTGATGTTGATATTGCCAAATATGCAAATGAATTTGGACCACAGTCAGGAAGTTTTCTCTAAAATATAAGAGAAATCAAAGGTTTTGCAGGGATGTGGTTGGGTGGGGCGTTTACATAGGCCATCCAGCAAGGTGCCCAACACCCTCCTTTTCAATACATTTTTGACTGCAAAATTAGAAAAAAATATAAAAAGTGCTTAGTGGTATTTGAACACATGATATTTGGGTTTGTTGTCCAACACATAACCAACTTCACTATCCAGGCTAGATTGAAGGCAATGGCATTTCTTGTGCATTATATTAACATTAATCTCATGAAGAAGAAAACCCAATGTAACTGGACCACTCTTTTTCTGATCTCCATTGATCCGATACATATTTGGCATTTCATTCATTAATAATAATGACAATTAAATTAGTCTGTCAGTGTAAAAAGAAACTCCGCAAGCTGTCCATACATAATCAAACTAGAGAACCATGTATTCTTTGAAGTACAAATATTTCATCTTGTATCATATATTTCAAGAATCAATGTGATATAATATCTTAGCTCGCCTAGTCTGGAAGACTGATGAGCTTTTGTCATATTGCAGTGTCCATCACCTTTTTACTAAAAATCACTTCTAGTCATAAACAACTCACTACATTTTGACAAAATTTGGGAAATTTAGCTAGTTTAGCTAATTTCTTCTTCAGAAAAGGTTTTTGCCTTAATTTAATCTGAAGCATTTCTGGGTGAAGGGGAATCAATTTTGTATGAATGATGGATATTGATCCCATTGGACGGGAGATTTGGGGCTGAATAGGGGAAATAAACAAATTCTATTAAATCTTCCTTCTTGTCAGAATATCAGAGTTCTGTCCAAATTTGGCCTGAAGCATCCTAGGGTGAAAGGAACTCAATTTTGTATAAATGGTGGGTCTCAGCCCTCTAGGATGGGCCCAATATGGGAAGTAATGCAAATTCTTTTAAATCCTTCTTCTTCCTTGCATGGTTATAATTAGCATAATCTAAAAGTTTTACTAAGTAAAATTATAATTTGGAGCAAAATTGTAAAAATGGACAAAAAAAATTTTTTTTTGATAAAATCTCAAGGAATCAGATTTATTTCAGAAGATGCATATTTTTGTTTTTCTCATTTGAGTTGAAAATCATGGTTAAAATATACCAACATTTAATTTGATTTTCATAAGTCAATACCAGACATTTTAAAGAATTAACATGTAAACACAGTAAAACAGAACAAAGTCAAAGTTGATTCAGTATTTTCGTATTTATTTCTAAATACCTCTCCATTTCAAGGAATATTTCATTACCTTTTGATTCACATGTACCCCACTAGTAGAAAATTATTTTGTTGACCGAAAACCATTTAAGTAATTCTATCAAAATACAAAATGTATAAGTCAGTTTACCAAATAGGAGGCAAAATATGATTTTGTAAGTATGAACATCTAAAAGAGAGTGATACTCAGAGTTTGTACTGGTTAAATTTACTCAGAATTCCTTTGAAGCAGTATCAGAAATAAATTATACCCATACAAAATTTATGTTAGTTTCCATGCTTTAACAGTCTGGTTATAAGCATGTCTTCAAGTAATTGCAATCTTTTTTATTTTCATCTTTCAGACTTAACCTGAGTATATTTTTGTAGAACATACTTACTGACCCAGTATTCAAATCTATATTATATCTTTTCCATTTAAGGGGGACAGAATTTGCTTGTAACTGAAATTCACAAGAATTTTTTTTAGAAAAAAAAAAGAAGTTTTTTAGTCATCTTGACTAAAGTTTGTCCGTAAAGGCATGACCATCTGTGCAATATCTGTGGCAGTCTCACTACGTAGGGCATTGGCTGCATGTGTGAGTTGTAGAGCAGCATCTGGGTGAGCTGTTCCAGGTAACATGGTGCATTCCCTCTCTAACATTGTTGCCATACCTTCCAGTAACTCATGGAAACCAAAGCCTAGGGCTGCTCTGCGTAGTCTGTTTAGCTCCTGTGTGGACATAAAATACTCAGGTGAATAGTGGTCAGTAATTAAAAATTTCAAGAGTCTAAAATAGTGAAAGTTATGTCAAAACATAAATACAAATGTGATAATTACACAATGTTTCCTCTGGCACTACAAGGTAAACCTTGAGACAACACTGAAGCAGGTATGATCTGAAGATTGACTGGGCTTGTCCCTCTACGCCCATAACAGCCAGAACCACTTAAAGGTGGGGTTTCCTGGCATTAACTGGTGGCATCTTTACTGAACAACATACAAGAGGCTTGCTACATGATATCCAGAGCAATAATGGTGAAGTGGTAAAAATGGTTAAGGACACCACCATATCTGTTGTTCTGCTTCCAGAGAAACCCTAACCCCTTCAGGTAGGGAGCGTCAAACCATGCACCTTGAATCTTCACCCTAGGTTACATAGGCTAACACTCTCTTGACTGAAGTAATGTGGTTCCGCCTGAAGTAGTCTGGATGTATATATATATACAGGATAGCATTTCCTGTCCACGTTGTCACAGAAGCATAGAAAGGTAAAGTCAAATATAAAGAAAACAGATTTGTTATTGCTTGTTTGATTTACCTTATAAAACTGCTGCTGTTTTTCCGGAAGTTTTCTGGCATGTCTCAACACCTTTTGTAGGTCACTCTGTAATACAAAAGAACTGTTGAAATATTTCATATTCCAGTCATAAAGTAGAGATTCTATCTGACCAGGCAACCAGGAAGACACACTCTGTGTTCTATGTGTTATTATGTGTGATGGGAAGAAAGTTAGTCAAAATACACAATGTTTGGGCAAGCATGTCAGTCTTATAAAATAATGGTTAATGTACAATAATGACATGTTACTTATTAAGTTGAATAGGTTGAGAATCAACTACAAGAAGATGAAATTTTTCCAGTGTATTAGTATCAAAACCCTCGAATATGAAAACTGTCGGCTATACCTATTTTATCTATAATCATTTGTACGGTCACTAACCAGCATTGGTTCAACAACCTACAACTACTCAATGTTTTAGGGAGTTATCAAGTGTTAGTAATAATCAGATATGGGGAAAGGTAATTTTGTTGGCATGATTTTTTATTGATGATAAATAGAATCAATCTCAACATGCTTGAGGCGGATTATTAACAATTCCATTTATTACAGCACTTTCAAGGCGGTTGAAACGGTTGGACAGGTTGAACTTGCAAGAAAATACCAGGCACAGATCAGGAACGAGGATGGACTAAGGATTATTTGGTATGTGCAGTTTGAGGGGTCCAGTCATATCTGTCTGAAACTAACTTGCTGAATATCATTACTTTTCAGAATTTCAGCTGAAAAAGTAGAGACTGTGCACTTGCATATTTCCGGGAGCATAGAGTATGAGTGAAATGGATGGTATCTTAATTTAAGTTAATAGTTTTATGCCTGATAAGACATTCTGAAACTGTGCATTTTGAGCTTTACATATATTGGGTCCAACATTTGGTACAAGTGCATTCGTATATAGTGGAATCATTCCAGACCACTTAAACTATTTCAACCGGGTTATGTGAATGCAGCCTAAGACTACCTAATAAAAGAAATTTCAGCCTATTGTGATTGATTCTTCTCGATTTAAGCTCATCCTTATTCATCAATCCCCTGTATACCTCCAGATACTCAGGTGATAAACGAAGGGCCCATCTACTCACTACTTGAAAGAAAGACAATGTTGGCTCTATCTCCAGATACTTTTATTGATGATATGATAAACTTTGCTAATCTGGATGGAAACCCGTGAAATTTAAGCTGTGCTAAAAATTTCTGCTTTTTGATGCGAGACATTTGAACCCCATAAAGATATAAGCTCTTAAAACATGCTACATATCAAAATCATGTAACAGAAATGTAAAATTTTTTCTTAAATTGATTAAAGCTTACCTGTAACCCTGATGGTTTAATCCAATATTAACTCTTCTTTATTCATGTCTTGAATGGATTCAAGCTTGCCTGTAACCCTGATGGTTTAATCCAGTTTCAACACTTCTTTATTCATGTCTTGAATGGATTCAAGCTTGCCTGTAACCCTGATGGTTTAATCCAGTTTCAACACTTCTTTAATCATGTCTTGAATTGTTTTAAGCTTACCTGTAACCCTGATGGTTTAATCCACACCACACAGCTCTGTGCATAGCTACGTTTATCCTGGGGGCGTACAGGAAATGGTGTTTTGTTGTCATCTTCTCCATATGGAGGATCAGAGAAGTCAGATATCGGGGCTAAACTGCTCATTGGACCAAGCCAGTTTATAGGTTCCTGACCTATAAACACCAGTATACATAATAAAGTATAGAATTTCATTCAATTATTATAAAGAACAAAGAATTCAAAATATTCCAAATTTGTGGCTACAACTTTTTTCTTTCATCAAGATCACTTACCAGGTTCTAATAGAGAAAGCATGAGGTTGCTTTTTTTCTTGCTGTCTGCCCAAGAGTACAGGAGACCATACCAGTCTGGGCTGTTAATAAACAATACATTCAACTATTAAATAAACATTCTTCCATCACGACCAGTAAAAAATATTGTGTGAGGTTCAAAAAGTTCTTTAATTTTAATATAATCTTATACACCATATACCTCAGTGCAAATATGTTTCACAATAGTCATTTGACTGATGAAGGTGAGTGTAGTCATGGAAACATCACAGGTAATTTTCTAAGTTGTTATGATATAAGAACATCAGTTCATTATACTTTACAAACCTAATGGAAATGTTCCATGATATACAAACAACTACATAAAATTCTTTCTATCATAGAGTAATATAAGGTATCGTATAGTTAATGTCGTTATTCCTAATGTTGGGAACAGTCATCTTGATACTTCTAATAGCTGTACAATTATGCCACATTACATTCCAAACTTCCTACAATTCTTCATCTGATGAGATATTCTGACCAAGGTGTCATTATTGTTTCTGTTGCCTGTCAATGCCTTGTCCAAACAAAACTTATTCCTATCCACTAATATTCCAACATTGAAAAGTACTTTCCTTTGTTCAAGTTTAAAACCTAATCAAAATACAGCATACAAAACCATGTTTCCTTCTGACTATGAAATTTTCTGGAATGAAATACAAAATGATGTGGCAGAGCAGAGGAATAACTCAAATTTTAATTTGTATTTCACAAAATCCACTTACACTCCATCTTCTAGTAAATTTTTTTACAGATCATAAATCAAACTACAAACAATACAACAATTGCAAAACAAGCTAACAGCTTATATTCTGTGAATGAAATTTGTAGGGGGTCTGTGGAAGAAATCTGGAGTAACAGGAAAAACACCCATATAGCCAAGCAGGTGACCAGTGCTATCAGACCATCCAGAATTCATGGGTTTAATAAAAGTAACAACAAAAAAAAAATATTAAAACCAGCCATTTTATAAAATGCCAGAATCTACAAACCCGACTTTTGTAAGAGCCACCATCCCCTCCACTTTCAGACTGCCGTGTAATAAGACAGTAAAAGCTGGTACTTTTCCCTCGTCATGGCTAACACTTGTTTCCTCATCTTCTTCTGTTTTAACATCTTTACTGGCTTCTGCAGATATGAAATAATAATAATGATGATGATTTTTTCCTCAAATTGTCACATCTATAACTTTCTGCTGTGTTACATATATGTACATATTTTGTAGACTTTGAGACACTAAGTACCAAGACTTTTCCAGGGCTCTCTGACATAAGTTGAAGACTGGTCAAAGTATTACTGTCTTTAGAATGTTATCAATGATTTGTGGTAAAATTGTCATTAAGATTCTTCTGTACTACCACAACATGGAGAACAAATATTATCATAATTTCATCAAAACACAGTAGAAATTTGCTTTTGTGATTATTTTTGGAAAAATATTATTCTTTTTCACCAAAATACCAAAGACAAAATTCAAGGATTTTTCAAGGCATTAATGTTGAATTCCAAAACTTTCAAGGTGTGACACTAAAAGTTAGGATTATTCCATGCAAAAGCTGAAAGTAAAGGACGTTTCCATTTGTATGGATCAAGCTATGCTAAGATCAAGCTCTTTAATCTATATGTAAATTCATTTCTATACCTCGAAAAATAATTATAAGCTTACCACTTTAGACACTGTCAAATCACCAGCCTATAATCCAGTGAATTTGTCAAAGTAATATTTTTGCACATGCTATTTAGTGATGTTTTCTTTTCAAAGATATGATCATTCACTTATGTATTCTATTCAATCAATATAAAGCAAAGACTGAGGGGTGATGTGGTGCCCAAAACTATGTTTGACAAGATGTCCACATGACCATGTTTTACATCAACAGCTATACATTTTAGGTAGGAATTTACAATCATTTATCTAAATTTGTTATTTTATTTTACAAAGGTTGAAGTGAATTGTAACTACTTGATAGTAAATAAGGTTTTGCAATAGATAAATGCCCTACCAACACTCTCAAAACTATTACCATCTGATTTGTTTTCTTTTGAAGAATTTGGAAACACCAGATGTCTTGATAGCGTCTGAGGACTGGCAACATCTGCAATATCTAAAAACCCCAGAATGTCCAATTTATCAGCAACTTCTGTGTCAATCGTCTCAAAATCATGATTCCTGAACAAAACATACAAAATAACAATATCTTAAGATATAAATTATTTAAAATAAGAAAAATAAAACATGAAAAGACACACTGTGCCTTCATTGCTTCTGTGCTGAACATTCTTATTAACAGATAAATTGAAAGCATTCATTTCGAGCTTTGTCTACTGACAGCATTTCTTATCCTATGAATATTCCAAAACAAATCGGTGAAAATACATTCCACTAATCAAGAGGAGTAGGCTTTGAGGATTTAAAATCTTATATATCTATTTTTGGCGTTATTTTCAATTAAGATACATATTGTTTTTACAGAACAGTTTATACAAATAGTTATAATGACAAAGCATGTTCAAAGATAAATCTCCAGTAAATGAAGACCAAGCAATCTAAATATAAAATGGTTGAAAGACATATGAAGTACAATTATTTCATTTTATTCCACTTACTTCCTGTATGGGTCTGGTGCTGGGTACAGATGAACTGGACATTTGAAATGACCACACTGTAATGTGCCATGATACGGCGAATAACATCGCTCAGCTAATTGTTCAAACAATGTCTGCACACTTTTTAAGCCTAAGGAATTTTCCGGCACCATCACCTCCCCTCCTTGGCCATTAATTTCTATAAGTTTTTCAAACATAGGAATAGCACTTTTTACTTCACTCTCATTGGGATTACCCAAGATCACCACATTAAGCTTACAGGAAAATGGAAATGGAAGAGGAAACTTTTCATCAACATTGCTTCCTTCATGTTTGCTCCAGTTTTGCAACATGGTTTGTAGTGACCTTTGACCTGCACCTGTGGATCCATCTGTTATTAAAACAGCCTGCAATCAGTTGTAAAAGACTTTATATTAATAAAATGAATTGTTTTAAACAGTTTGTCCTAAACACAATGATAATTATATCCTTAAAAAGAAATATTGAGAAACATGTCCTAAATAACATCCAATATTTTGGTATCATTTCTAAGATCATTGGGAGTTACATATGACAGGCACACATTTGATATTGGTATGAAGACTGAACTTGTGCAATACAGTGTATGGATATTGTGATGAAATATGTTATGTGATACTATAAAAGTTTTTAAGGAATCCTATTTTTGCTATTTATCAATGCGGAATAGAGTTGTAAACAAGAGGTCCACAGGCCTTAAGGGTCATCTGAATATAAGGACCTACCGTATATATGAAAGAGGCAAAATAGGCATTAAATAATTGCTCAACTACACTACAGCTTTCATAGAAGACACTGATTGGTTCATAAAGCCATTTTCAGCAAATTTGAAAACATATTCTTTATACACTACACAAATGTCATTACTGCGGACATACTGCTTGTTGAAAAAGCATGCAACAGGCCAAATCACAAGACCCTTGGTCTTTTGATGATTGAGAACTTGGTTCCGCATTTCAATACATTTGATCCTTGTTACTTTGAAAGTAAGGTCATTCATATTTACAAACTTGGTAGCCCTTCATCCCATCATGCTACAGGCCCAATATCAGCACCTTGGACCGTTTGGTTATTGAAAAGAAGTTATTTAAAGATTCAAACATATTTGACCCCTGTGACCTTAAAAGCAGGATTTTGATTCCTCAAAAACAATATCTCAAAAAGAAGGTCACAATGACCTACTTATGAAACATGGCAAATCATCTGACCACGGTGAAGCAATATCCAAATTATTAAGTTCCAGTGATAAATAGCGCAAAAGATGGAGCATGATTATTTTTTTTTATATACAAGTCAAATGTCAAGATGTATGTCAAAAAGACCTTCTTTCGAAACACACCATCTGACCATGGTGAAACCATATCCCAAGCATGAAGTTCCCGTGATTAGCTGTGTAGAAAACAGGGCCTGAACAAGATAGCAGAAGGAGGATGAACACAATGCAAAACTACCCATCTTTTTCCAGGTGAGGTACTTTTAAAGCCAAGATTTACCTGACAAGGAGTAATGGCACTCCACTGGTCTGTGATGACAGAGCTGACCCCAGTCAGTGCAGCTTCTATACTTGTAACATTGTACTCTTCTACTTTGTTTAGTGCTGTCTTTATTGACTCAAAGTCTCGTGTAAAACTCACAAGCTGTTCCCAAAGGTATGAGAAGACCACCTGAATAACAAAGCATATATTAACTAGGGTATGAATGACAAAAAAAATATCTGTGTGACATCAAGATTATTATTTTTACTATACAGCCATTTATGATGTATGATACAAGTAATATAACACTGCCCATGCATCCTTTATACCTGAAGATTCTTATCCTAATTATCTCCTTTCATGGTTCTTGTCGAGCATATTTAGACAGAATTTCAGGACTTTTCAATGACTACCAGGTATGTCATTTGATGCTACTTTTGTTTCTAATAGATCAATTTCCATGGTAATAGCAATGCTACATCTATATTCAACTGAATTAATTAGAAGTAAAAATGCAAGACATTACTTTCCAGAAAAGACTTTACATTATTCCAAACTTTTGTGGGTCCAATTTAATAAGTCTGTATTTACTTACCTAAAGAAAGACAGCTCATGGATTTATTATGAATATGTTATCACTCACAATTGGGTCAGATGGAGTGTTATTAAGTCACTGTTAAAAAATATCTGAATGTTTCAGATGTTCCATACACCAATAACAAATTATAATAGCATAATGTTTCAATCACAAATTTGGTATTTCATAATTAGGAACTGTGGGAGAAAATAAACAATTACCCCTGTGTGTTGAAGACAGTGAAGTATTAACCCTAAGATTAGGACAAGTTCTCACTTGGATAAATATCTGGTAAAGACAGTGTCTAAAGTATCTGATGTGACCTATCAGGTTTCAAGTTATATGAAAGAATTAAATTTTGGTAAAGCTAAGCTATCTTTTTAAAACTCATGACATCTGCAAGTTTTTAGAAAATGTGAAACATGATCTGTCTAAACTCTGCATTATTCATATGTATATATGAGTGAGAGTTTGTGAATTGATTTTTTCTGAGCTTATGCAACAACTTTCTGGAAACATTAAATGAGACTCTCCTATTGATAATAGATGGCTGTGACAGCATTTACAAAGTTATGAAAGGAAGGCATGAAAGTACAAAGACATGTGCTGACACTGCACCATAACTCTTTATACATCTGTATGTCTTTGGTGCATTAGTTGCAGTCTCTGTAGCGAGCTGCATGGATGATTTGCAACCAAACAAATACATAAATGTATTGAAATGGGTTCATATTATGAAATTTATTCAATAAAGTGATCAGTGAAACACCAGTATTTTTCTGATAGATGTCCACAAATACCTCAAATTTGCTCACCTGAAATGACAGACATGTGTATCGGAAATGTATCTTCTCTTCTGTTTCATGTGAAATCACTAGATCACAGAGGCATTTAATTGAATTAGCCTAACATTGGCCCAGAAGTGCACACATTATATATAAAATCATCACTTGGAATGGGAATGACTTTTTTTCATACCACAAACCTTTTAAATAAATTTCTCCTGAACAAGTCTACAACCCAATAGTTAATTCTAATCAGAAATTGGTCACCAAAAGTGATCATTTTGAAATCATCCTTTTTTCATCATAAGATGTTCATGTTTAATGGCAATGAAAAATGCAAGGAGGCATGGCCTATTATAAAGTCAATTTTTATTCATTTGATATACAAAACCAAATATTGGCCTTCAGAGATGGATTGCTTGGCTCTTTCATGGTATCTGGGACGTGTGTGAATACTCATAATATTTAATGATAAATGGATTTGATCAATTTTTGTTTCTACTGTAAAGTGTTATGTAACAGTAACCAAAAGTTCTGCATCACATAGGTCAATAGTTCACATAATAGGCCTACAGTTTAACAAAATAGTAACATCAAAATATACAGCAGACTGGAGCCAATGTTTAGATGATATACAAACCAAGGAAGTTAACTCTAGTCTGCAGTTTGACGACATAAAATCTAGTAGGGTATTGATCCCATGAATGGCCAGATTTCGGCGTTGGTATTCTTCAGGACATTCCGTACCGGCCACAGGCCTACTCATGGAGAGAGACACATCCAGAGCTATCACAGTTGGCATTGCTACAATGTAATACTCAATAATAGACAATGGGTAAATGAATCTATGGACAACCGATAAATGAAATTATCAGACAAAAGTGTTATCGTTTTAAAACATAATTTCATCTGCTTTCTCCAACCCCCCTCCCCTCACCAATTTTGTGATATTTTTGTTATGTGTTTTTTTAATATAGTACACATTTCTCAATGGTCTCTCAGAATTTTGCGCAAATAAAAGTGAACTACTTGATTCAGTTTACAAACCATTTTACCACAAACGAAAACTTTATTCCCATTTCAATTAAACTTGAAGATACTGTACATGGATGTTAAATGTCACCTTGTTTTGGTTATTTATGAAGAAATCCTGTCGGAGTTTAGACTTCGGGTAATATACCTTGTGAAGATTGCTTGGCTTATATTTTGGAAATGGCTGTGGCAAATCAGAATGGTGTGAATTTACAGTACAGAACCCTATTTTAATTTTACAAATATGATCAAAAACGTGATTAGGAAACTTTCAGAAGAAGAAATTTTGTCATATTGATCAAGGTCTATCGTCTTGTCATGATCAACGACCACAAGTTCGGCAGCTCAAGATCTTTTACTCAAGATTCCCGGCTTCTCTTGCCGATTGTACGCCATCTTTGGGGTCAAAAGTTCAAATATAGGTAATGCCATTCAAAATAAAACAAGTTAACACTGTTACAATGTAAAGTTAACGTTTTTGTAATCAGAAGATGAAATAAATAAAATGGATTACAGAAATTCATGATAATCAATAATGGACTTTTTAGTCACCAAATTTTTGCAGAACTATTTTATTTTTTATTGAAAACCGGAAGACAAAATTCATCCGCTTAGACAGTGCCCTCTGGGCATGCGTACATCATTATTAGCATCAGCAGCAACCATGGCATCGTCTGACGAACTGTCACCGACAATGTGCAATCACAAATACTAATTTATCGAGTGACGACAGCGCTGGTTTCTGGTATCAGACGTTAGTTAGGTAAGTTATTTATATATTTCATACAAAATATTCCTGTTAATCTGGTGATAACACAAGAGTAACACATGTTGCTATACTAAACATTGTCAATGATATGATCCGGCCTAGATTTACGATGTAACAGTGAATGTAAATTATTAAAATCGTGCTTACATGACGTTATATTTAACCTGTTTCATGAATTATACAGAGCATCGTGTAATGGTGATACAGCTACATTTCAATATTTATAAATATGAAGTTGAATTACGGCCCTGTGCAGGAGCAATACGCGATGAAAATAATTTATCGGCGTTCAACATTACAATAGTTGATACATTTGACGAATTAATTTTTACAGTACCGATGGAACCCCTTCTATTATCTTCCTGCAAATAATGTGTGGACAAATTAACAGTTTCTCAGGAAAGTTTTTGTCTTATAGATTTGAATCTATCCATGGCGAGTGATTTTCTTTCAATAAAATGAGTTTGAGTTAGCCAAGGTAAATAAATGAATAACTGGAGTTTTTATTTTAGTCACACCTTGCCTGCATTCATATAAATTTACGATTTTGTTAGAACGTCCTATAATTTAATGTTAGTAGAATTGATTTTTGCTACAGTATCAAGGTGTTACGGTAGCAGATGTTATATTTAATGGCACATGGTTTTGTACATCAAAGATTTAATATCCAATTGATTATGCCTATTTGTAGGTATATATCATTTAAATTTATAACAAAAAAAAAAAAAAAAAAACAAAAAAAAATTTCAATAACTCCAACCCAAAGAAGAGTATTTATTCAAAATAGAATACAAAAAAAATTAACCTGTAACCCTGTGTTTGAACTGGATACAAGATTGCACATGACTTTTTGTGCAGTGTGTTGACATTTTGTGTTTATACGGTCATTCTAAATTGATCCACAGGTGCAAAAACAACAAATTGACAGCAACACAGTGAAAACAAAATGAATTGTTTGTAGTTATCACAATCAATGTCATTGGTTAAGTTCAAAATTGTACGAAGAAAATTAGATCCAATGTCCGGCGGAAAATCTTCTACAAGTGTTTGTAGTGTTCCAGAGATGGATTCCTGCTGGAATACAGAATCCAGTTCCAAAACAATAATCTTGACCATTGACTTAAAATTTGTGAACTCTAAACCTAATAACAGCAGATGTATTTATAAGTGTGATAAAGTGTGATATTCTTAGATTCCTTGGTACAAATAGGACACAGTCATCATTTTTCTGACAGACTTTCAATCATTGTACAGTTTGAAATGTACCCATTGAACACATTTTGTGCACTAACCCCAGTCCACAAATTTGAAACCAGCCTGAAGAGTGCATTTGGTTGCCATTTCTTGCACATTATGTTTATGTAACAAGAGGGGAAAAATACACAGCCAGTCTGTGGTTTGAACCTGGGACCATCCAAACTTGACAGACACTTTAATAATTGACCCACCTGGTTGCTGACTTTTGACCCTATCCAGTTCTGCTATATTCTCACCTCTCTCTTTTGTAAGTCTTTGTTTCTGAACACATAACAACTTAAAACCAACAAAGAGTAGAAAAATACATGGCCAGACAGGGATTAGAACCTGGAATCCTCTAAACTTAGACAAATGCGTTACTAATTGAATTATTCGGTCATGATTGCTGATGATTGACCAACATGTAGTTCAGTTCTCCTTCACATAGTTTGTTTTCATCTTTATTGTCACTTATATTAGCATTCTTGTATTTCACAGCCAGTCTTTTATAAAGGTCCTTGCATTTTCTTTTTAGTTTTAATCTGGTCTTTTCCTCTTCTTTCTTCAATGGGACTGCAAAAGCTCAGTTGATTAGAGTGTTGGCCTATGTAATCTCAGGTAGAGATCTGAGCTGAATCGTCATGGTTGTGTCCTTGGGCAGGAGACTTTCCCCTGTTTGCTCTAGATTGTATGCAACAGCCCCCTGTATGTTGTTCAGTGGTGTAGCCACCAGCCACTATAAGGAGAGCATAGTCATTGCTTTGTCTGTCCATCTGTCCTTTCATGTCCAAAGCATAACTTTGCCCCTAGTAAAGCAGGAACCCTGAATCTAGGTGTATACATTGGTCATACTAAGGGTTTTGCATTGTGCTAAATCCAAGAAAGTGACCCCTCAGTTACAGAGTTATTGCCCTTTGTTAAAATTTGGTGTCCGGAACATAACATAACACAGTTAAGCAAGGATCATGAAACTAGGTGAATACATTGGTCATACAAAGGCAATGCCTTTGTATTTGAACTAGAATAATACACATTGATGTATACATTGATCATACTTAGAAGGTATGTAGTGTACCTAATTCAGAGCTCACAGAATTATTGCTCTTTGTTAAAATTTCATGTCCAGAGCACAACTTAAAAGTTGCTTGCATTTAATTACTGGTATGATAATGTAACTTGACAGGTGGAAGAGTGTTACCCTGGCAAGTGCACAATGTTTTTACACTCCTAATGTTTTTTAATGGTACTGTGAACCTAGTTGTATATCTTGACATACTTGGACTGATCAAGAAACAAAATGGACAACAGGCAGCCGTCATGGGATTTGTTATTACTGTTTCTGAAAGTAACACACTTGTATAAAGTTCTAAACATAATTGGCAATTTAGCAAATCTATCAATGAATAATACTTTCAGCACTTCATTGTCCAAACACTAAATCTGTCAAAGTGCCGATAACAGTCCATTAGTAAACAAGCTCAAGATTAGTTTTTCTATGAAATGTGGGGATCAGATTTCGTCAAAAAGTATGTACTGGTTTGACGGTTTCAGTTTTATTGTTTCTGAAGATGCAACTTTTAATTGGAAAATTAAACTGGTAATTTATCACCAGAGACCAAGTGTTGTGTGTACGGTATGCTGTAGTTAGTCATGTGGTGTTATGCACCGATGACTTTCTTCTCTGTGTATATATTGACCAATTTCGTCAGAGGATGTGCCAATGTTTTGACAAAAATTTATTTCGAAACAAAGAATGACTTTTCGCTTGCTATACAATTAAAGGGACTGAAAAATTGCTTTGACTTAACCAAAATTGCAACTCATCGATATTCGAGTTATCAGAACTAAAATTACAAAGATGAAGAGAGAAAAAATAAGGACTTAAAAATTATTTTTACTCAAACGGAATTTCAACTCAAGCGATTTTGAGACAAGTTTCAACTGTATATACATACATTTAGGGGTAGCTTAACTATATGAGTATGGGAGTATTTTCTTTTGTTTAAGAATGGTATGAACTTTTAAATCTCGGGGGAAAAATTCATGAATGTTTCTTTTTTTTTTGCAAAGATTGTAGAAAAATGTCAAAAAAATTAAATATGTTAACATGATTTGTAGGGCTGATTTATTAGCTAAACTTTTTTTTGTCTGAAAATTGCTACTGGTCATGAATGATTAAGCCAACTTTGACCCAGATATCATGGTCAAAAGATGTGCAGAGATATTTTTGATCAAATTTGATAGAAAAATTTACCATATCAATGCCTTGGATGAGTTTCCAAAGTTTCAAGATCAAGGTCATTGTTACTATGTAAAGAAATCATCAATCAGTTAAGTGAAATTAAACTTTATTTCTAATGGGATTTTAGATTAAACTTTACTGTTACAATACCTTATATGACTTCAATCTTGTTTCTGTGTTTATCTGTTTCTCAATAGTTAACTTTATGATTTAGACTTTATTCCAAAGCTCAGCCATAATCATTATCAAAACTTGTTTGTGAAGGATATTGAATCAGGCTCTGTCTATCTAAAGGGCTTTTCTAGGCTACAACTTATAGTGCCCCTGTATACCATTGTGCCTTTAGCTATTGGTGACATTCAATTCTGATATTTTCTGTTACCATGGAAACCAATGGTCAGAAAGTTAATCTTTACTGTATTGAATTTATTTTACTTGCCCCAACTTCCAAATCGTTGAACTGATCTAGAAAAAACTTTGTGTAATCTGGGTTTTCCATAAGAGCCGGTTGCCGACCAATTTGACTGACTACTTTGATCATTTGGCCGTCTACACCAATCCAGTTCCGTACTAATGTTCCGTAAACGACTACACATACACGGCAGGCCAGCCTCCTACTTTCACTACACAGCCTGCTACCAACAAAATTATTGAAAACCCTGGTAATATCAGACTAGTGTCCTACTTGTATCCTCTACTATTGGCACGATTCAGTATAGATTTTTTCTCTGTAACTATGGAAACAACATAGATATTTGAAAAATAGTATGAAAGGAATGGGTTGGTGTAGCTCTTAAAGTATTAAATATGGTCAAATGGAGTTTACTTCTCAGGATCAGTTGGTAGAGGACCTTCATGCCAGAGACCTATGTTCAATTTCTGTCAGGTTGTCAGCAGGAATGTGTTTTTCCTTGTTCTGTTACACAAGTTTATGACAAAAAGCATGTTAACAGAGGTAGTTTCAAAATTTTTCATCTGAAAATTGTTTTGGCTGTCATGTTTTGGAATTTGGTTGCTTTGGTGATTTTAGAAATAGTCTGAAAGTTGAGCCCTGCATTTACCATATTCTATTGACATGAAGTCTATCCGTCGTCTTGAATCAGTCAATTGTTGATTGTTGACCAGTAATGAATAATAACAAGTGTACTTTGTTGGCCATTGTTAATTCTTCCATAGAGATCAATGATTTAAGTATTGGTCTTTAGATTAGGTAAATCAAATCTGATTAATAGGTCATGACCTATTGCTTCTTTCATTGCTCTTTGATCATGAGTACAAGAAGGTTTTCCTCCAATGTTGAAAATTAATACAGTGTTCAGATTATTAGAATTACTCTAACATTCATGATTAGTCATCACTTCTTCTCAAGTGACCGCTGATTGATCAGGCCAGACATGACAATGTATGTTTCCTGTAACATATTAGACAAATTAAGGGTGCCAGTAGGTAGGGTGATCAAATTTAATGTTTAGATACATTAATTTTGTATGCTTTATATAGGAAAGAGATCTTGACTCAAACAGTGCTTCTTTGAAAACTGCCATAAAAAATTAGGGTAGGCAAAAGTAGAAGGGTTAATAGGGTTACTGGAAATGGGAAGTATATTTTGTTTGGCTGCATTGATTCATTATTGATCAATCATAAATTGCATAGATTGGTCAAAATTGGAGATAAAAATTGTAGATAGTAGATTACATGAAAAATATATAAAGCTATGTATACTCTTACATTACAATTTACCAGAACATGTCTTTA
Source organism: Ylistrum balloti (assembly GCF_031769215.1). Classification (NCBI taxonomy): domain Eukaryota; kingdom Metazoa; phylum Mollusca; class Bivalvia; order Pectinida; family Pectinidae; genus Ylistrum; species Ylistrum balloti. The sequence goes on along the minus strand of NW_026781950.1, from coordinate 720,301 downwards.
CTCCAGGGTGGTGTGTGTATAAATCTATAAATATAAATTTAATCCAGATAATTATGTACTGTGTCAAGTATTGATAATCTATGTCTATAGGAGATTTACATACTTAAAAGCTTTCATTCAAATCTCTTGATACACAAACAAGAAAAGGAAGAGATTATCACATTTTGTTGTGTTCTTATGTCAGTAAGTGAATGATTAATATGTTTAAAACAGGCAAATGATCACTATACCAGTGTGAACAGACCCTATAGCCTCCATGTTCACTGTTTCACAAAAGACTGATTGATGGATATATGCTCAATGCTCTTCATGTTGATAGTGAGAAATACCAGACCTACAAACCTTTCTTGTGTACTTGAAAAGTGGTAAAGAAATTATGTTATCCATGCATTTGCTGTATTTTTGATGCTGTTTCAATGAGAAAAAGCTGTAATTTTTCTTTGATTTTCCAGCATTGCTTTGCACAGTGAAAAGAAACCACATATCACTATGTACAAGTAGTCAGTCAGAACAAATCTGTGTTGACAAGTTGGCTGCATGTGAGTAAAGAATTTCCATTTTTATACAATTTTAGCTGTCATTTGATTGATCAAAACTTTAAATTGTAGGAACATGACAAGAGATTATAAGAAGAGATAATAAATTTTTCTGACTTGATAATTGATTTTCTCTGCCATGGAAATGAGCTTGAAGCGATATCTTATGTAAATGTGAAAATTAATTTGCTTAGATATGCCTAAGTAAGAATTTACCGCCACTGACTATACAGTTTTGCCATCAATATTTATGTGTTTTAGAAAGGCATACAGCAGAGTAATATTTGATATTCATGTACAAACACCATTTCAAAACAATAGTTTATGTAACAGAATTTTTTATGTTGAAATTTTTATAATCTAATCTGCGATACACTCCTGAAACCCCTAAGATGGTGGACATCATTCTAGTTGAGGCAGATGATCAACATTGACATATATTGTAAATTATAACTGACCAGTGTGAAGAATACCAGCCTTGATGTACATGGTGCACATGGTAGTGAAGCATCTACCAACTTTTCTTTAATGTACTGTAATCCTTTGTTCACTATGTGCACTTCAGACTGGTCATTTGTCTGGTGATAAAGGTGACCATGTAGTCATCAAAATCATCACACTAAAATCTTTAACTGGTTGTCTTGTGAGAACTTTTATTTTTATATGCTAAGATGTGTCATAGAAATGTGAAGTTGAGAGTTCAATAATGATGTCTTTGTGACATTCTAATTAATTTTTTTCTGCTTCAAGTGAGTTTTTCAGTAATGTCAGAATAACGATAAAGACCTCAACTGTTTCAGTAGGTGATATTCTCAATCCAGGTATCAACTAATACTGCAGCTAATAAAAATCGTGACACGTAATATTGTCTCCTACCTTTACAGGATAATTTTACAGAGTAAAATAAATAAATCCCCATCTCCATTTGAAAGAAACATACTTATAATTTAGGTTGAGTCTCCCATCATAATCTCTTGTCAATATTTCTCCATTATGTCTGTTCTTTCATTGATCTACTTTAGTGAGCAAATACATTTACCAAACAGAAAACATGATGAATTTTGGTTATGTACTTTAGGAATCTATATGAACAACTATTTAGACAGATAGTCCAAACATTTCAAGCATTTTCAAATGCCTGGACCATACATCTTGACCTGAATCTATCGACAACTTAACTGGAAAGAGGGTCAAGCTTCTGTGTCATCAATAGTTGAAACAAGCTTTCGGATTGGCTAAGAACACTAAGGTACCATTTCAAATAAAATTGTGCAGGTCTTAGTTTTTGGTTAAATATTGTTGATATTGCGATAATTACATCACCTGTAGACTCAGATGGTTTAGAATTGAGGTACTATGCTTGTTTTTATCATATACTGGAGTTTAGATAATGAATTTTGTCATTTTCATACAAGATGAAATACCCAAATTCATTATCTTATTTCCAGTATATGCATAAAAACAAGCAGACTATCCACTAAATAAACACTATAAAATGATTGAAATAGTAATTTTAATGTCCAAATGGTATCAGCAAACAAGTCTTTTAAAATGTCCAATCATCTGTAAAAGTATCATGATTATGAAGTCAACACTTACCTTGACTACCTTAATATCAAATTATTTCATTCCACAATGTATATAACATATGTAGAGTTATAGCCCTTTGTTCAATAAAGCTGCTGGACATTGACAAGAGGCTGAAGATTACTTGAAATAATCTGCCTTTTTATTTAGAGCTTCATTTTTCAGGATTGACCAGGGACCTAGCTATCAAATGGTACTATATAAAGAAATAATGAAATGTTGACACAAAACCATTGTCATTTTGTACACCAGTGTTTGAACAAAAATGACTTGTCATTGATATATTTTATGCTCCTCAAAAAATGTACTGATAATGATCTGTGTTGGTGTTCTTTTTCATGATGCTGTGTTGGATCTTGGTATGTTTACTTTTATTGAAATAAAACTATTTGCTGATTTGTAGGAAAATAACCAAAAGAGAAAATCAGATTAATTAATAGTGTCTTGTGCTTGTCAGTCTTGCCCTTCATTAATGGTGAGAAAGCACAATTGATTGATATCCTCAAGAAATTATCGATTTGCTCAAGGTAGCGAAAGAAAGTATTGATCACATTTTGTTACATATTGCCTTCAGCTTCCACACTTTGATCAATTTCAATAGAACAGGCATGCAAACATATATTGGAATGTGAGGAAATCTATTGGAACAGGTCTGGCAGATTGAATATGGAGATAGATCAATATCTGTTTATAAATAATTTTAATGATATATCACATCATGGGACTGGTTTGCATCCAGTATTGAAACAAAATTTGAAAACATTTTACAGCTATATTAGACTTGCATTACTTAAAGTGTGATATTTACATGATTTGTTGACGGAAATATCATATATCATATCTTGTCATGAAGGTGTAAAGAATAATTTTGTGCTGTGTCTGAAATTCAAGTTTGCACTTTTGGTAACTGAGGCTGATATTGTAATTTACGTGTGGTTATTATCAGCAATTTTTATTTTCCTTTGTTTTTATTAATATTCCCTGATGAATAAAGGCTGGGTTACCATTGTGTAAAGAGAGAATCCAAGTTTCAAAGTAAATCAGACAAAAGGTTTCTAAATGCAATTGTTGAAGTCCTTCAGCAAACATGCGGTAGTAAAACTGACTACCCTTTTTTTTTACTACCCTTTACTTATTTACGTGAGTTTATCAACTAGCAATGATCTTAAAGGAAATGATGAAATCTCTGTGAAAGGGATTTTATCTATCAGATTTGTTTGATTTGTTAGGAAATCTGGGATTGCAACAGTTAGACACTGTAATGATGATTTAATGATGGGAAATGTTTAAAACAAAAAACAAATGAAAAGGGGAACATTTCTTTGAAAAAAAATTTCAAATGCAAACCTTGAAATAAAGTTTTGGTTTTCTGTTTATAACCAAGTATTATTTTTTCCAGCAAACTTGGCTTCTGATCAGTGTCATTGATGCTTATATGCCACTGACACACCACAGTCTGGGTTATGTGTGTAGACTCGACCAATCAGAATTTTCCTCCATATATAGTCTACTCATTGGATTTAGGCTTATAAAAGTGTGAACTGATAAAAAAGTGAGAAATAATCTGCTCGCATCAGCAATTAGTGCCTACATCTAAGATGCATGTGCCCTATAGTAATCAGGTTGCCTTTTTTTTTTTTTTTTTTGCAGAATATCTGAAGTTCTCTTGGGCCAATCACACTCAAATTTTACCTATTTACCCAATGTTTCTTTTAAAGTGCTTCAGTGGGAGTAAATTTTTGGGTCCTGAGGTCAAAGGTCAAGATCAACTTTACGTTAACTAGAAAATTGGTTTCTACAAAATAGCTTAAGTTCTGTCAGGATGATTGCATTCTGACTTTCTCCATTACTTTTTCACAGGGAGTGCTATCACCATTGTTTTCATGACCAAAGGTCTAAAGTCTTTGTCACCTTTACTATAAGTAGAAATGGGAATATATAGCAAAAAATATTACAACTCTGGGTGTTACTGGTGAATATTTACTAATGACATAATGAAGCTTAATTAACTAAAATCAAATGAGAAGTCACCGGTCAAGGTCATCAGGTCAAAAGTCAATATCAAACTTGATATATACTCGCAGGCACAATGAAGCAGTATTGACTGAAATAATAAAGGAGGAACTGACTGACCATAGGTAAAGATCAGCAGGTCAAAGGCCAAGGTCATATTTGAAATATCTGGTACATATTTTTTGACATAATGGAGCATATAAGTTGAAATCATCCGAAAAGTGGCCAACTACAGGTCAAGTTCATTCGGCTGAGTTTGAGGGTAAAATTTGAAGGTATATATATATATTTCATAGGCAAATTATTGAGCCTAAAAAGCAATAAACAAAGACTGAATATCAATGTAAAACTCAGGTTTAGAGTCTGACACAATGTGGTGTTGTGTCAGTTGTCTTCTTTTTTATTAGAGGGTTTCCCTATCTGTGCCTCCATCTCGGTGTCTGAAAGTTTGTTAACACTCTACGGGCTTCATTCTATAAGGGATTCTCACCAAACTTTACACATTTATTAAGCATTGATATATCTTGAACTAGACTGAATTTCAGGGTTATAGGACCAATGTCAAAGTCACTGTTACTATTTTAGAAAGTTGGTTTTAGCTTGCACTAACAACATTATTCTTAAGGGATTCTCATCAAACTTCACACACTAGATAAGTATCCAAATATGTTGGACAAGTTTGAGATTCAGGATTGTTGGGTCAAGGTCATGGTCATCATTACTTTATTTAGAAAATCATTTGTTATTGCCCTAGTGACTTTATTCATGGAGGAATTCTCATCAAACTAAACACTCTTATTAAGTATCAAAATACGTTGGATGAGTTTGAGAATCAGGGTTGTTGGGTCAAGTCAAGGTCAGCATGATTTAGAAAATTGTTATCAGCACTCTAGCGGCTTCATACTAGTTTTTTGCTTTGTTCCATTTAAATCAGTTAGAAATAATTGTTTACTGATTTTTTTTCCAAATTAATGCCAAACAGCACCGTCTTTATAAATCATTATAGTGGCTTATGGAGGCTGGTAGGGGACAGGTATTGCTTTAGTGATGCTCAGTATACTACTTTCCTATTGTGTATTTGAAAAAAAACCCAGTAAACCCAGTGATTTTTAGGTAACCTGATCATTGGTCATGGTGACTTACAGCAACCGTTCTTGGTCTTATGTTAACTTTTTTTTGTGAACTTGAGTGAATATACACAGATTTTGATGAAACTTATAGTCTGCAGCCGCATGTCAATAAGATCTCAGATGAGATTGACAGAATTTTACGTCTCAAAGGGCCCATTTAATTGGTCGTTTAAATCAAATTGACCAATCAAATACATCCTTTGAAAAATAAAGCTGCCTCATTCCTACTGCAGAAATCCGAACAGCAATGAAGGCTTATATGAAACAAAGTCTGTTTTCTGAGATATTATTGTTGAACTTTACTGACGATGTGAAGTTTGTATACATATTGATGTACCTGAAAGATGTCAACTGAATGTGAATTAAACATGCACTGATGGTGTTTTCCCTGGATTTCAGCTTTATTTGACCTCAAATTTAGTGGACAGACATAGCTACATTGAGAAAATAGCTGGCTTTGTTTTGAATTCAAAGTAAGCACAAACTTAGTAAAGGTAGTCTCAGTTGTGTTTTCCTTCTTGGAGATTTATTTCTTATCATTTTGCTACCAAAAATGTAAAAATGAAGCAATATCTAGCCAAATAGCAGTGACTTTTCCTTTCTTCCCTGTGAAAAAATTGTTTATGCCCCTGTAGTTATGACTGTATGGGACAAGTACTTTTTCTAAAACATTGTATCCAGGGACATGAAAGAAATCTTAAAAGTCATCAGATTCTGATCATTTTAATTACCAAAAGAAATTTATCTTGAAAATAAACATGGATTTTGTGACCTTTTGTTACAACGATATAAACCATAGTAGGATTAAATGTTTCGTTTAAGATTGATTGGTTTCTTTAAGAACATAAACATTGAATATCCTGCTTTCAAAGAATGTTTTTTTTTGTTTTTTCCTGAGCAGTCTCATAGTTTATTATAATTGAGCCATTTTTCATTTAATCCTGATGATCAATACCACCCACAGAATTCTGCTACTCCTTGGCAACAGTATCCTGTTGATCCTGATTACTGTAAGGGTTTTCTCATACATAAAAAACTTATTTTTCAGCAATTGATTTGAAGAATTTGCCACAAAAATAACATTTTCTGTTCAGATTGAAAATCAACTGTGTGATATGCATAGAAATATGGTAAAATTACACTTTAGAGTTGTTATAATTGGGATTTTTATTTATATTCTTTGTTATGAACAGTGATACTTGGGACAATGTCTGGGTTAGAGGAGTGAACACAATACTTCTATTAAAAGTGGATCTGTGTTAAGTTGAGATAAAGATTTCAGTTTGATCACAGAGGTGGGCTTTATAGGTAAAGATGAGGCCCAACACGACAAAGTTTTATGTGACATTACAACTTAAACTGCTTTTTATTGTGATCTGGTCTGAGGTTCAAACACATATTGCCTCTTTGATGGACTCCACATTCTATCTTTTGGCTATGGTTGGCCATGCATCATAAGTTAGTCTACCGTTTTACATGCAAGCTATATGATACGTATATGGCATGAGAGATGTATATGTGTATTTAAAGAGACTATTTGTAAGAGGCTTAGTTATTTACGAGGTGATTACCATCGTCTGTAGAAAGAGAACAGTATGAAACATAAAGTCTTTACTGTTGTGAACTTCTACTTTTCTAATCCCTTGCTTCCTGTGCATGCATGTCTGAATGTACATATTTGATACTGTAGCATTTTATAGGTAAAATGACATGGTTCATATGAAGGCTCTGTTATACAGAATAGATTTTAAAATCTTTAAAGGTCAACCTTACTTAATCATCAAATACTTTGTAAAATCTAATTTAACCCATATCACTTTGTATCCTGTACTTGTAGTGAATCTATAACTAGTATCAAAATATTTTTATTTGATATTTTTCTCCTGCAATCTTTCCAGAACATCTGTAATTATAATTTCATTAAGTAGATGTAGAACAGGATTCTTTGCAGTCATTATATGTATACTTAGTGTTTGAAACAAGTATCACAATATGCTGATTTTTCAGTCTTGGAAGATCACAAAGAATGATTGTGATGATAGGTCTTGTATCAGTCATACTAGTAATAATACATTTAAAAATCTCGTTGTTCTGTTGATTTTTTAAAGTTGGACAGTTTTGTCATCAATTTGAAAACCTTCACTATACTAGTATCACTATGATTAGGACAATTTTATTACAATACAGAACCTTATTTAAATTGAAGAGATGTATATATAAACTCACTCTTTTTCCTTATACTCATTTTCTGTAATGTCCATGAAGACATTGAGGGTGAGGCTCGGAATATTACTCAAATGAAGATAAAGTTTGAAAAAAAACACAAACAAAAATGGTCCAAATTATGAATTCATTCATCTGTATGATTACAGTCTTCTTATCACAATTTAAGTTATTCTCAAGAAACTGCACATTGAGCAGTGGTTCATTCGATGAAATCACTGGGATTAGAAATTCTTGACAATTTTGTGAACACAGTGTGTTTTGGACTTTCTGCCTGTGTTTGTTGTTGGTTAACACCAAAATCCACTGCAATGTAAGTCAGTCAGGTATCATAGAATGTATTTCCTAGCACTTCAGAGTGATGATTACCCTATGGTACAATTTTGCTACTTTATTAGTTATTTCTTTTGAGGAACCAACATTCAACACTCATCATGATTTCACAGAGAAATCTTTGACTTCAGTTTTAATGGACAGTCAACTAAAAAAATGACTGTAACTTTTAAATGTATAAATATGCTTGACATACCTCAGTCAAGTTCAAACTATTGGTATGATTGGTTGCACTGATTTTCCAGCACATACCTTGGGCAAGCTTTGACATTAGTGTTATTGAACAAGGTCACTTTAACACTTTGATAAAATTTTACATAATACTGCCATTGATCATCACTATAGTGCAGTCGCCATGTTTTCTGACAAAAATATACCTGAACATTGGTTAATGTTTTTTTTTATGTTGTCATCTTATTTTTACTCTCTGTTATAGAAAGATAATAAATGTTCATATTTGTTCAAGTGGTAGATGAAAAAATGTTTGAAATCATGCAATGTTAAAAGATTTGTTTCCCCTCTTTTTATTGAATTGTAACACACAAGGATCGATTTACAAATTTTTAGTGAATATTGAAACAGCCTTTCAAATCTTCTAAGCATGGCTGGTTATGATAAGGTATGTGCTACTATGTTATTTCCAGTCATCACACACTTCAATGTAGGAATCTATGATTTTGTTTTTCATTTTGTTGCATGCCTTACCAGAAATGCATCTAAATTGTAATATCTGCAATAAATAATAATGTAATTGATGAAATGAACTATTTTATTGATACCATCATTTCTTGTGAAATGAAAATTGAAAATTAGTGACAATTGAACAAACAGCGAGAATTTTTATGAAACTTTTTTTGTAATATCCTCTATTGAAATGAAAAGTTAGCCCTGAAGATTACTTACAAATAATATAATTAGATGAATTCAATATAATCCATGATTTTTAAGTTATGGCCTTTGAAAGATTTAACCAATGAAATTATGGTAGTCATATTGAATTTTTGACCTACTTTGAAAACAGTTTAACGAATCTTCCAGACTGTGATAGTCTCTTTTTATAAGTAAAAAGATAAGAGGACCCAAAAAACAACAAAATAGTAAGATTAAGAAACATAATAATAGGCCTTTTTACAAAACCCTATTATTATTGAAAGTCTTCTCAATTAGTTTCTTTCTTTGTTGGTGACAGTCATTAATCATTTCTATCTTGTATATTCAATTAATTTACTACAGTTTTTTCTTAGAGAGCCTATTATATATATTGGTTCATATTCTTGTGATCATCTCATTGCAAGGAGTTCTCGCACCTTGCATTTAAGTTGTGAATTGAAAGCTGATTGGCTGATCATCATATTATATAAGGAAGCAGAGTCTAATTTCTCTATCATTCTTCTTTCCTTTATACAGTAAAACACAAAAAAAGTTAGGGTGCTTAAATGCTGTCTGTAGTAGCTCAGTTGTTCAGTGAGGAAGTGAGAGAATTCACCCTAATTGCTCTAGATGACATGTGGTGGGACTATGGTGTGTTGTTCAGTGAGGAAGTGAGAGAGTTCACCTTAATTGCTTTGGATGGCATGTGGTGGGACTATGGTGTGTTGTTCTGTGAGGAAGCTGGAGAAATCACCCTAATTGCTCTGGATGGCATGTGGTATGATTCAGGTATGTTCTTCAGTGAGGCCTCCAGTGTGTTGTTCGGTAAAGAAGCTAGACTCTTTACCCAAATTGCATTGGATAGCATGCAATAGGCCTCCCTTGTGATGGGCCATCCTTATGTTATCAGTGAGGTAGTCAGATACTTTACACCTATCACTCTGGATAGCATGTGATGGGCCAGCCTTATGTTATCAGTGACTTAGTCAGATACTTTACACCTATCTCTCTGGATAGCATGTGATGGGCCAGCCTTGTGTTATCAGTGAGGTAGTCAGATACTTTACACCTATCTCTCTGGATAGCATGTGATGGGCCAGCCTTATGTTGTACAGTTAGGAAGTCTTTCTGGTTTACATACATTTTATACATCTAAAAAAGTCAAAACAGAATTTTTGTTGGTTTGTGAGTTTTAGTCTTCTGTTCATGTTCAAGTAAAATTCTAGATCATTAGCAGAGCAGTCTGCATAAATCTTTTGAAAATCAGTTTCCATGAAGAACTAGTATTTTATTGGGAGTATATTTAAGATGTTTAGTGTACGTTCTTTCATTCTATTGGGAAAGCTAGGTTTTAAAAGCATACTTTTTATAATAGAATGAAAAGCTAAAATTCAGTTTTAGTTTTTGAAAAAAAAAGTCAGAACATTAAAAAAAGGCTGGATGAATACAATTTCTAGGTAATAACATTACTGCTTATTTTTGTTATTGCTATGAACACAAGTGTATTTACTAGGTCATGCTGATATAGTCTGTTATCATTAATATGATTTATTGATGTGTCATTAGCAAGAAATTTCTTAAGAATAACATTTCAAACATAAACATAAGACTATCTTTCAATAGAATCAATGACTTTCTGAGTGGTATTTTTTTCTCGATAAATCAGCTGAGTCTTAGTTTAATCTTATAAATATTATCTGTCAATTACTTTCTATATTTAGAATTTTTTAAGTGGCAGTTACATAAAAAATGTATAGAAGGTGGCATTCCCTTTTCTGCATAACACTGTTTTCCCCAGGTAAAAGGTGATGTGACAACATGTATAGCTTCAGCTTCCTTAAAACATTACTTTACCATTATAGACAGTAGATTATAGTCTGTAGAAATCATTTGGGGCTAACTAATGGATCTATAATGTTGTGGCTGTATCCAACCTCCACATCATCATCACATATTGACACCAACATTGCTGACAGTTGACATCAACAAAACAGTAAGGTGACATTAGAGTTAAGTGTTTACATCATGACACTAGGAGAAATCATATAGTTAAAGCAGGAATTTTTCAAGATGTTTCTTTCTATAAATTCAATACATCAGTGTAAAGGTTTGTTCAGTACCTAAATTACAACTGTAAAATCTTTATCAAGTGTACGTATATAAATATGGATCTCTTGACCATGCTTTTATAAAAGTTTGATATTATCTTCGTTATCTTGAAACTATGCGCAGTAGACATTAGCCTGAAAAGAGACAAAACTAGCAGTTCTTGATACAGTTTTGTATTTTTTTAAGATGTAAAACCATTTTAGAAGTTTTTCCCCAATGATTATTTTGGTTTATTTTTACTGTCTGTTGCGATAATCTTGGATGATGAAAATAATCAAAAAGATGAAAATTGACTCAAAGCTGTTGGAGGTATTTTATATTTTTGATATTAATTTAAAATTTTAGGTCACTTGAGACAATGTCTCATGGGGACCTTGACCTAAGGCAAAGTCTCATGGTGACCTATTGTAATAACTTTCCGGCGTCATGTGTCCTTCAACAAATCAACATTTTCGACTTCTTATTAAAAAAACCGAAGATGCAATTTCAATGAAATTTTGCAGAAACCTTCTCAAGCCTAAGATGAAACAAAATTGTGAATTATTTATTCCAATAAACGCCCCGTCTCTAATAAACGCCCCCCCCACCTGTTTTCTCAATAAATTTCAACAACTCAGGAGTCAGGTTACAAAGCTTACCTTTTAATAAATTTTAAATTCCTGGTATCCATGAACATGAACAAATGAATTTTGGCACAAGAAAATTACACTGTCACGACATGTACACAAGTAATATCAATTTAATCCACGGTTCATTTCAATATACTGCAGGCGGAACGGCCGGGACTGCCGTACGAACTACTGTCTTCACTTTCACTTTCGCCAGTCTCGCTTTCACTCAGTTCTATTTGTGGAATAGAAGGCGTGTTCACATCACCCATTAAATTTTGCAAAACGTCATCTGCAGCTTGGATATCCTTTTCACTAAACCCCTGGAATTCCTCATCGTCAGAATCATGCTGGAAAATATGATCCTTGCTACCGTCCAGCGAATTTGTGATACTGCATTTTTTTAACAATCTTCTGATTGTGTCCGGGCTAATGCTATCCCATGCTGTCTTGACCCAAGACAACATTACAGCTTTAGATGGGGCTTTACGATTCCCTGCTTTGGTTTTCTCAATGGGGCCACTGAAACACCATTCATCATACAACTCTCCAAGTTTTTGTTTGAAGGGTTTATTCCATGACACATCGGCTGGCTGTAGCTTACATGTACATTCTACGGGTATAACACAGATGTCTGAATTATATTTTTGACGAACCAGTTTTTTTACATCTGCAGTAAGATGACCACGGAAAGCGTCCCATACTAATAACCGCCTAGCTGCATTATTCACACCCCAGAGTTTTTTTTAACCAAAATTGTGTACTTTCCTCGTTTGCCCAGGATTTTTGTCCGGCCCCACACATGTATACCACTTGGTATGTCATCTTTCGGAAGGGGACGAATGCCTGGCATGTGCACTAGGGGGGCAATTTTAGTCCCATCGGCATATGCTGCCAGTGTCACCCTTATTTTTTGTTTTTCATGGCCAATACTGTAAACTCTGACCTCCTTTTCCCCCTTTATTGCCAATGTCGATTTTCCTGGCATGTCAAACCACACCGGGGTTTCGTCCATGTTAGCGATATGGCTATCGGGGTATTCTCGTAGCCGACGCATTCTTAACACGAAATTAAAAAAACTATCAATACGATCATCAATTAATGAAACTTCATGTTGTGCCACATGCGTAGATCGCCTGAACGAAATGTTATATCTCTTTTTGAATTTAGAAAACCAGCCATATGAGGCTTTGAATGATTGACTACCGTTTGCCTTATGCATACGCAGGGCCTCAAACTGCAATGCTTTCCCAGTCACTCGTATTCCGGCCTCCTGTCTGTACTGTAGCCATCTCATCAGATTTTTGTCAATATCTTCATATCTGACATGTCTCCCATCTCCTTTACAGCGTTTAGATGTTTAAGAAAGACTTTTTAATTTTTCTTTGTTTTGACACCAGTCCTGCACTCGTTTTCTGTCAACACGAAACACTTTCACTGCGACATGTTTACCCTTCTCCTCTGCAAAGGCGATTACTTTATTAATCGCCCCCTGTCTGAAAAATTTCACGCCCCCTGGGCGTTTATTGGAATAAATACGGTATATAGAATATTTCAAACTTGGTTAGAATTATGAGTGAAGGATGACGGCTTGATGTATGCCCATTTTGATCCTGACTGCCTCCCCATCCCTTCTCCAAGGGGGTGGGGATGCAGGGGCTAATTGACTTAACTTTCAAAAATATTCTCCAGATCCAGATATGGTATAATCGAATGTTCTTCATGAATGGAAGCATCTTAAGGAGCTTAATTACCAAAATGTGTCTCACATTTCTTCCTGGGGAGGAATATTTTTTTAGACTTTACTGTAATTTCATAGAAAAATTGTATTTTTGAGCATAACATTGGTTATTTCCCACTGGAAATAACTTTATAAGAATGATCAGTAAAGGATGACCGTTTTGATGGTATGCATGTATTGACACTGTCTGTATTCAGTGTCACAATTTCTGTTTCATGACACTTGATAACTATCCTTTAACCTTTATATTAAATATTGCTTATCTCAGGTGACCGTCAAGGCTGTTAGGTCTCTTGTTTTGTTTGCTTCCCTTTAGGACCCTGAATTCCTTGTTACAAATAATAGATTTGAATATTTCCTTTAGACTACAGCAGGATGATCATAACTGATTTGCTGTTGAATTCTTTCTTTGATTTTACAAACCTTTCAGACTTGCAGTGCAAACACTCAATCTGTCAGTATAACAATAAACAAATTACCCCTTTCTGCCCTGAGCATGAAAATACTTCCAACTCAACCATTTCACAGTAAGAACAAATAACTAGAATTTCATTGTTTCAGTGTCAAACCTTCCCTAGAGATATAATATGAAAAGCTTTGAGTAAAACAGATTTCCTATCAATGATTTAGAAAAATACCACTGCTATAGAAATATTACTAATGTGCATGTGGAGGTGTGAAAATTACACACATGATTTAAACATTGTTGATTGAGTTGATGTGGTTTAAAATTGGTGAATTGTTCTTGTCGATTGACGGTAATCATTCCTAAATAGTAATTAGCTTTGCTACCTGACTGAAGACATCACATGTCACTATGGTAACTCATGAGATATAGGCAAAGGTATTGATTAAATTTGCTGATAATACCTGTAGGGTAAAGTCTATGGTCCTTATATAAATCATTTGCCAACCATTAAATCAGGCAATGCATAATAAGGCAGATTGAGTGTGATTGACAATGTCAGTCTTGTTTTGAAATCTTTCCTTCACCACAAATCTTTGATCCTTGGTTTCTTTTTAGGTCACCTGAGCCGAAGGCTCATGGTGATTTGTCTGTCGTCGTGCGTCATTAACTTTTCACATATTCGACTTCTTCTCAAGAACCACTGAATGGATTTTGACCAAACTTGGCACAAAGCATCCCCATGGGAAGCCGCTTCAAGTTTGCGAAGAAAAAGGGCATGGCCCCAATAGGGGCCCCAGGAGGGGGAAAAAGGGGGTAAATTAGGTAAATCTTTAAAAATCTTCTTCTCATGAACCAACAGTCAGATTAACCACATTTTGGACTTCCTCTCAAGAACCACTGGGTGGATCATGTTCAAACTTGGTACAGATGTTTTACACACGATCCTGCACAAGTGTTGTTACATTTTTGCAACATTTTAAAATCCCCAGATTATTGACATATATTCCTCAGGTGACCGTTAAGGCCCCTTGGGCCTCTTGTCTTCAGAGTCAAGGTGGTAGGTATTGTTGGGGATGGTATGGTTCTTGAAATGATTACACTGGTAGACTAGATTTGACATCATTTCTTTTTTTGTCTTGTATTGAAATATCCTGTACTATTTACAGAAGTTTGACTATAAAATTGAACCCACTTAATGTCACATCTGTTAATGTCACTTTCAGATTAATATCACCTTTTCTTGAAACACCAGTTTTCCCCCCTATAAATTCTATGTAATCCAACATCTGATGTCACTTGTTTTCATGTGGGCAACACATAATATCACTTCCTTTCCAACTATCACAAAAAAATAATCACAGGTTAATCACAGGTAAGTTAGAACAGGTTCTATGGAATCATGCCAAAAGGGTCATATATCACACCTGGATGCATTATGAAAACATCATCACTGCCCTACTGGCCAACTTTTCACACCTTACAACTCCTGAAGGATAAGATTAACCTGCTTACCAGTAAGGTCCAGCTAGGTCAAATGAAGTCTAGTGTGTTTGTTTTTTTAATTAGCTAGTGCATTCCATGTGTTAAAAGTGAGTTTTAAACTCTTGTCATTTGGAACTTGTCATGATGCAATCAATGTTGGAGTGGGCGCCATACCTGATGTGTTGCAGAAACTTTGAAAATAAGTCTGTAGTATGCATACAGAGATCATTTTCAAAACAAAAAAGATGATTTTGCAAAAGACATTAAATAAAAGAATCAACCATGAACTGTAATTTACGAAAAAATGTATTTGTTTTGTTTCTTTTTACAATGTCCCAGGTTATACCAAACCACTGCATGTCTTTGTCGTCATTATGAATGTCACCAGGTTTCAAAAAATGAAGTTAGGATTAAGCATAATTCATCATAGAAAATAATAACACTGCCCTGAAAAGCTTCACTGGGCTGCTTATGTCTTTGCTGATATCGTAATTTTTCTCGGATGATTTATTAAGGGAAAAATGTATCCTTTGGAATGAAGATTGGAAACCCAATCGGTCATAATATCAGCATTTTAATATTTTAATATTCAAATCATGTATTGCACAAATTACCACAAATGTTTGTAAGGTGACAGTAAAATGCACTGAAGCAGGGTTTTCCCTTTGCCATGTTTCATGATATCTGATTGGTCATTAAAAATAACCACTGATTTAAAAGCCAATGAAACGTGGCATTCAAATGTGAACAGTTGACACTCTGTTGGCTATTTTTGTCTGCAACTAATGAAGTTGCGATCTTCAGAATACATTTTGTCAAAGTTGCATAGATACACACTATGTATACCAACTTTGCGATGATACACTATTATGGAGTCTATACTGTAATGGATGAATAAATAATACAGCAAAACATCAGCTGATGACATGATAGTGTTGGTATGAATCCAAGTAAACTTAATATGACATGTTTATGATTGCAGTTTAGATATTTCAAAGAACAAACAAAAGTCAAGGAAAATCACTGTTCAGTGGAAAAACAAATCAAATTTCAAATTAATTGTCTTCAAACAATTTCTGTTAGAAACAAGTCAGTTTGGTGCATCTGAAAATTAATTTTGCGTTTCGGCATCTGGGAAAATGTGTTAACTGTTAAGGGCATGTTCCGGTTATTATCACATTTTCCCCTGGCAAATAGAACATGATATTAAGTGGGTTTCACTGTATAATCATTTATCTTGATAATTTTTGTTATATACATTGACCCGTTGTTATTTACATAGTTCATATAACTAATGCAACACCTAAATATTGCTAAAAAATGCATTGAAATTGATATATTTGTAAAATAGAAAACATTAAGACATTCCATTGAGATGCTTGTACTAATTTTAAAAAATTCTTCTTTTCTTTCAGTTTTTCGAGGATGTATTTTAAATATGAAAATTGAATACCAAAGCTTGAATAAAATTTGAAAAATGCATATTTAGATTCCTCATGTGCTGCTAATTTGTCTTATTGGGAGGAAAAAACATCATATTTATTAGACTTTTGTTTCAAAGGGAAAAAAATACACACCAACAGATATTCGTATTTGCAGTAAAAGACAAAAATCTTTTTGGGAAGGAAATCTTACAGCCACGCTTGTGGCTATATATCATGCC
The DNA here is from genome assembly GCF_031769215.1 of Ylistrum balloti. Taxonomy (NCBI): domain Eukaryota; kingdom Metazoa; phylum Mollusca; class Bivalvia; order Pectinida; family Pectinidae; genus Ylistrum; species Ylistrum balloti. Next base: position 703,597 of record NW_026781950.1, on the reverse strand, counting down.
ATATGCAATAAATATATGTACAAAGTATTTCTAAGTTATTTATGAATGTGTGTGTTTTTATTACACTAGAATAGTTTTTGGATTGAAGTGTCTTCTGTCCTACCTATACTCTAGATTAGGAGCTACAGAAGGATACAATATTAAGAGGATGCATTTTTATTAAATGGTGCTGATTTTACTTTTGTTATAGAACATATTGAATGATTGATATTGGTCAATGATTTTTTTTATTTATGTATCATTGGATTGGCACAGGACTTTAATATAAGTATATGTTGGCATCACAAAATTATTTCAACAATATTCTTAGGCAGTAGTAATTTGCTTTGACAAATGTAACAGTGAGCACAGCGAGCTATTTATGATACTGAGTATTGGGGAATTAAGATTGGGTAAAATTCAAGAAGAAAAAAAAAGTTTACTTTGCCAGAAAAAATATCTTTACTTTTAGAATATATTTTTAACCTTTTATGTGGAATTAAAACATACTAAAAGTATTAAAAAAGCAAATCAACTTGTTAAACAGAAATGGTGTCTTTAAAAAAAGGAAAGGTATGGGCCCTTACTTGAAAGGTAGTGAAGGTTCCCCATTTGGTTTAACTAAGGACATTAAAACAATGAATCTGATGTATTTTAAATTTTATAAAATTTCCTTCATATATCACGTAACCCACTTGAGTGAAGCCACGAAACAGGCATTTTAAAATGATACAGTTGTGCATCTTATTGATCAATTGTTGCACTGACACTTTCAGGCAGTACCTACTTCATAAACCTTAGTGGAGTACCAAAAATGCTGAGAAAAACATGCATTCACTGTATGTCTGTTGAAATGAACTAAATAATCATATATGTAAACAGCTGATAAATTCATTCATATAAATTTTTCTTCTGTGCAACCGCGATATGAAGTAAATGGTCCCAGGCAATACATAGTGATGGCTAGATAAATGTGCATTTAAAGTCCCATAGATTTTTGTGCATTTAAAAACTTCTTTATACATTTGATAAAACCTGTAAATTTCAAATAAAAATACCAACATCCACATTTCTTTGAAAATAACTGTGGTTGCATAACAGCAGAGTGATGTAATGGTATAGATCTTTGAAAGGATGATGAAAGGTATAGATAGTTTTACTGGGTACCAAACTCATGCAAGTCATGCATATAAATGTGTATATAGACAGAACTGCAATGAATCTGTCTGTGATGGGATAGGTGTAAAAGCTTTCTGGTGTCTGTGAGAGGATAGGTGTTAAAGCATTCTGGTGATACTTAAAACTTCATTGGAACAGTCTGAGTCTTTGATGAGGAGCCTCTCTGGCCTGTTTCCAGAAATTGTGTTTTATTTTTACTTTGTCGTTATGTCTTAGTAAGACTGTGAAGTTATGTCTAAGTATCATAGATAAATCAGTATTCTCCAATATATTGATAAAATCTGGGATTTGAATTTGTGGCCTAATTTCTTTGTAGAATCATTCCCATATTGAACATGCACCACACTGTCGTTGCCAATGCATCTAAAAGATTTCAGCTCACATGGTTCTAATAGGGCTATAAGTTTATTATATGGTTCTGTGTCTGTCTGTTATCAATCATTAATCTTTAAATCTACCAGTCTTGAATGATAAATCCCTGAGCTTGAAGGAATATCATCTAAATTTAGCATGGTATAAATGAAGGCTATGATATCACTAAGGCCTGGCAGCGGACTTTAAATGGATATAAACAAAAGTTGCTCAAGATTAAACTCACAGTTGTTTCAATGAAATAAAAGTTAGATATTGTTCAACCTGTCCAATTAAAATGTTTTTGTAAAGACTTGAATTTCATGAGTTAAAATGTTCCGATTGTTATATGATAAAATATGGATAAAATTGAATATATTCATCCTTCTGTCACCGAAAAGGGGTCATGTACAGTGTGATTATGTAATATTTTAGCAGCAAAAATATCAATATCTTTTGATATTTGTCAGTGTCCAGTTAGATCTTTTGTTCTTTTAGCAAATACCAGTCTTCACTAATTGAATGGAAAAATTCAAGAAAAAATGTTTCGTTAATTATAAGCTTTAATTGCTTTACGTTGTGAAGATGAATTTAATTGGAAATTTATCAGGAAAAATGTTAATCCAGTTTTGAAAACCTCCTAACCTTAGAGGGGTAAAATCTAGCTGTAGACAGCATAACACACAGTATTATATCATAATTAATTAATCCAACATTTTGTTTTGCTGCTTCTTAGTTTTTAAGTTTTAAGTTTACTGATAGGCCTTAATGCCTGGATAAACAATCCTGCAGCCACAGTTTCTAACAGTTACTAAAGTTGCAGCACCAGTTGTTAATAGTGAAATAAAATAGCCAATTGATTTCTTTATGGAATTTTATTTGTATAATTGTATCAACAAGAAAATGTTTTGAAAACATATTATTGCTATCCTTGCAGTCCATGAAAATAGCAGTTTCAAAACTGAAATAATGTTAAAATCCATGGATGATTGATTTGCTATTTTGGTGAACAAGCAAAAAAAAAAAAAAAATTTTCTTTCATAATCAATATTTCAAATTATACATGTTTGGCTACTGTTTTGTTGTTACTCATCCTCACAACATAGATTGTCTCCTGCCATTTTATGGTAATGTCCTACGTTGTTACTTGAAATAGAACATAGAAAAGGTAAATAATGTTCTAGCTATGACAACACAGCAGTATTTACTGTGACAGAGATGTGTGACATCACATCCAGTGGAGATTCAATTTCCACAGACCTGATCTTTTTTATTTTAGACTGATCACAGGTTTTATACAGAGACAGATCAATGACTATCAAACCATGGACTAGTTGATTTTCGATTGATTGTCAATTGTCACAGGTGGATCAATGTTTTCATCATATTAGGTTTTGAAAGGGATGGTCTTGGTCTGTCATAACATAAACATAAGCGTTTCCATGACTTTGAACTCTGTTAATGATGTATACACACAGATGAGATGTTGGCTGTCTTATAAGAATATTGGAAATTACCTTTTGTTTCCTCGGAGGATTTGCTAAGCTGGTGCTGTTGAGTTTGAATTGAAAACATATTCAGGTATTTAAGATATTAAGTTATTGCTTGGTACATATGTCATTTACTTTTATATTCATACTGGGTTTTTAATCTGCAATTGTATGAATGGTTCAATACAATATTGGAAGGAAGCGGCAATCAAAAGTAGATTAAAAAACCGTCACAGGTGACTGACCAATTCTCTCTCTCATAATTAGTGTTTGTTATGTTAAAAGGTACATCCAGGAAACTGTTTAATAAGTATTGTCACGCATGTTTCATTATATCACTAGGTTTCACAGTCTTAATTATACCTATGCTGCCATAAAGGGTACTGTCACCTTATTGTGGTCTGTGACATACTTCCCAATCCAGAATTCAATCAGCTGACTGCTCAGTCAATATTGATCAGCCAGTGTATAGTCAATTAGTGTGTTGTTGATGTTTAGTTGGGAACGTGCGGATAGTGTTTCCATTATTTTAAAGGGTTTGGCAGGAGATGGATTGGCTGGATGACAAAATAACCTCGTGATGTCCAGAGCATTTTATCACCATTCTTTTGTGCATATGTAGAAACCAGTTAAACCTGACAGTCAATACTTTTCTTCACTCTGTGATACCAAGGCAGGGTATACCCTGTGTTGTCACATCCTAACTCCCTTAATCAAAGACTGTTAGTCAAGATTAAGATTTCAGTGAAATATCTCTTCGGTGTGGAGTCTTTTTTCATCAGTCAGTTGTTGGATATCTTGCTGTGTGATTGATAAAGCTTGAAAATGCAATCTGAGATAATGAGCTTAAGAGGAAATATATGGAGACATTAATGTGTTTCTGTTGTAAGGTAAGATTTTGATTGGGAATAAAGTGGCCCTTATTAAAAAATGAAAGCAGTAACTGATTCTGACTGAATGCTGATCAGTTTTTCTGTTATCATAACTTAAGGAAATCAATTATTGTAGAGTTTTATTTTGCTAGCCATTATTTTTCTCTTATTAGAACATTAATATGGAAATATGAAGTTTTGTGAAATATATGAAATGTTTAGGTTTTTGAAGCTATTATTCAAATTAGATTAAAATGTGAAATTGACAGACATAATTGTGACTTGATATAGAATTGTACTGCTTAGCACAAGCTATATCATACAAACTAGCATAAGTGAATACTTATTTTGCCTGGAACCAAACCTCTTTTTATATAAAGTGTGAAAGTGCAATAACTGTGGTGATTATAAATGTGTTTTACTTAAAGTCTATATGGATGGCTGGATAGTGGTAGGAGATTAGGGATGGCTAGATAGTGGAAGGTGATTAGGGATGGCTAGATAGTGGGAGGTGATTAGGGATGGCTAGATAGTGGTAGGAGATTAGGGATGGCTAGATAGTGGTAGGAGATTAGGGATGGCTAGATAGTGGGAGGTGATTAGGGATGGCTAGATAGTGGGAGGTGATTAGGGATGGCTAGATAGTGGGAGGTGATTAGGGATGGCTAGATAGTGGGAGGTGATTAGGAATGACTGGATAGTGAAAATTGATAAGAGAAGGCTAGATAGTGGTAGGAGATTAGGGATGGCTAGATAGTGGAAGGTGATTAGGGATGGCTAGATAGTGGTAGGAGATTAGGGATGGCTAGATAGTGGAAGGTGATTAGGGATGGCTGGATAGTGGTAGGTGATTAGGGATGACTGGATAGTGGGAGGTGATTAGGGATGGCTAGATAGTGGTAGGTGATTAGGGATGGCTAGATAGTGGGAGGTGATTAGGGATGGCTAGATAGTGGAAGGTGATTAGGGATGGCTAGATAGTGGGAGGTGATTAGGGATGACTGGATAGTGGTAGGAGATTAGGGATGGCTAGATAGTGGGAGGTGATTAGGGATGGCTAGATAGTGGGAGGTGATTAGGGATGACTGGATAGTGAAAGTTGATAAGAGAAGGCTAGATAGTGGGAGGTGATTAGGGATGGCTAGATAGTGGAAGGTGATTAGGGATGGCTAGAGGTGATTAGGTGATTAGGGATGGCTAGATAGTGGAAGGTGATTAGGGATGGCTGGATAGTGGTAGGAGATTAGGGATGGCTAGATAGTGGGAGGTGATTAGGGATGGCTAGATAGTGGAAGGTGATTAGGGATGGCTGGATAGTGGTAGGAGATTAGGGATGGCTAGATAGTGGGAGGTGATTAGGGATGGCTAGATAGTGGTAGGAGATTAGGGATGGCTAGATAGTGGGAGGTGATTAGGGATGGCTAGATAGTGGAAGGTGATTAGAGATGGCTGGATAGTGGTAGGAGATTAGGGATGGCTAGATAGTGGGAGGTGATTAGGGATGGCTAGATAGTGGAAGGTGATTAGGGATGGCTAGATAGTGAGAGGTGATTAGGGATGGCTAGATAGTGGGAGGTGATTAGGGATGGCTAGATAGTGGAAGGTGATTAGGGATGACTGGATAGTGAAAGTTGATAAGGGAAGGCTGGATAGTGGGAGGTGATTAGAGATGGCTAGATAGTGGAAGGTGATTAGGGATGGCTAGATAGTGGTAGGAGATTAGGGATGGCTAGATAGTGGAAGGTGATTAGGGATGGCTGGATAGTGGTAGGAGATTAGGGATGGCTAGATAGTGGGAGGTGATTAGGGATGGCTAGATAGTGGAAGGTGATTAGGAATGGCTAGATAGTGAGAGGTGATTAGGGATGACTGGATAGTGAGAGGTGATTAGGGATGACTAGATAGTAGGAGGTGATTTGGATTGCTGGATATTAGGAATAACAATTTTGATAGCAGCATATTGAATTTTATATCAAATTGATAAGAGGATATTATCACACATAGTTGCTGTCATTGTAACTTTTCTTATCATTTAAACCTTCAAATTGAATTGAGGTACTCTTTAGTATGAAGCCTATGTCACTTATGCCAGTATAAATAACTTAAATAGTCAATATTATGGTGGTTGTTGCCATGGAGATGTGGTCTAGTTAATGTAGTGTTTATCAATGTGTTTGGTTTCAACAATAGATTGAATACACCAGGTTACCTTGTCACGTGTAAAGCATGCAAAGGACATTTTTGTAGGAGAATGCTTAACATTTACAGAATTTTTTTTCCACGCAGGTCCACAGCTTCATATGGATCTTGTGTAAAAGATTTCATTGATTTATTCTCTGCAGCCTTGTATTTCCATTGATTTTTTGTTTAATGAAATTTTCCAAATTTCTGGTTACAAACAACAAGACCCTATACTACCCTCTACCATCCTTGATCCATAATGTTTTAACAAATTTTCAAATTTTTCACCAGCTTTCATCATTCTTGCTGGTTAAATATTGTTCATATTTGTATTAAGCTTCTTTTTATGAATCACTTTCTAGTTATAACCATATTGATGTCCATCACAACACACAGGCATGTACAAAGTTCTCTTGAATATTGAAACAACTTTTTTCATGGATAAAAAAATCCAGGATTGATGATAGTCATGCTCTGTATTGATCACAGGGCATTTGCAAGCTGTTTTTGGGAGACTTAAAGGGATATTTGGCATAAGTTGGGAAATTCTGTCACAGTTTAATTTTTCTTGAAATAAGCAAAATACCAGTTCAATAAAACAAAGGATATTTAATTTGGCACTTCAAATCGAAGTAAAACTTTTATATAGATTGGAATTAAAAGTCTTGTGAATTTCTACTGGAGATGTTATTTGGAAGATCAATTCTAATGATATATGTTCCCTCACCCCATTTCAGTGACATTGATTTAAACTCATCTTCTCTAGAAATCCATATGACCTGGAGCAGCCATACCAGGGATACCATAGACAAATTTTACTACCTAAAAAGAGTTTTGTATTTCCCAAGTTGTACATTTTCCCCTCTGAGGATAGAGTAATTCCCCATCAAGAAAATATATAGAAAACACAGGGTAACTTCCCAAATATAGGAAAAAAATTCCCATTACCTCAGCTTTAGTGGAAATATTTCAAATCGTGCAATCATGAGAAAGAAATATCAATATAACCTCAACACTGTCACATTTTATTCATGTAATCTTAATGTATGTCATACAATTTATTCTATTCCTCTTTTGAATTCCGAACCAAAGGGCTCTCCCAATTTTTTCCATTTGTAAGAAGTAGGCCTTTCCACAATAGGTAGTACATGTATTACCGAAATTCTTCAATTACCTATGCATATCTATGCTACTTAAGTAAATGGGCTATAAAATGTGTTCACACAAATGTTAGGACATATTGTGGTGAGGTGTTACAACTATTTCATTCATGAGTTCTAGTGTAAGTATTGTAATTCTCTTGTACATTTATGGCATTAATTGCAGGCTAAGCTGAATTCACTTCACTGTCTTATGAGATAATAATTATTCCAAAGGATTTCTTCTGAAGACCTACAAATTACGTAAGATACAAGCAACAGGAGGCCCAATGGACCAGAAACACTCACCTGGTTTATATATACCAGCCAGATTTCATGCCTCTAGGCCTTTTAGTTAGTCGTTTCATGTTTGAAAAAAAAGACCCCTGTGATTTTTTGGGCAAGGTGAGCTAAAAATTAAATATTAGGGACAGCATCAGCTACAAACAGATCTTTGAAAAAACACCAGCTTAGCTTAATTGTTACCTGCTGAATTCTTTACTGAATTACTGTACCTTTTTATAGGAAATTGAAGATTTTTTGTTTCTTCATATGTGGTAATATAAGCTTGGTTACTTTGGTTAACCAACGTTTATTCCAGTCTATAAATTATGTACAGATATAATGAGTCAGTTGCCTGGATTTAGTGATTTATTGCCTGGTCAATGAGTCTTTGAATTAAATGTAATAAACTGTATCATCTTGGAGTAAAATAAGATCATGTCTGTGTTTATATCTTATTTATATTTTGATGACTATTAGGTCATCTGAGACAAAGTCTCATGGTGACCTATTCTAATACCCGTCAGACCGCGTCGTGCATCCGTAAACAATTCAACACTTTTGACTTCTTCTCAAAAATCCCTGATGCAATTTCTATGAAATTTTGCAGAAACCTTCCTTGGCCTAAGATGAACCAAAATTGTGAATTATACGTTCCCCCCCCCCCCTGCGGCCTGAGGGGCAGGGCCAAAAGGGGTAAAATTGACTCAGATTTAAAAAAAATCTCCTTCTCAAGACCCACATATGATAGAATCCAATACTCTTCAGGAATGGAAGCATCTTAAGGTGCTCTACCAAAATTGTGAATTTCATTGCCCTAAGGTCTCACATTTCCCCACGGGGAGGAGTAAAGTTTACTATAGTTTATATAGGAAAACTAGATTTTTTTTAACTTAATTTGTTGAATTTCCATTTGAAATATTTCAAATTTTATTAGAATTATGAATGAAGAATGACGACCCCCCCCCCCCCCACCCCCCTTCAAAGAGGTCAAATTGACTTACATTTAAAAAATCTTCTTCTAAAGACACAGATATGGTATAATCGAATGCTCTTCATGAATAGAAGCATCTTAAGGAGCTTTAATTATGAAAACAAGTCTCACATTTCTTCCAGGGGAGGAATATTTTTTTAGACTTTACTGTAATTTTCGTAGAAAAATTGTATTTTTGAGCATAACATTGGTTATTTCCCACTGGAAATAACTTTATTAGAATTATCAGTATAGGATAAAAGTTTTGAAGGAATGCATGTATTGACACTGTCTATATTCAGTGTCATAATTTGTTTTATTACACTAATAACTATCTTTTAACCTTTATATTAAATATTGCTTATTTCAGGTGACCGTCAAGGCCGCTAGGCCTCTTGTTGTGATTATTATCATCAGTCTCACATTGTACTAAAGAATGCTCTATAATTAGAGCCCACATAAAATGCAGGTGCCATTTATTTTGTTTAATCGCATTGTTGTCTGCCTGCCAGCATAGCAATCACAAGTTGCTTGGCTGTTCTCAATACTTTACAACACAATATTCTTATTAGTCCCTGGGGAAGAAGGAGGTGGGGGAGACTACATTTTCATTTTGATGTTGCATCTGTCTGTCCTTCCATCCATCCTGCTATCTTTACTGGTCTCTATCGCCTACACCACAAGTCATTGGAGCTTCATATTTGGGGAATGGGTTCACCATGGTGAGGCAGTGTGTAATGTAGCAAAAGTAAGTCATTCTGGCATCAAATAGTCCTTTAAACAACTTTTCTGAATAGCCAATAAATTAAAGTATGATAACTGGTCAGTTGTCATGCTGGGGTGATTAACCTTGAGCTTACATTCAGCTACTTCATATAGTTATAACCAAAAGATTGAAGGTAAGACTAATTTGGCTAGATGAGCTTTTCAAGTAGAGTTTGGAAAGTTGGGTAATATTGAGTCTTGAAAGTACATTGTAAAACAAAGGTTATATGAAAATCTGACATGTTGAATGGGTATGTTTTGTGGGCAATCTAAATAATGGAAAATTGGTGGGTTATATAAAACTTTATATATATATATATATATATATATACAGTTCAGATATCAACCAGAGTTATGTTACTTTGCAGTAATCTACTCTAGTGTTTGTTATCAATCAAGACCACCTCATTATTAATATTTACCTGGTGGGTGCATGTTGTTGAAGTAGGAGACACCTGCCGTTATGGAACACCCGGTCTTATACTCCTTGTACTCTCTTAGTGTCGCCATGTAAATCTTTCCATTGTTCATATTTTGCCAAAGTTTGATCAGATATGCAGAGTGTAAATTCACTAGCCTGTCACTCGGGGCTACAAAATTTTCGGCTTGGGCTAGTGGAAGTTACAGGCCCTGTAAACATTAATTTTTTCCTTACCTGACACTGAAGAATTTATGATCATTTCTTATCATAACATCGAAAACATATTACATAAAACAAGAGGCTCATGGGCCTTAATGGTCAACTGACTTCAAAAAATTTCAGCAGAGAGAAGGGTTGTTTTTTCTACTTTGAATGAAATCTTACTTAGAAGCTGTTTTCCATGATGCAGATGATAATTTTGATGAGGAGTAGGTAACTGTAGCAAGTGTAACCTATTTTTTGACACTAAAGTTGGAGCTCAATCTAACTGCTGAAACTTGAAAAGAAGTTTGAAATAGGTGTTGCTCTGGAAACCATGATTGCGCAGTCATGTTACAAAATGGCTTCCTTGGCTGGGGTATCAAATTTTGACAAGGTCGAAAAATAACAATACTTTGTTGGCTACCTTTCTTTAACATTCCCACCAATTTTTAGCTCAATGGCACCAGTCGAACTGGAGAAGAAGTTTAAAATATGTTTTTCAAGATGGCAGCAGCCATCTTGGATTTCAAACAGACCTGAAATATAACAACACTTGTTCAAGACCACCTAAGGGTCACCTCTGACAAGTTTTTAGCTCAATGCCACTGGTGAAACTTGAAAAGTTTGAAATAGGTGTTGCACAGCTGGCAGAATATTTTATATTTTAGCAGCTTAATAGCCATGGGCTAGTGAAATGAAAAAAGGATACACATTAAAAAAGTAAATTGTGGAATGATTTAACTATTGGTAATTAATCTGCATTTTAAAGTAAACTACACCTTTCTACTCTAGCCAAAAGTAGCTTCATGTGTAGGTGAACGGCTGGATTACACAGAGATTATTGGGAAATCTCGACTTGGCTTTAATAGTGACATGTAAATTCAACCTTAGCAATTAATTAATTAATTTATGTACCAAATGGGTATATAGTTTCTGTGTTAAAAATAGTAACAATTTCACTGTAAATTTATTTTGAACATATGTAAGTTGTGGTTTTTTCCCCCCTATCCTGTGAAATTTAGAACTTGAAATATTTCTATAGGAACTAACCATTTACATGTGTTTTGATATACAGTAAGTACACAGACCATACTGCCATTGTCTGGTTCTAACAATAGACACAATTAGCCATTAGGGACACTACCTCCTAATATGTGTCTTTGTTGAAATACATGCGATCTCATTACCATAACTAAATAGATGATCAATTAAGCCTTGGCATTTTGTAATAAGTATATATTTGCCAATATATATACATTGATTTTGCTGACGTACATGAGGACAAAATATTTGGCCGTTGATCATTAGCAACAATGAATGTAGTTAAGTGGGCCACTCGGTATTCATTGAGATGAATTTATCGAGCAATGATAGACGTGTATTTGGTAATCCCCTTCAGAATGAATGATCTTGTGTTTGTGTATATGCTCTTATTCAAATCATTATATGTATTATCATGAACATAAAAAGCAGTTATACAAGACTCAAGACTGAGGTGGTTCTGAGTTTAGTTAAGATTTGTGTTTACTTTTTACGGTGTTTAAGTTTTAAACATTCAAACATTTATATTGTTTCTTGAAGGTAAGATTGTGATGGTACTGCTTTAGTTCATTACAAATTCCATACAGGTCAATTTTTTTTAAGTTTGAAATTAAGACAAATGTGTTTCATATGAAAATAATAATCTGCCAGTAAGGTACATTAATTGGACTTCCATAAATATACAATGTTTATGACTCATGATAATATATGCAGAATTCAAATGTGATGTTTTGAGGTAAAACTGGCTTCTGAAATACTATATTGAGGCTGATAGGGTATGTGATACATGTAATTATATATCATTAATATTAAGTTCATTATCAGGTGATATGTGACATCATTCATAATGCTTAGAGATAGCTTGTTATTGATTAAATATTATTCATAGTCAGATAGTGTAATTGGAATTTTCATCTACTGTTACATGTGGTTGAGTGAAGCTAGCTTACTTTATCTAGAAGCTCAGTAAGTGGAGAGGAATCTTGAAAATTTGGTTATACACAGAAAATTATATTTGTTAGTAGAGCACAGTGGTTTCAGTACACAAAACTGAGACCAATGTCTCATTTAGTTATATATGGCTGCCATCTTGAACATCATGTTATCTGAACAGAAAGTGGTTTCAAAATAGTGTTTCCACTAATGAGTTTGAAGAAGGTCATGAATCAAAATCAGACCTGATTCTGATAAAGGAAAGTGTATTTAGAATTCCCTTTCAGCTTCAAAACCTATATGGGAAGGTCTGAAATAATAAGAAGCAATTATACACAACAGGAACTATTTTTTCCATATCTGATTTTGACAACAAACACAACAGTGATGTAAGATTACATTTTACAAGGTGACATGTATTGAATACCATGATGAATATGATCTTAAACAATTTTTATATCATACACCATATGTAATGTTAATATTGATATGTTTCAGACATGCATGTACTGCTCAGTAGTCTGGATTAGGAATGGAACCACTGTGCCAAGCATTGCTGGTAACAACCTTCCCATCAAAATACCTGTTGTCCTGGAGAAATTTAGATGTCAGCCCACCATAAAGGGACCAACCTTTCTTTAAAGTATGCAGTTTAATCTGTAGATTTGAAATATTGGAAAGACAGTTCAGACTTCTTCCAGGATGAATATAAGAAGATTGCTAAGAAAACGTTTTCGGAGCATCCGCCTCATGGTTTTAGTGGGTGTTTTCCTTATTGGTTACCTTGGATTAATGATAACAGTGAATAATTCACCAGAGAAAGCAGATACCCACAACCTATTAATACAGGAACATGGCGGGAGTCAGCAATATTTGTCCAGGAAACTACAATCAACGAACAGTTCCTCTGATTCTGGTTCGTTATACCCTCCAGAGATTTTCTCTGAGGAGCAGTTGGAACACGGGGCAGTCACACTTCATGTAGTGGGCATGATATACATGTTTGTTGCCCTTGCTATTGTCTGTGATGAATTTTTTGTACCTTCCTTAGGCATCATAACAGAAAGATTGAAAATATCTGAAGATGTAGCTGGAGCAACTTTTATGGCAGCAGGCGGAAGTGCTCCAGAATTGTTCACAAGTTTAATTGGGGTGTTTCTGTCCAAAAGTAACGTTGGTATTGGCACTATAGTGGGATCTGCTGTTTTCAACATTCTCTTTGTGATTGGAATGTGTGCACTGTTCAGTAAGGATGTGTTGACACTGACGTGGTGGCCTCTTTTCAGGGACGTCACCTTCTACAGTATAGATCTCATCTTGTTGATAGTTTTCTTTTTAGATGGAACAATTTATTGGCATGAAGCACTCATTCTACTCTGTGGATATATTGCATATGTCACTTTCATGAAATTTAATGAACAAATTGAGAGATTTGTGAAGTCTAAATTACGGAAGGGATCTAACAAAGTAGGAAGTGCCAGTCATCTACTAAATGAGGTATGTATCTATTTGTTGACTATGCGCTTAATGAGGTTTTCTTATGCCTGGGCATTCAAAGAGTCCGCTGTGTTAGTAATCCTAATGCATTATTAGATGGAAAATAAAAAACTTCTATACATCCTGAAAATTCAAATCTGACTTATATGATTATATCTTGAAAATTCAGATTTTCAGTTTTTCTGTGGACACTTGTCACTTCAAAGCTTGATTTCGAGGGGTTCAAACTATTGCCATTTTCGAGGATGAAAGAAAATTGCAAAATATGGATACATCAAAAAAAAATTGATAAAGAGAAAAATATTTCATAAGTTTGATGAAAAATACATTCTTTTTGCTTTAGACCTTCGGTTAAACTGAAAATGAATCAACAGAAATCAATCTTTAAACAATGATAGAAAGTTATCCTATCATTTAGTCATTCAATGTAAATGAATAGCCATCTAATATGCTTGTATATGATGGCTGTCATGGGCTGTTGATATTACTATATCTCAAAGTTTTTCGGATTTACCTGTATGGCTTTGTAAGTTTTATATTGTAACATGAAAAAACCCAAACACAGTAGTCATAAAACTATGATTTATAAAGTAAGAACTTCCATTTCCAATCTTGTACGAATAACCAGAAATCTGAAATGTTTATTCTTGCAGTTGCTGACGTTTTTAGAACCAGATATGGAAGTGGCAATGCATGTATTGTCATGGAAATATTGATCTTATCAAAAGTATCAATTTATCATTACAGCGCTAACTTCTGTATATTTAGGTCTTGATAAATTACTCTCTTGGGCAATGTTTGAATACTTAATAAAACTAAATACTCCTTAAGTTTGATGTTATGTCTGTGGATATTGTAAATTATGACTGTCAATAAAGGAGTGGTGGGCTTTTGATCGAAGAAGAAATTGATCGAGAAAATAATATTGTGTTTATATAGCAATTATCACAACTGAACTATGATATTATTATCCAGCAATAAGGCCAGGAGGCCAGCAGTTTCCATGTTTTGGTCTAATTATATGCTATTTCAATTTTGATGCCATCTTATTGTTACATGTTAGACTCATATATACTAGTAAAATGGATAGTCATTTGGAAACCTGGGGTTTCATCCGTAGAAAACAATATGCATCAAGTGACACTGAGTAGCAGTGGTTACTCTGTTTTGTTTCTGTGAAGACATTTTTTAATCTGATAAAGTGTAAATTTTCACTGGAATACTTTCAGTAAATTTACATTTGTTTCCTGATTGTCTGAGACAATGTTAAAGCTAAGTGTGCTTCCAAAATTACCACTGCCTTTCCTCATCAATTAAGTATAGGTCAGGAAAAGTTGATGACTGTAACACCTTTGGAAAGAAGTTGTCGATGATTATTGATGGGAAAATGAAATATGAAGATTTAGGATTTTTTGACAAATTTACACCATAAACAATGGTATATATACATGTAAAACCGAAACAGAGAAACATACGTGTAAGGAAGACATTATGGTATATATTGTGGATTTTTAAAAGGAAAGTGTTTCATACTCCTGAAGCTAATTTGGTTGTCTTTATAGTGTCTATGAGATCTAAATAGGAAAACTTCTTTTATTGTAGTCTTATCAGGGTATTTTCCCCCCTTGTCTTTCTAGAAAGAACAGTCTCATGGGTTGGTTTTATCGTTTTGAGAAATCTAAGCTCATTTACCTACAAGCTTAATGGCTGGATAGTGTTTTTTTAATGAATTATTATTCCTTTGTGATATCTTTTGATTCCTGTAATGTTTATGTTTTAGATAGGCAGATGACATGTACCGTTTGACCTTATTCCTTGCTAATATTATGACCATGCACATATAAACCATAGAAAAATTTTGTTCCTACCATGGCAACTGGTCGTTGTAAATATTATGACCATGCACATAAAAACATAGACATATTTTGTTTCTACCATGGCAACTGGTCGTTGCAAATGTTATGACCCTGTATATAAAAACATAGACGTATTTTGTTTCCACCATGTCAACTAGTCTGAGTAATCTGCTATCTAGATAAACATGAACAACATGAATAGCTTTATCTCTAGTGCCATGATATATAATTTATATTAACTTTTACAATCTCTTGGTGACTTGACACAAACTGTCCTTGACATTGTACACTATAGGAAATGATTTTGTAAAAGGAGCAGAAAAATGCTCAGCCAGACCAGGGTTTAAACCTGGAATCTGGCAAACTCTAGATGGAGGCTCAACCGAATGAGGTATCTGGTCCAAAATGATTGACCCAGTCCATTCTGCTGCATAGACATAACTATTTATAGCCCAGGTTAAGGTATCCCCTTGTCAAGCATTCATGAAAAAAGGGTTGGTCACAAAAACCATGTGTAATCAGGAGTAGAAAAATGCAGTCAGAATGTATGATAATATTAAACAACTTCTTTTTTCAGAAAACTCCTAGATCCATGAGTCTCTCCATATTACATTCTGGAGGCAACCGCTATAGACATGGGATCCTGGATCTAATGATTCATACAATAGATCCCCTGCAGAATGGTAGGTCAACAAAACTACCCGTGGTTTTCTTTTAGAATATATTAATAAAATTCTTTTTGATGTGTTTTGCAAAGTAAGCATGATTAAAAGCTTGTTTTGGCAAAACTGGCAAGACAGACTAGATATGTAAATTTGTGTATATATAGGTTTCTGAACCATACCAGTCAATGTCTAGAGGTGGTAGCTGTTTAGTATGTTAATATGTCTGTTAAAGTGTTACATGTATGTTTATGCTGATAAGGAAAATGTCTATATTGTCTACCTCCTCAGCTTACTCAATATTATTGTATTGTGGTGTTATTCATGTTCATTCATGCTAATAAGCCAAAAGACTGAAGACCAATAATCTAAATTGCATGTACATTATCAGTAACTTGGAATTATCAACATTTATCAGTCAGAATTGTACAGAAGCTTGTGCCTTCATTTATCTTGTACAGTGATATGTTTTAAAGAAAAATTCAGTAAACATTTCTGCTTTATTTTCATAGATCCCCTCCCACCCATCTCCTCAAAAAAAAAAAAAACAAAAAAAAACAAACAAAATAATATTTCTTTTTTATTTTGGTAGAAAAAATGAATAGGTACAAACCAATGAACCAATGAGAGACTCTTCTAATTCTTGTTCATAGATTGTCCTCAAAATAGGTGTAAACATGTAAAACCAATATATAATAACCAACTATATCATACTGTAATGGATTCTTAGTAATACATAGACATTGAATGGCCACAAAAAGGCACAAGATTGGTACAATTAAATGTTGATCTGCCAAACTTTAACCGCGCCAAGATGTTTCCAAGGCAGAATTAAATTTGATTAAATTTGGTTGAAAATTAATTCGTTGGAATCTAGATGTGTTTTATAACAATTTTATCTGGTACTCATTATGAGAAAGTATCAGGTTATAAGAAGGGTGAGGGAGTCAATGTAAAATTAATGCCAATTCCCCTTCCTGAACAGGTATTGAAATTACATAACCATGCTCCTGGGTGTGACACAACTTCTAAATTATTCTATCACCTACATCTTAATCCTAACATGCTGCTGATGGGTAATCACGCACATGCTGATCTTTGCGTCTGCGACTTAAAGTTGGGATGCTTGCCTCAAGCTCAACAATGTATCAAACTTGCTTTTGTTAAGTTTTAAGTACATTACATCAATACCTACAGTTCCTCTACCTTGTTTGCAGCAAGAACAGAGGTAGCACTCGCATAATCAAGAGTAGTACTATGGACTTTTAAATGGAGATTTTACTGATTTTTGAGGAAATTTTTGGCAGCAAACGTTAGTGGATAATATTTTCACTAATTTAGTTGTACAATATATACAGAGATGTTAAAGGTCTTCCAGACTAGTTTAAACTGAAAGAATTAACAAAATTGACTTAGGTCATGTCATGATTTTACACTTTGGAGAAAAGGAAAGAAATTTTTGACACTTTAGAAAAAAGAAAAAAGAAAGGATATTGAAATCCTTGGGGAATGAGAAAATACTTCAAATTATCCAGGTTTCAATATAACCAGGGACAATGTTGTTAAACTTTTTTTCACCGTCCTATGAATACCTTATCAATGCGTACCATAGTGTATGGTACAGGTAAAATGTGTATATATGCAACAAATGAAATACAATATATCTGCATTTTAATTAACAGTGTATTGCTTTATTTTTTTTTTGATCTGTCCATAATGCTGTCGAGTAGTGTACTCGCATTGATTCTGAAATCTCTTACAATATCACTTTCAGCTTTTTCATTTCAATCAACAGATCAAATCAGTTCATACTTTTCGTTGATTGTGAGTTGTTAAATGTTTTTTTATTGAGGAAGCCATTACAACTGCCATTCGGTTTTCTTTTCTAATGTAGACTGACTTAGGCGTGTGTCTGAATAGCAAACACAACTCACTGATCACTAATCACAATTTATTTTTGTTGTATCAGACTTCTTAGCTAGCTATTGACATCGTACTTGCCAAAGCGTGATGACACCTTCAATTGTGGGTCAGAGTGGCTTTCAAATTAAGTGGTGTTAAAACAATTACTTTGTGTTGCGGAGGGATGGAATTTATCTTTTAAATAAAGTAGAATTTCAAATTTACAAGTTCAATTTATGCGATATTTAAATACAAAAATTCAAAGACAAAGAAGATATTTGGCCAGGGATTTAATTCTATTTCAAATTAAGCTGTATTCCAATATGTCCGAGTTCAAATTAAGTGGGTTTGACTATGTATTGAATTTGAATTAAAAATTGTATAATTTAGCCATAATTACATAGTTGTTTGGTATAAGGGGATATAATTTAAGTCTAGGGTAAGTGTTGAAATATTTGATTAGGGGTATGGATGTTTTCTACTAAAATTGGTCATCCAGATCTTAAATTTTTTCATCCTAATAAGCGACCACTTTGTAACAAATTTCTAGAAACCCTGGGGTACTAACTATGGTGGATACAGTAATGCTGATATATATTTTTAAAGGAGCAGGTCAGTTAGTGACTTGCACTCTGTTAAATACAGTCTTTTTCACTCAGCCGACATAAAAAAACATGAATTTTTTGCTCAGTTGTTAGAGCGGTGGAATATCGAGGCAGAAACCAGTGTTGGGGTGCTAAACAGATTATATTTGTCTCTGTTCCACTACAATGTACATTTATATAGGTTTAAAACGTCATGTCAATCCCATGGTTAAACATAATATATCTATTGAAATACATAAGAATATGAAATTCTTTTAGCTATAGAGAAAATTGTAATTATCATCTCATTTTTCTTTGCTCTATTTATAGTACGCCATACTAGATGTAAGCCATTTCTATATTTGTGTTTTGTTAAATTGTTGCTGTTTGTTTAGGATGTGTTGATTAGGAGTTTGTATAGTTTTCTTATTTGCTTGTTTTGTTAAGCACATTCAAATTTATAGATGAATTGAAACATGTATTATATGTACAGTAAGACATTAATTCACATTTCTGAACAAAACTTATTGCTATTTAAAACAGTGGAAATATAGAGAGCTAGTCAGATTTATAGTGGGCGGGCAAAGTCAATACTTCCTATGAGTTGCACAGCCGTTCACTTTTCTGTCATCGGCCATATTGCCATCTTTATAATATAAACTTTTGCAGTATAGACAGACATATTAACTACCAATGGGGTATATTTATGTTTTATTCTGTGGTGAATTGATTTCAGTTATTGAAGAAGTTTGATTCCCTGTAACACAAAATGATGTCTCTAAAGGCAGCAGAAGTTGTGAAATAGATGAGTCCACGTTCACTTTACAATAAATGTTCTGAATGGCATGCAACAAGCCTCTCATAAGTTCAGTGAGGTAGCCATCATCTACTACAAGGAGACCCTGCTTCAAAATGAAAAATGACGCTGGCTTGATTCCCTTAGTACTTCATTACAACTAAGACATGTACATGTGATTTCTATTCATCACATAACTCCTATAAATCAACACCAACCATGTAAATAATGATATTATTGTTTAATTTTTAGCTAAAGTTCATGAAAATGCTATGAACTTACATGCTATCGCCACCCTAAAAGTAGTCATTGGGACGACGACGCCCACCCAGAATGAAGAGACCAGCCCAGTAGCCAACGGAGTGGACAAAGATAACAACAAAGTACAGGCTAATGGCCATGTTGCTGTTGAAAATGGCAAGCCAGCTGAAAACACCAATACTGCAGAAACACCTAGCAGCGTGGTTGATTCCCTACCTGAGGTCACCATTGCACCTGCCGAAGAAGGACAAACTGCCGAGGTACGAATTATAAATATAACTTCTGTTTATGGTAAGTGGTAATATTTAAAGTGGTGATAAGTGGTTTCAGTATGGCAGTATTTGCAGGTATTTACAGTTTCCATTTGTCCAGTGATCAGAACGGCAAGCCTAGTCTTGGCTTAAACAGGCCTATTTGGCCGTTACTTGGGTTATCCCTAACTCATTCCATGAAAAATAATCTAGATTAGGTCTTTTGAGGTTTATTGGATTTGGCCTCATCAATGTAGAGGACACTAGAATTGTTTTGGCTTTGTTTGCCGTTCTACCTGGCCAATACTTTGTACCATTTCTGACCTGACATTGTCCTAGTCATAGATGTTCATCATGTAGGTTTGTTGAGTACTATTGATTCAACCTCATCATTATTAACCTACATGTAGGATATTTAATCATTTGGAATTCAGTCAACAAATTTCTAGGTTATCACATTTGCTACACTTTAGATCAAATTTGCTATTTATGAACAAAGTTTATCTGAAATTTGTTTTTCAACATGGTGACTTTATTGAAACATTCTCTATTTATTTATTAAAAAGTTATTGTAATAACTGACTGAAATGAAATTTAAATGACATTTTTGTGAAAATTTAGTCTGAAAATTTTAAGACAAATTTTAAGCTAATTTAACGATGTACATTAACGTATTATAGATACCTTCAGTTTGTGCTGGTCAATTTTAAATGAATTTAACACGAGGAAAAATCTTAGCTTTATGTGTGTGGCATGATAAAATTTTGCTATGCTTATTAGAAAATTACAGGTACTCCTTTTAAATTCTCATAAGATAGCAAAATAGGACTCCTTTGATCCCTCTAGACTTTTCCTCTATGTGGTAATGATGTAAACAAACAGTGGACATATTGTGTTTCTCCATGGGTCAAAACAAATTTTACGATATGGTTAGTAATATTTAATCATTTTGATTCAAGCTTAAAACTTGATATGTATATAGAAAAATTCAGAGTTACACTTCATTTGCATATTTTTTGTCATGCTGCACACATTAATTGCAGTTTTGAAAGTTAGCAGGATTAAAAACTTTCCTTATACCACTCCTGTCAATCCTTATGTAATAATGATATAAAATTATGTTGTTTGTTTTGTGTTATACAGAAGAAATTTTGTGATAGTATCAAAAATTGTTCAGCGCAATCAACTACCTAGATTACAACACATGATATTTTCTAACTGTATTTGTAACAATAAAAAATGTTACTTAATTCTGTTATACATTATTACGTAATAAGATATAATCATTGTTTTATGCAATATGACATAACAATGATAATAGTACTAAAGTGATAGACCTTAGCAATCACCCAAACCTGATGGCCTTTCTGGTTTTAATTTTCATTACTGCGATAGCAGACAGTGTGAGGCAGAAAGATTGCACAATTAAATCCCGAACAAACCTATGTCTTGCAGCAGCCTGATAACTGAACTATTAAGAAATGATATTATATGAAAATGTTGATTTAAAATTTGTGATAAAGTTGAAAGACAAACTTCAAGCTGGTGTACATTAACATATTGTAATTTTCTTTGATGCTACTGGATTCAGGCCATTAGTTACACTATGAATATACCAGCCTGAAAATTTATTCAACAATCAATAGTTTTCCTAATGCTTGTGTAGGCTTCGTTCACCCAGATTAGTTGCTGTGACAGTTAATCAACAGATATTCTAGCCTCACTGCTATTGCAATTTCAACATTATTGATTTCAGCATTTTGCGGTGATATTTTTTGTTTACCTGTATGATATTGTGAAAGAAACCTTGACAACAATTGTTTATTATATTCAACTATTCTAGAGGCCATAAAAGTATTCAATTACTAACAGTAAAGAGTATTCACAAGATGAACAAAACAACTAGATCCTTAGGTTGAGGCTATGGATTATCTGTGCAGGCATATTTCATGTGTAAAGTCTCTGCTGCAATCACGATTATTTAAATGATTAAAACATGAAAAATATTCAAGGAGTTTGTTCAATAATATGTATGAAGTTACGAAACTTGAAACAGTAAAATAATATAAGCCAAACCAAGAACAGGTCAAAGTGTAATACAATTGTAACAGAAGGTATTAATGTAGTACAGTTGTAATTGAAGGCATTTATTACAGAATATAAACATACACTACAACATGTGATAATCTTGCTTACTGAGCTCGGTTGTTAATTCATGATTAAACAAGCTTAGCTTATTTGGCCTTAAAGCATTATCGAATATGTTTGCCAAGGTCCATCATCAGTTATCACCTCAATGTCTGGTATGGTAATTAGAGTACAATAATATCAATATATGTCAATATTTCTTTACAAGAATAATCAATTATCAAAATCATAAAATGTCTATTGATTGGACAGGTATGTTTATATTAAGGAGGTTGATAAAGGTCAGCTTTGTTTACAAGGTTGGTGTGAGTCAGTAATGTTTAGGTCAATTATTGACTGGACATCTAGTTAAGACATTAATTTATGCACTTGAGAAAATACATAAATGGAAAGTCCTGTGAGAAACTGATCTGTGTCCATGTCCAACAAATTGTTGGTTTTGTTATAAGTAGTTACTCATAGAAATCGTCATGATTTCTCTAGTCATTTTCAAAATATTTCTTTTAAATTTCTTAAAGTTTAATTCTATTCAACACAAAATCCCTTTCGAAATGTTGGTGATTATCACACTGAGCTTAAGCCACTGTTGTAAGTTGATTGAAACCAGTGGCATTTTATGTTCAATTCTTCAAAAGAATTATCATTTGAAAAATAGTCTCCAATCAATACTCATTGCAGAACCTTCACTTTATTTGTAAATATCCCTCAGCAATTTCTGCAGGCAGAGCCTGGCTCTGGCTTGACAAACAATCAATAGATTGAAATTATATCAGGCTAATACTGACAGATTTAAACCCAATTTGGCTACTAGAGTTGCCAGTCAATTGATCACGTATTTCCTGGTGATATTGCTTAGCTTTAATGGAGGCTGGCGTGCAGGTGTGATTGTAAAGAATGCTTATCACTGATATATATATACAGTAAAGAAAGAAGTCATTGCAATATTTGAAATAGTTCTAAGAGGGATTTCAATTGATAATTGATGTTATATCTTTTGAAATTAAATCATAGACCCTAATAGTTTCCTAACTCTTTATTAATGACAGATAATGATGTATGTGGTGTGCCACAAACACGAACATTATATTTATATAACTCTATATTAGGTACATATATTGTAATCACACCATCTGTGTCCATGATTCAGAGCACCTCTTCTTGGATTGTTTGTTTTGTATTTGTATCATTCTTAAATTTGGCAGAGAAGGAAAAAATCTTCAAATGCAGATATGCATGCACATGTAGGGAGTTGCAATTCAACAATGCTTGTAGTTATGGTCCATAGTAATGGTTATTGTTGGTGCACCTTACAATGGAGCCAGAGAGCTTCTAATATCCAAATTATTCACTTAGTGGTATAATGCAAAAGCATGTGCCTTGGGATATCAGAAATTGATATTGTCTGTTCATAGCTGGAATGTTAAATTGATAGGT
Organism: Ylistrum balloti; assembly: GCF_031769215.1. Classification (NCBI taxonomy): domain Eukaryota; kingdom Metazoa; phylum Mollusca; class Bivalvia; order Pectinida; family Pectinidae; genus Ylistrum; species Ylistrum balloti. The sequence continues at coordinate 680,399 of NW_026781950.1, read as the reverse complement.
CACTAGGTCAACACATTCTTTGATGATTTGTGCTGATTAATTACTTTTTAGAGAATAGATACACTATCAAATCAAGGAATTGTTTGTAGTGTAATGTCAATAATGGAGCCTGATTTGTTTTAAGTGAAGAAATTAATTAGACTTTAGGTTGGTTCAACTGTTCAGGCAAATTTTGAAAGGATTGAAAATTTAAAGTAAAAGTTTAACAAGTAGAATAATTCTTGCTGGCTTAGTAGATTTAACATGCTCAGAGTAGGTTATTCATAGATTATTTCATTTATCTCAAAATTTGAAAGTAATCATTCAAGCACTTGATCAAACAATCAGTTATGAAAATTTTTGCAACTCAAAAATTGGAACTTAAGACCTAACAACAGACTGCAATGAAAAATCTACTTACAAGTCCACAGTCCAATTCTCATAGAATTTTGATGGGACATAAAGAATGTCTGGAAATACTTAAATTTTACACTGTGGGATCCATTGTTTTTAACAATAAAGTTTGAAAGGATTGGTGAAGATATATAATAGATTGATCACTTCAGAATGCAGAAGATCTTCAGACCATGTTAGGTATACACAATAATATGTTTTTTCTGTGATTACTGAAAAATGTTCATTGATGATTTATTGAAGTAAACTAGATAAAATTGCTGAATGATTAAAGGATTTGAGAATCTGGTGTAACATACGTTTACTTGTTCATTACAGAATGGGTTAGTGGAGGATGAAGAGCCCCTTGACCTAAGCTGGCCAGATAATTGGAAGAAACGCATTAACTACATCATTGTAGCTCCAATAGTATTCTCCCTGTGGATTACACTGCCTGATGTGCGACGAGAGGTAACAGTATAACAAATCATATAAATTCTTTGAGAATTGAACCAAATTAAGGGGATCAATACATAATCTCCAACATGCAATATGGAGATAGGCATATTACTCGAACATGATATAGCATTTGTTGATATTGGAGTTCAATGGTTACATAGGCTACATACTGAATAAATACAGTGAAATAAGATCATTTCATAGATAAAGTTCTGCATGTCCCATAGGGACAGGGCAGATAGAAGGAAAACATGTTTTGATCTAATATTGTTTTCGGCATCTTTAAGTCAATGGATATCAGCATTATTATGTTTGAACTTGATTTGCATTATAAGTAATTTTGTCAGAATCTCTTCATGGCAGAAGAAGCACGAAAGATAACATATAAATGATTTGTCCTTTTTTGACTGATGAAAAAATAGCTGATTTTAATTGCAAGAAACTGTAGACTTTAATTTAAAGAAAGTATTTATTCTCATCTGAAGTAAAAAAAGGTGCTTTTTTATGTTATATTTGGTCTTTAATATTTTTGTTTAAAAGAAAAAAAAAGAAAAAAAAAGCATCTATATAACTTATTGTTGTATTATTGCAGGAGAAGAAGAAGTGGTTCATGGTTACATTCTTCGGCAGTATCTTTTGGATTGGAGCTTTTTCTTATATGATGGTGTGGTGGGCCAACACCACAGGGGAAACAATTGGGCTCAGTCCTGCAGTAAGTCTTGTTTGACATCCTCTTGGTTTCATTCGGAAGTTAGTGCTATAAACATTAGGGCTCAGTAGTTTTTGACCAATATCTGAAAGTTTTAATCTTTTTCTTTATGGACAAGATATTGTATGACATTAAGTCAATGCTATTTTTACAAAAACAAAAACACTACGCAAGTGTAATATCAGTAAGTTTGTTTAAATAAATATATTCAAGGCCTTGGGGTCAAATGTCAAATTGGCATCTTCTCAGAAATCACAAAGCCTAAAGTCGTTTTGTAATTAGTTCTTTCAGATTCAGTGTGTCAGGTTTATTTATACCAATTACATTACTGTTCATGCAAGGATGCAGGATTTGCAAATATTGACTCTTTCACAGGGCAGTGCCTAGAGGTATGGGTGTTGGCTTGTTCATTGATTTGGTCAAATAATCTAGACTTGAGTTTATGGTTACAAGGGTCAAAATCTGAAATGCATCTCAAACTATTTACCGACTTCTTGCACTAATATTATAATTACCTAGTATATTCAATGTAAAGAAACTGTTGTTTATCATCTCATAACACACACAGAAAACACATGATATTTAAATTAAGATAAAACATGAAAAAACAAGTGTATCAGTGAAACTGATGAATGTTCCCCAAAAATGAAATTTTATTTGACACAAAAGGGCAATAAATCTGTATTTATTCTTCGTATGACCAATTTTATACACAAAGTTTCATTATCCTAGTTTAAATGAAAACAAATATATACTAAGACATGAAATTTCAACCAAGGGCACTAACTCTGTAATTAAGGGGTTGTGGGCCTTAACATTGTTACACTGAAATTTTCCATTTCATCATCCTAGTTTAAAAGCAAGCGAAGTGATACTCTGGATACAAAATTTTAATGAAGGGCAATAACTCTATTATCGAGGGGTTGTGGGGCCAGTGTTTGGCAACTTGACAATCTTTCCTTGGGGATTTAGATCCCTTTATTCCTGAATGGAATATATAATTAATTTAATGAATGTCTTACTTTGCTAGCCTTAATATGTATGGGATATTGGTCTTATCTCAATGCTAACCATTGTTGATGTTATATCATTGAAATGTTGAGGCTCTTTTATATATTTGCAATGATGGTATCCCTCCCCATTTCAACCCTAGGCTGTAAGATAAGGAAATCTCATGAAAGTAAAAGTATGGAAACAATCCACCTACCAATGGTTAGACAAATTAGTGAATGGTTTGTCTGCTATTTTGTCCATATGTCCAGCCATAGCAAACCTGATGCAGTACAAAATATCTACGTTATTATTGTCATCAAATCTGAAAGTATTGGTTTGGTTTAATATTGCTGAGAAACAGAATTAAATAGTGATGTATCTTCACACAGGTCATGGGTCTGACCATCCTAGCAGCTGGTACAAGTATCCCGGACCTCATCACCAGTGTCATTGTGGCCAAGAAAGGCTTTGGAGATATGGCTGTATCCAGTTCTGTTGGCAGCAACATCTTCGACATTACCGTTGGGTAGCTATATTGTGATTTCTATTAGTAACTATACTTGAAAAAAAATTTGTGTGCACTTTAATTTTCAAGTTTTTTGGATATAAAAACCTTTTGCAAAATTGATTGCTGAAAAAATCAGGAATAAAAAAACAGCAGTAAGAGCATGGTATAATGCAGACTGTTTGGTGGATGAGAGTTACCACAAATTTATAGTGAAATTTAGTTGTTGAAAGAAAGACAGTTACTGGTGCTTACTTTTAATGATGGTTTTCATTGCTTTCAGGTTGCCAATACCCTGGTTGTTGTACCAGGCAGTGTATGTGGGAAAACCTATAAATGTGGACAGTAACGGACTCGCATGCTCAATATGTCTGCTGTTTTTAATGCTGATGGCAGTGATTGTGTCAATAGCAGTGTCAAAGTGGCGGATGAGTCGATTGCTTGGTATCATCATGTTGGTGCTTTATGTGATTTTCCTGGTACTCAGCGTGTTACTGGAAATTAACATTGTGCCATGTCCCATCGAAGCTTAACGGATCTGTATATACTCTGTACATACATCTTTTCCAAGATAGAGTTGATAAGTAAATTGATTTCAATGATAATTCCCTATTGCTATTCAAGTCTGTGATGTTTCTATTTACATAAAATTTGCTTTTATACTAATTTATGTAGCATAGAAAACTGATAATTGTATTTGGTTTTATTTTCCAGTCTTAAGATAATGTGTATTTGTCAGGTGTGTGTTATTCTGGTCTTGGTAAGCAGATAAAATGGCTGGACCACAACATTGTGATAATTATATGTTTCAATGTTATATCTTGGCATGTCCTTACTTACCGTGACTCTCTAGTCATGCCATGGTCATTTAATGAATACACTTGTATCAGGTGTACACATAGTGTAACACACAATTGTAAAATTTCATACTGAATCTGGCAACAATTTATACCAGTCGCAATGAAACTACAGAGTGGATTGGTGAAATTATACAAAATCAGGGCTAGTACCACATGTATTTCAACTACAAGATTGTACACATTCCAGGTACAGATGTATTTAAACCTTTTGTTATATCTTTGTTGAATTTGTTATTATTTGTTATCGGATATTTCCTGCTTAGCATTAGTGTCTTTGGAATGCCTTTACTTAATCTATGGTTTAATATTTCAGCATTAGATCTATTTGGAAAAAAAAAAATTTCTCTGGAAAGTCAAAAGAACTTAGCACTTACTTAATAATAGAATAAGTTCATCCTGTTTGTATTAGGTACTTCTGTCTGCATCATTGATTCATGGTTCATTTAGAGTATACCTATGTTTTTTGGACTCTGTAACATAAGGAGTTCAAATAATACTTCAATGAAATTGCATGTCTTGTATGCAATGTTACTGATGTTGGTGTACTTGGTTTGGACCAATGTTACTGATGTTGGTGTACTTGGTTTGGACCAATGTTACTGATGTTGGTGTACTTGGTTTGGACCAATGTTACTGATGTTGGTGAACTTGGTTTGGACGACCAATGTTGCTGATGTTGGTGTACTTGGTTTGGACCCGTGTTCCCATGGTTTTTTGCGGTTTTTGGTAGGTTTAACGTACTTTCCCTTGCCAATTGTGATGTGATGTTGTTTCTAGTTTTGTTAGCTGTGCAGTTTCACTTGTTGTCTTGTCACCCTGTTTCAGGAAAAGGCCTTTGATGTTTGATTATTGCATGTCTGTGATAATACAAGGGGAAAGAGATGGTTAATAGTCATTTCTGAGTTTCAAGTTTGACAGCCGAATGAAGGCCTTACATGTTGATTCTTAGGCTGTAAATACTTAGTATTAGTATTTTCTAGATGAATCATATACAACGTATATGACTGACACATTTTACACGAAAACAAGAACTCCTCCTGCAAATGATTGTAGTTACAAACCTTGATGTGTTTTGCATGTACATCTATTATTTATATATGTGTGAAATTTTTACCAATTTAACTGCATAAAACTGACTGTTTTTAAGTACATAAGTGTTTTTATAGCTCAAATGACATCTGAACATGACTTTATTTCTGTTTTTTTTAAATCAAATCATTTTGATGCGTTTCTTTCGAGCAGTTTTCATCAATCTGTTAAATTGGTCTAGTAGATATGAGACAATATCATATTGATCCTACAAGAATACGAGGGGACCAACATACAAAGTCTCTCCTAAAGCTAGAGTGGCCTGATTTTGTGACAATAAAATAGCATTGATTAGAAAACTTATGGTCAGCAATGTATATGAGTTGGCTAATTACCAGGCATGGTCTTATTGACAGACAAGAACATTGTAGTCGGTGTATATTTCAAGACTTGTCAGTTATTTTCTGTTTGATGTCTTTTACAAGTAATTTGTAAGCAATAAATAACATTCATTATCCTGGTTTGGTATACATTTTCTTAAAGTGCTTTACCAGGCATGGTCTTATTGCCAGACAAGAACATTGTAGTAGGTGTATATTTCAAGACTTGTTGATAGTTATTTCTGTTTGATGTCTTTTACATGTAATTTGTAAGCAATAAATAACTTTCATTGTCCTGGTTTGGTATACATTTTCTTAAATTGTTTTACCATCTGCAAAGAAAGATAACAATTAACCTTGTTATAAAAGTTTTATGATACAAACTTGGAATGAAATGTCTTATCGTAAGTGCTGCTACTTACAAAACCCCCAAACTATTATAGAAGTGGTAAGCTAGTCATGTGATGTTAATGTTTTGATAGAAATTGTTTTCAGGTTTTTTTGTGATACTGTTTATCCCACCAAGAATGACCATGACAGCATACAAATAGGATAGTTTTGTTGATGTGGGAAGTTATGAGTTTTGTATAAAAGATTACTTCTTGTACATACTGTACTTGTTATTGAAGAATTTCCCATGAGATAGTATTTGTTTCATTTGTAATAACAATTGTGCTAATTAGATTATATCATCATCATTAACATGTTAAAACTTGTAATACACTTGTTCTGTTTTATAAATTTGTTTTTTGTTTGACATTGATTTATAAAGTCCAGTGCCATGACAACATAAATCTATTAATATCAACTCTGTGACAAGGGTAATTTTACTCAATGTATCTAGGGTAATTTTAAACAAGATCCATGACAGTTTCCCCTCGTAATGATAAAAGTGGGATTTACTTAAACAAAGACTATGTGATGTGTACACTACCTCTCTTCTTGTTGACTCTCAGTTGGGGGTTACAAACATATGTTTTAAGTATATATCAATTAATTAGCAGAGTAACGACTGCTAAGGGTTGTATCCATAGTCCTAAGAAACAAACCAGTTAAACAAATGAAAACATAGCTATGAAAGGAATATCTAGCAAAGTCGTTTTATCATTCCCAATTACTATTTATATGTTATGTTTACTTTGATTTCATATTTTCTAAACGTAACAAATTTATTTCATGATATAATTGTAAATCAAGCCATTCCAACAAACAATATCAATTTTAAACTGATCATGTTTCAGTATGAATGTTATTTCTTTGAATTCCAGAATTAGGATGAAATCCCAACTGATATTGATGATATGCATATAGCGAGTTCAAGTTTGTAAAGTTGTAGCATTTGGACAGATTGCATTTTTTCCAGGATTTTTAAAAAGGTTTTCCTTGATTTTAATAACAATATTTTATTACTTTCATATTTTTGTTATATGCATTTATATTCCGTGCATAATAGTCAGAAGTCACCCCCTTTGTTTTAATTCACCAGGTTTTTTTATGTATATTATTTTACTTTCTTTTACTTGTTAAGTATTGTGTATAATCTTCAGTTTTGAGTTTTAAAGCTTGTTCAAGCAAAAATTAAGTATTTATCACATTGATTTTGTTGTTACAAGGACAGGGTTTGTAAATGATATGTTAAGTGTACAATGGTTTTGTGTAGTTTCCATGTGTAATGTGTAGTAGAATTAATTCAACTAATGTTATGATTAATATTCATCAGCACTAATGTTGTTATGCATTCCAAGGTTTTATTATTTTTGTAAATTGTTATAAAATTTGTTCTAGATTTGTCCAGATTTTTACTCAGTCATCGATGAGTCAATTGTTGTTAATAAGAGTGAAGATGTTTTAAGAATCTCGTGATTGGTAGCATGGTACATTTCTGATAATTGTAATGTTTTATTTAAAGTAGGAACACTGTGACAACAGTTGAACTAGAAGTTTAAAAGTAGAAGTTTGTCATTTCCGTCCTTCTGACTATTAAAGTTAAATTTAATACTGATATATTGCATGTGTTGTTTTTTCTGGTAGAGGTGGGGTGGGCATTAAGCATCACCCCAAAAGAAGTTACGTCTAGTATCTAGATTTCTTATTGAGTTAATAAAAGTTGATGCAACAGTTAAACATGATCTTTCAGACTGTTAAGTTTCTGTAAACTAAGATAAAGTTTTTCACAAATGAAATGTATTTGAATTTGCCAAATATGACATTTAATTTACACAGGAAAATAAGGTTTACATACATTGTCAAGATATTTTTCTGAATGCACATAATTCTTTGTCGAGTACTTGATTTTCCTACATTATGAATTTAATAAACACATGATGTATTTTGAGTTTGAGCAAAGCATAAGACACGACACCAGGCCAGTACCATCAGGGCCTATTTGTCCCCTTGTCTAAGAATAGAATGCCTTATCAATCTAAGAAGTAAAGTTTTAGAGTGAATACCTCTTTGAATGCTACACCCCTAATTTTTAGGTCACCTCAGACAAAGTCTCATGGTGACCTATTGCAATCACCTTCTTCGATGTCTTGCGTCTGTAATCAATTAAACATTTTCAATTTCTTCATGAATTGAAGCATCTTCAGGTGCTCTACCAAAATTGAGAATTTCATGACCCCAGGGTCCCACATTTCCCTGTGGGGAGGGGGTAAAGTTTACTATAGTTTATATATGAAAACTAGATTTTTCTGCTTAATTTGTTTAATTTCCATTGGAAATATTTCAAACTTGGTTAGAATTATGAGTGAAGAATGACAGCTTGATAGTATGCCTATTTTGATCCTGACTGATCACCAGGGACTGATGGGCAGGGCCAAAAGGCGTCAAATTGACTTAGATTTCAAAAATCTTCTTCTCAACACACAGACATGGTAGAATCAAATCCTCTGTATGAAAAGAAGCATCTGAAGGTGGTTTAATTACCAAAATGAGTCTCACAATTCTTCCAGGGGCAAAAACTTTTTTAGACTGTAATTTTCATAGAAAAATTACATTTTTGAGCATAACGGTTATTTCCCATTGGAATGACTTTTTAAGAATTAAAACACTGATAACTACTCTTTTAGCTTTATATTCATTATTGCTTATCTCGGGAGATTGTCAAGGCCGCTATGCCTCTTGTTTTCTCTAGACCTATATACTGATCAATATTATTGCCCAAATTAATATTATCCATGCCATATCTTACATAATTCAAAATCTTCATATTGTACTGTAAACCAGCTTCCTTTCAAACATGTTTTACATTTCTGAACTTCACAAAGAAAAATTTGGTAAACTTCATCTATTATAGAATAGAGTGTACATGTACTACAGACCGTTTCATAAAAGTTAATCACCCATTAAATTGTCATGTTGATGGAATTTGGTTTCTATATATAAATAATTGACTACAGAATTTCTGTGCTCTATTTAAAAACACTACTGATTGTCCTACCAGTGTGACAAAAAGGAAAAATACTCTCAGAATAGACTTGATACAATAACATGTCAATTTTTTATTCAGTCACAAATACGGCACATGGTTCTAAAATGGTAACTCTGTACGGCATACAGAAGTAAAATAACTAGTAGCACCAGGGGCAAGAAATCAAAAGTTAAAACATATAAAATATATCACTAGATTATAAACAATCAGATCATAAGCCTTGAATGAAAATAAAGAAATTCACTATAAATGCCATCAGCACATATTTATCTTCAAAAATTACAGAAATTCTTATTACATGTTTCATGCACAGATGTCCTCTGGATTAAATGTGGAGGTATTCTCCAGTGGCTAACCCATTTTATTGAATTGGTGATATATTTTCATGGTTAAAGCCTAGTAAACTTGAAAGTACAGCTAGAAATATCAAACTCTTGTAGAAGTCATTATTGTTTCATAACATACAATGTTGGTCCCATAACATTAAACTGCTGGAATAAAATCTAATCTCCAATAAGGGAAAGTTACTTCTTCTAATGAAGGGTTTGAGCAAATGTCATTTAGCTGGAAGTTGGTATTGACAGGAATAATAATTATTTCGAATTATTCATATTTCAAAAAGTTTCTCACAAAACAAATACTTTGCATTCAAGCACAACTAGCGATTCGCAAGCCTACATGATTCCATTTCAGAAAGCAGTATAAAGCAAGACATATTCCAGATGATGATAATCAAATGGTTCCATATGAACCAGAGGCTTGTATTGTTCACCTTGCCCCTGTTAACTTATTTGTGGGTAAAATAGTCTTTATTAGAAGATTGTAACTTATTCTACATGTTGTGAAAATTAAACTACAGGTACAATGTAATTTTACAATTTACATGTACAAAAAAAAAAAAAAACCTGATTACTTTTCATGTTCTTGGTTTGTTTAAGGTTTTGTCAAGTGAAAACCTCCCCTGTAATTTTCCACTTAGCACTAATTTTATTATCTAACATCATTAAGTTGGCCTTTAGGAATACATTGTAGTGAATTACATCACTAAGTCATTGAAAAACATTGAATTCAAAGAATTTCAGAACAAAATGAAATTTTTCACTGGGCTCAACCTAAGCTATCATTTACTTTTTGTCTTCTTCTAAACTGAAAAACATAAGATTCAGAAGTTGATATACCATGTCAATTGCATTGATACCGTTAAGACAGCACTGGAAATACCATACAATTTTTTTTACACTGTATAACAAACATTTAAATTCGTGCTCATATATTATAAAGATTCATCTGTACATCCAATTATTTGTAGAAGTTATTTGTCAACAAGTCTAAAGAAAGAAAAAAAGGAAAAAATAAGCACACAAGTGAACAGCAAAAATATAAGTAAAACCTAATGGCACATTAAAATCTTGATGCCAGTGTTTCTCAAAATCAATAAAAATTCTTTCTCTCCAGATTCTGTCAAATTCGCTAACAGTGATCCCAAAGTTTGACTGGACATTAATTGGTAGTATAACAAGGTTTTATATCATCTATGACGCCTAACTTTGTACGTTAATTGTTGGAGCTTTCCTAGAGAAAGAAGAAATAGCTTTGGTCCTGCCAAGTTGTAAAAAAATCAAACCTAAATCTGTGATCATGTGTAAATTGTGTTTCAGTGTTCAAGTCTAGCTTTGAAATCAACAATCAAATTTCTGGTACAAATGTAAGCATTCTATAATATGTTAACTCATCTCAATCATTTCAAGTGTTCTTTCGTTGGTAAGCATCAGAAAATATTGCACTAACAAGGATTCGTTGCTTTGGTGAAATTTTCTTCTCTACGAGCTAGCAATATTTTAATGGCTGTCCCCAGCACAAAAACATACTTACGAAAGCGTATTCAACTTCAAAGCCTGTCTAGTTTGATAATAAATTACATTTGGGACAGAATATTGAGCTCAAAACAACTGCGGAACATTGTGAATTTGTTGCACTGAAAAATATTCAGAATTCTGATTCCGCCAGAATTAGTTTTGTCTCACACGGAAGAAATACTCAATAGCCTTCCCCTCTCCATGAAATCAAAAAACCAAAAACTTTATGAGGAGTAAAACTGTAGCAAACCCCATTATATTGCTTTCGCATAGATTTCAAACCAACAAAACAAAATTGTGTTTTACACGAGGAAGGAATAGGAAAGACAAGAGTAAACAAACAGTACCAGTAAACAATTCATAAAACTTTGTTATAAACATTGCATACAAGCTTCCTCATACAAAATATATAAATTACATTAAAACATAAATACTGACTAATCTGAAGAATATTGGCATTGCCCCTTGCACGGTTTCTTCATCATATTAAAACATTTAAACATTGGAAATCATGCGTCATTTGTATAGAAATGCGACATCCGACAAAAAGTCTTGTATATTTCATAGAAATCAAACCAAACCTTCTCGAAAAGGAAAATAAATGCGTAAAGACAAGAAAAATGAAATTTTCAATAACTTTCACATTTACTTTCAAAATGACCTAGGCTTTGTGCTGCCAGATCTTTTGAGGAAGATATAAACTCTATATCAAAGGTAAAGTTTGAAAGTGGTTTGAATGCAAGTCATTTGAAAAATTCTAGCAATATGATAATTGGATAATAATAATGAGTTACTTCCTTGATGTTGCAGTTAATGATTCCATGGACAAAACAATATTTTTCTCAAATTGCTATGTATAAATCAATGTTAAATTAATTACAGCACACAGAGAAATCTTCCCCCAGACAGATCAATGATGATTCTGCTCTGCATAGATCAATATTAAATAACTGGTTTCCCCCAGACAGGGCAATATAATGGCTATTTGAATGCTACATGAGGCTACAGTGCGTGGCCTGCTTGGTTCTGGTCAACAGAGACCGACCTATAGCTCTTAATTTGACAGACTTTCCCTGGTCAGAAGTCTGTCAGTCTGAGACAGGAGTTGTACAGCATTAATCAATGAAATCAATAGATCACTCTTCCTAAACTAGCTTTCATCTCAAACATTACGAAAATTGTGGTTTGTCGTAAATATTTACCTTACCAGGTATATGTAAACGACGGAAAATGAAGCTTTAAAAGAGTGAAAGATAAGTAGTTTCACAGATTAATTAACTGTTTTCAGCTGGTCTTTATAACTATGGACTCTCATTGCTGAATATGTGTATGTCTACCCCTTTAATAAGAAAGGTCAAAAATATATATTTTATTAGTAATGTTTTAGTAAAAGAAGATAAACAGCACTCACTGTCTTCTGACTGATTATGTAATGCTTATAAATATTAATAGAGAAAATGTCAACAGAAATATTTAAAGCATATCATCTATCCTTAAAAAGATCTGCAGTAAATGTCACATCAACACACACAAACCACACAGAATTTGTTTCACCAGAAAATTTTCCATTCAAGTTAACCAATATGCAATGGTTTTTTTTTCCTAAGCAGAAGTTGGTGCTATTGACATTTCTATCATTAAATTTCAATCTCAGATATAAGTTGTTTGTCATTCATGTAAAACAAAAACACAAGTTTTGAAATATTTTCTAATTTTGATGCAACACCTAAACTACCAGCAGTGGTTTAGCATGATTATGGCGTTGGTGCAGTGCCTTGAAGGACAGCTTTGTGTTTCCTGTATTCAGACATGTATATCTGTAGTCAAGCAGTTATTACTCCTTATGACCTCTGACAGCAGTCACATAGCTCACTAGAATCAGATGGTATCACCCTTTTTACTTCGAGTTTGAATGGCAAGATCAACAGAAGATATGGACGAGGGTAGATAACTCTACCTGAACACAGGACCTAAAACAGGAAATGTTATTTTTTCGTTTGTCGACCATAGAATTTTTTGTTCAATAAGAAGATAAGAAGGTTGACATTGATACGAGCTTTGTTGAACATCTCAATAACCGCTACGCCCTCATACTGGAGCTGGAGCAAATCCTGTAAAACAGAAAAGAAATATTCACTATCAAGTGAAAAAGAGAATTCTTTACAAACATTTAAGAAAGTAATTTTTTCATAACTACAAAAAGAAAATAATCTTTTCACAATACAGAGCGAATAATGTTAACATAGAAAGGAAATCCTTTACAAATAAACAAGAAAACAAACTAACAGCAAAAAAATTGAGGGGTTTTGGTGCACACTGTTGTTTGGTGCACACTATTGTTTGGTGCACACTGTTGTTTGGTGCACACTATTGTTTGGTGCACACTGTTGTTTGGTGCACACTATTGTTTGATCTTTATCTGCTCTTTGGAAGTTGAATCTTTTCTCTCCTTTTCTCTTCTCTGATTTTGCTCTTAATGACAAGACATTTGAACATTCCTTTGCAGAAATAGTGATGATTATCTTTACCTGGCAAATCCAATATGGCCTCCTGGAAGCCATTTTGTTTCTTTTGATTAGTCCCAAAATCAAACAAGCACAAGGAGAGACCAAAGGGAACATACATACTTCTCAAGAAATAGTAATAACAATCTTCACTTGGCAAAATTCAAGATGGCTGCCTGTCAGCCATTTTGTTTTTCTGATCAGTTCCAAAATCAAATGGGCACAACTAGGGACCAAGGGGAACTTACATATACAATTTGAGAAAGATCCCTACAATACGTCTCAAGAAATAGCCAAAACAAAAATTGTTTACAGTCAGTAGAACGGACCACAGATGCAGAGCAATTTGAAAAGCCCACCATCATCAGAAAGAGCTTCAATTTCTTAACAATGAAACCTACGATAGATTGGTCCTTCAAGTCCTTTTAATACCATAAAGATATTCTTACCTGGAACACAAGTTCCACTTTTTCCATATCTACACCCATGAATTTAGCATTGACATCAAAAGTTCCTGGATCTGCTGTGGCAGAAATCTCAAACATAACGTTCTTGAATCTGTAAAAAAAAAATGGAATGATGATGAGAATTGAAACTTATAAAAATAGGACTGTTCCCCATTGGAAAACTTGATCATATATGTCTACAACCCCATTTTTCAACACAATAAGGAAGCGGTATAGAGTTTCTTGACAAGGCCATGGGGGATATCTTTGTTCATTAGATTACCCCATTATAAGGTTTTTTTTTTTTTTTTTTATTAAAATCAAAAAAATATATCCTTGCTACTATTGGCCTTGTCATTTTGAAGTGAACAATGTGGACTTCATATTTTTCAGAATACTAATTTTGCATTGTGTTAGAGTTTACTCTTTGGGCAGTCTCGAATCTGTGTCTACACACCAAACACTAGCTTTACAGGAAGTGAAATTTCCTTTGTGTCTACATGTGGTCATGTTGTGAATCTGTTATTAATACGAATTTGCTGAAATGTGAGTAATATGTTGTTGTGACAGTGTCGTAAGTTTTTAGACAGGTGCTCAGATATAAATCCCTCAGGAAGTTGTAATTTTGGGTTGAAGTCAGTGATATTTTTGGATTTAAAGGTAAAAAATAAGGGGATATTTTTTGTTTACACAATTGTTACTACAACTGCTATGTACTAGTTTATAAATATATATATATCTATTCATACATTTAAGGGAGTATTTTTCAAAACCAATTGGTTGTACCTGTATATCTCTATGTTCTATAATTTCAGGAAGAAAACAAATTAACTGTTTCCACAAGATGTGCTGTAGGTATCCATTTGACTTACTGGCTATTGGGTAGTCCCTCAACATCTAGAATGACTCCCTTCTCATGAAGCTTGGATGCACTGTACTTCACAGACTCATAAGACACCTTGCCATTGCCATCACCACGTTTGAATATTCCTCGTGACTTCCTGTTACTGAAACACAAAGATATAATAGTTGACAACAGCAGCGTACATTTTAACTTTGAAAACGATAAATTTGCTGACTGCTACTACCATGTTTTATCTGGTACAAGCCCAACCAAGTAGCTAGTGCATCGAAATTGGGAAGAATCTTTCCCTGAATCAGACCCAACGTAAAAAAAAAATGTATACAAAAATAATGCACCAAAATGGCAAAGAATTAGGCATATTGCAATATAATTATGGAATGGGCTTTTTGGACATCAGTCCATACTTAGTAAAGTATGGTAAATGCAGGTTACAACATACATCAGGATTCTTTTGTGGAATCTTATTTACAGAGATATTTTTTGGTTACTGACCACTTGTTGGACCATTTTAAACTATAGTGACAAACTGAAATGTCAGTACTTGGATATGGTAGTTATCACTGCATGTGGCCATGCTATTCTGTTATATGACAAGTCCTTTCAATTCCTGATCTAGGAACATGCTGATGATGCTGATCATTTCAGGAGGAAAGGAAAATCTTAACATCACATGATGTGATCAGATCTAGTTTTTGAGATATACAAGCCTGCTCTAAAAAATGTACTGGATGAATTGAAAAACATATGAAACATATTTGTGTTTTCCTTACCAACATTTCTAGAGTGGAAAAAAAAAAATCTAATACTTACTTATGAGATCTACAAATACAGGATACAGGACAAGGGGAAAGAGACAACAGTCTAGAGTAGTTAATGGGATCGACAGCTTTAAGGTTATACGACCCCATTAAAATAATAACAAGGGCAAATAATCTTGTCAACTTTGTACACAAATTTTAAATAAAAAAAAAAAACAACTTACTTGCTCTTCTGCTGTAAATTCTCCATACATGTTTTAACATATCTGTTGTAATAGTCGATCTGAGACTCGTAAAATGTACGTTTTTCCTGCAGGCTCTTCAGCGTAGAACGTATACGCATCAGCTCTTGTTTACGGTTATTACGGTAACGCCTTTGGTTACGGATGTCCTTAAAACCGATAAAAAATTATGTAACGTAACAGTAGCATAAACGGTTGTGTACCTTCATGAAATAATAAAACACAATTAATTGAAATGTTATGGGAGAGACAGATTGGCATAAACAATAGGACTTCTCATGAAATTATCTCATTTTACTTAGCTCCTAATAATTACAGCTAGGTCCAGTGATGCTGTATGTTCAGCAATCCTGTGTGTTGTCTCATTTCTGGTGAACTATCAAATGATCGGAGTCTACATTGTTAAGTTTTCACTCCGTTCATGTCAGATTGTGTAGAGTGTTAGTACAATAATGAACTGGATCCCCAGTCATGGAGGTCAATGTGAAAACCTAGTCACATGTATAGATAATGACCTATTAACTTAACAATATAAAGCATCAACATGTAACTTGTGCCCACCTGTGCAATCATGCTGACTAGATCCTGGAAGTCATTTTTCCTGGAGACAACTCCATCCAATTCTAAATTCTGTAGCTGCTTTTTGATCTTGGTCTTCATAACTTGTATTGATAACCTGAAGAAGGATGGACATAACTTCTACTAACAGTTACACATACTAATGAAATTCAATTTTTATGAAATTAAAACTGGAATGGTAAATATATTTCTGACCAGATATAAATGACAGAAATGGAAAAAAAATGAATTCATCATAGCACATCAAAATGAACGAAACAAACTGAACATCGGCTCATATGAGTATAGTACCATCCATCAATATATTATGGTGTGTATGTAGTTACACTGATAATTTACCAGCAATTAATGCTCCAATTGCAGAATAGCAAGGATTGACTTTTGACTAAGTTGTAAAATCTACTGTACTCTGCTATTAGATGCCCCTGACAACATAATTCTAACAGCATTTGCTCTGTTTTAATCTTCATTACGATGAACTTTGACCCACATATAACATACATGGTTTCTGACAACATGGAGGGGTGACGCACTAGTCCCTTTCCTCCCTGTTTCGCAGACGCTTTCCGATCACGTAGCTCCCGTTTTTTGACGAGGGCTTGGTGAAGTTCCTCCTGTTCATCTGTAGCTGGGGACTCTAAGATTTGTGTCAGTGTGTCACCCGGTTGACATGCCACAACATCTACCACCAGACGCTTTGTTCTGTAACAAAACAAATGTTGATTATGTTTTATATGTCCAATAACCTGAGACTGCTTCAAATCTGAAGCAATGTTGTTATATTGTTGATATTGCCTATATTTCTTGTATCTGATACACATGATAAACTTGGACCTGAAACTAATTTCTTTGTAAGATTGGTTAGAAAATATGTAGCTGTTCACTACAGCAGGAGCAGTTAAATATAAGACAACTGTACAATGTGTTAGTTCATCTTAAAAGGACCTATTTACCATATGACGTGTTAGTTCACCTTATAAGGAGCTGTTTATGATATGATGTGTCAGTTCACCTTATAAGGAGCTGTTTAACATATGAGATGTCAGTTCACCTTATAAAGAGTTGTTTAACATATTCACCTTTTAAGAGCTGTTTAATATACAATAAGTCAATTTACCTTATAAAGACCTGTGTTACATACAAAGTGTCAGTTCACCTTATCAGTTGTGTCAGTTCACCTTATAAGGAGCTGTTTAACATATGATGTGTCAATTTACTTTATAAGGAGCCATGTCAATTTACCTTATAAAGAGCTGTTTAACAAACAAAGTTTCAGTTCACCTTTTAAGGAGCTGTGTAACATACAATAAGTCAATTTACCTTATAAAGACCTGTGTTACATACAAAGTGTCAGTTCACCTTATAAGGAGCTGTTTATCATATGATGTGTCCGTTCACCTTATAAGGAGCTGTTTAACATATGAAGTCAGTTCACCTTATAAGGAGCTGTTCAACATATGATGTGTCCGTTTACCTTATAAGGAGCTGTTTAACATTGGACTGGTCATCTTCTGGCACCTCAAACTTATTTGTAAGTGTGAGTGTTATTTCTGTTGTTCCCAGTTGTGCTACCACTGTATCTCGCATTGTTTCTTCCTCGGGCAGATCAACTCCTGTAAAATCAAATAACATCAAATGTATCCTTTAAAATTTCTCTAAAATGATTCATATCTACCAAGTGATTCAAGAAAATCTGATAACTAGACAATTTGGCGAATTAAGACTTTGATTAAAATGAAAGAATATCCAAGAAAGCACTGAAAGTGGAATTTTCATACTGGGTGAAACAAAATTACCCAAAAGTTCTGCTACTGTTGGAACCTCTCCGAGATCTTCCAGAAGTTCATGTAGTGAGTCATTGGAGTCTGGAGCAATCTCATCTTGATGCATCACTAACATCTGAGGACAAAGTACAAGTAAACTTACATTTGGGTACATATTGCTGGTTAACAAAACATTTGGGTACATATTGCTGGTTAACAAAACATTTGGGTACATATTGCTGGTTAACAAAACATTTGGGTACATATTGCTGGTTAACAAAACATTTGGGTATATAGTACAGAACTAACAATCAGGTACATATTACAGGTAAACTATACTAACATCATATAATACAGATAAAATAACATCTGGATACATATTTACAGGTAAACTTAGATCTAGGAACTTAGTACAAGGCCTTTTTAGGGAAGTTATCTTCAATTTTCAAAATAAGGGTTAAATTACTGCTTTAATACTGTCAATTTTCCACATTAATTCACCTGATGTGTATCACATATCTCTGACACAGAGATATAAATGACCGGTTTGGTGATGGTCACTATGTCTGAGTACTGGTCAACGTTAAATTTGGCCTCCAATTCCTCCACATCACAAGCCATTACACAGTAATGCCTGAAACACACATTTATCATTACTTGGTTGGTCGCTATAACACAAGTACAACATAACTTGCCTATCGATTCATTAACAAATTTCCCCATTTCAGGAATATTTGTGTTCTAGCTGTGGATGTGGCTGTTGTGATTACACCAGCCTTCTATTGTTCGAACAGGTGCACTAATAAAAGTCATCGTACAACGAGCAAACTGCATCAGATTTTACTTGAAAGTCTTTCTGCTACAAGACGGTCAGGGTGTGGAACAGTCTCATGAATAAGCCCAGCACTTTTTAAGACTGCCTGCATGGCTTCATGGACGTTGGTAACATATCTGCCCCTAATGTTTCAATCAGAATTTTGTTTTATCTTAAATTTCTGACTTGTTTTCCATCTTCACTAGACTGTCATCTTTTATATTACTTTAACTAGTTTTTTTGTTTTTCTCCAGTTAATATGAAACAGTGTATATATTTTAACTTCAGGACTATCCCAGTAAAATGTTTACCTGGCCCTCAGACCCCCAAAATAAATCTCTCCTATCAATAGCCATGGTTCAGTTTCCTGCCTAGTTCTTGGTAGGAAAGTATCAATTAAATTCTATGAGCAGTACCTCAAAAAATCTGGAGTCAAAAAGATGTTTTTCTGAAATGATGCTTATTCTCAACAGATAAAATGTCTCTTTAATAGAATCAAATACAACTTACTTGAATTTTTCATGTGCCTCTCGTATGTAAGTGTTCATACTGGACAGATAGGAACTCTCACCGCCAAACTGAAAGAAAGCCAATTTTTCAATCGCTATGCCATTAGACATTATTTATCAGAAAAAATTCAAGCCATATTTCCTTCATACCGTTCTTTGTTTTAAATCATTCCTTTCTGAGATGGTCATACACTTAACTTTGAAATATTGTAGTCCAATTAAAATTTATCTAATACAATCAATGAGCAGAATAATTTATGTAAGACAAACCATACCCCTTTGTTTGCAGCCGCAAATTGTAAAATTTTGGCAACCGAACCCAGATTTCGTCGCTGGTCATTGGTTAGTTGTCTGTCAGCACCTACGTTGATGATGTCGAAGGCATCAGGAGCAACAATGGCCGAGTTTATGTATCGGTAGTAGAGCAGGTTTCCTACAATCTACAACAGATCAAAGTTTATAGATCAAACATCCTGGGTGACAAATAACAGTCAAAATCAATGCATTTAAAAAAAAATTTTTTTTTATTACATGACTAGTATGAGATGCTCCCATTTTTACAGCCCCTCCCCACTCAAACAGTTTGCCCCTTTCTTTCATAAATTTTACTCAATATCACTGAGAGATACCCAGTTGTCTAGTGTTTCCTGAGAATCTGTTTAGAAATAGATGAGTGGCAACGAACATGTAACATAATGAAGATTACTTAGCACCCTGGTTGAGTTGAGCCATTAAAGTAACAAGTGTCTAGCCTATCAGCACCCTTGCATCTGTTTTTACCTTTAAGACATCCTTTTCCGGTGCCTCGGGGAACTTGGTCATCAGAGCTTCTCTTAGAACCTTGGCCATGTATCGCATGCCATACCTGTAATTAGGAAATATCACACCTGTAATCATGGATTACTTATCCTACCTGTAATTAGGAGTGAAATATCACACATGTTATTAAGATCACTTATAAAACCTGTAATCACGGTTACTTATCATACCTAAAATAAGGGACTATATATCTTCCCTGTAATAAGGGATTATATATCTTCCCTGTAATTAGGGATTATATATCTTCCCTGTAATTAGGAATGAAATATTATGCCTGAAATAAGGGGGTTACACATCATCTTTATAATCAAATGTTACATATCACACCTTTAGTTAGAGGTTAAAAGATAACACCTATATTTAGATATTAGATATAACACCTGTAACTTGTGATTACAAGGTTGTAGCAGGAAACTTGATACTTACGGAATTTTGTCAAGTGACTGTAAAATGGTGGTGAGGAATTTTTCTGTAACTTGCTGTAATTTAGCAATTGACTGCTGAATCATTTTCTGTACCTCGTCATGTGCTAAAGCTTGTTCTATTGATACGTCGTAAGGCAAAGCACTGAAAAGGTTCAAACAGCAATATTAATATAACCGTATACATAAAAAATGTATTGACAAGTATGGCAGATATAGACGTAATTTTACAAAACTTTTAAATTTATTTATGTATCATTCTGTGGACCTTACCCAGGTTTTACCCAGATTTATCAGTCTGAGATTCGGTCATGTGTTAGCTTACCTGGATTTATCAGTCTGAGATTTGGTCATGCCTCACCTTACCTGGATTTACCAGTCTGAGACAGTCATGCCTCACCTTACCTGGACTTACCAGACTGAGATTCGGTCAAGCCTCACCTTACCTGGATTTACCAGTCTGAGACAGTCATGCGTTAGCTTACCTGGATTTATCAGTCTGAGATTCGGTCATTTGTCACCTTACCTGTATTTACCAGTCTGAGACAGTCATATGTTAGCTTACCTGGATTTACCAGTCGAAAACTTGGTCATTTGTCACCTTACCTTATTTTATGGACCCCTCAGTCAGACATTCAACACCTTATCTAGTTTTATGAATCCAAGAGTTGGTCATGTGACACCATATCCTCTTTTACCAATCATATAGCGCCTTACCTGGTTTTAACGGCTTCAGACTTGGTCAGGTGACACCTTACCTGGTTTTAACCATCTCAGTCAAGCGACACCTTACCTGATTTTGATGGTCTAAGACTCTGTCAGACCTAACCTGGTTTAACAGCTTAAGACTCGGTCATGTAACAACTTACCTGGTTTACTGGTCTCAGATTTGGTGACATGCTACCTAGTTTTACCAGTCATGTGACACCTTCCCCAGTATTACCAGTCATGTGACATCTTACCTTTTTTTACCAGTCATGTGACACCTTACCCAGTTTTACCAGTCATGTGACATCTTACCTTTTCTTACCAGTCTCTGACTCAGTCATGTTGATCCATGTTTTATACACGTCTACTGGATTTGTATTGATGCGTAGATTTTTGTCCTCAATGACTTCAGTAACCAATGGGTTTAACATTTCTCTTAATGAATTCTGACCCCGTTGATTCCTGAAAGAAAGAAGCTGTTTTTAAAATCACAATGAAACTTGTATCTAAACAAAAGTACTGCAGGGCACAACAATAGATGCCCATCCCTTGCTGAAGAAACATGCCCTATTGTATAGAAAAGGTTAAAAAATGGTAACAATGAGTCAAAATATCACGAGGGAAAACAGTACGATATATTTCAATGATAAAGAGATGAGGGAAAAGTCTAGACAAGATTAAAATGCTGAAAACAACAAAAGTGCAATAACTTTTTGAAATATGGTAAATGAAAATGCAGTTTATGGGAGAATGAGGGGTGCCTTCCTATTTTTAGATATTTAACTGTCAAGAACAAGATGAAACAGATGAAAAACATGAGGACATTGAGGTAAGATGAACACCTGATAATAATTACATGGGACATTCTCTGTTTACAGAAAGACCCACAGTATGTGTCAATTAACCTCATAAAAGGTCATGGCTCATCCCACACAAACTTTCCTTGTTCTTGGTAGATAACCTTGCTACAGTTTATAGCTATGACAACCATTTGTAGACCTTACTTGTTGTTACTATGAAAACCATCTGTTGATCTTACAAGTTGTTGCTATGACAACCCTATGCACATCTTACCTGTTAAATCCCACAATCATTTTCACTACAAGTGGATTTCCTGTCACAAAGTCAGACATTCTGTCTACCTTCAGTCTGTAATGCAGAAATAAAAAGACATATGATTAGAGCAATTCCTAAAATTCTACTAAATTTACACTAAATGATGTTCGTGTTATTGGTCAATTACTGAAGGAGAAAAATCAGACAAATGACACTATTGAACATCAACAGAAAATGTTCATCTTTCAGTAAAACAATTAGGATCTTTTGGTGAATGTGAGAATAATTTATCAAAGCTAATTCAAGAATTAAGAATTATTTGGTAAAAATTTTAAATACTTTCTCACAAACTTAATATTTAGTAATGCAAAATCTAGCTCAGCTACAACCCACTACACACCTAAGTATAATATATACAACTTTCTATAGCATTAGGGCAACAGATATAGCTAGTAAACTGCTGATTATACAGAAAAAAAATGGCTAAACTAATGGTTTTATTATTGAGGATGCCCATGTGGATCATAATTGTTCGTATTTTCATGAGATACCTTGACAATGTATGGTTCGTAAATAAAAATGTTTAAGCACAATAACAAATTAATAAATCCTTTTACACAGGTAGCCAAGTGACAAAACAGAAGTGAGAATTGATATTGGAATTTTTGTATCTAAATGTTTTGAATTTAATATTTAAGTGCACATTTTCACAAGAATTATCAATCTTCATGAAAAAAAAATCAACATTTAAACTAAGGTGCTTGCCTCCCTATAAATATCATAGCAGGTGTAGAAGTAGTGAATGGTGTTATTAAAAAGCACTAACAGCATATGGTAACATATAATATTGTGTATTAAAAATATCTGTTCCAGTTGTTTTGTTAGTTTGTTTTAATTCTAATTTTCCTAATATATGTTGGTTTTTTTCCTAATTTTCCTAATATATGTTGGTTTTATTTCTAATTTTCCTAATATATGTTGGTTTTATTTCTAATTTTCCTAATATATGTTGGTTTTATTTCTAATTTTCCTAATATATATGTAAATCTAGGATATATTTTTTCTTCGTAGATTATAAAAATTCACAGGTAAGTACAACAAAATGAACGTTTCATTTCTACCTCTACAGATCTTGACCATAACACTCAAAATGTTTCATAATCAGGTGTATTTTTGTTTTTAATCAATGTAAAGAATGACATCAAAGGGAAACCACTCACACTGAAGACAAGAAACAGTAAGGTTTTCCTTAGAAAGTTGTAGGAAAAAGCTGTATAATTAGAAAATTAACCACACATAAAGAATAAAGGGGAGACGAAGTAAAAAATATGAATAAAGAAATAAATTTAAAAAACAAACAAAACTAGATACTATTGCCACACAGTAAACTAAATGTAACACAAAAGAATATACTGCATGTAAAACTGAAGCAAAACAATGAGATTTATGTTATTATTAGATACACAGACAGATATGATAAATATCATGCATTAAGTTGTCTCCCCTTTATATAATCAACTGATTAAAAAAGAGTAACTAGCAGTTATCAGTGAAGCTGAGAAGATGAATGAAAACTTGAATAAATATATTGTATAGCAAATACAGAAAATTAGCAGTAATATACTAATCTCTCAATATGTTTATATTTAATTCATCAATGTTAAATACAGTATGGAGTTAATTTCCCTTAAATAACTTTGTATTAAAGAAGCTTGTGATGTCTATAAGCTGTGCTGTTGTTTTTTGGCCTCTGCCAATGTGTTCAGATTTTTGTTGGTGTCTTATCTGTGTTAATGTTGGCACTGTGATAAACTATTTGTCATCTAGTGCTCCATTTCAAATCTACAATACAGTATTGCAAATTCCTTGTCAATACTAAATTCTTTATTCCGCAAGTCCCATATCACTTACATGTACAACACCAAGGTAGATAAAACAAAGATGAAATTTTGTTTTCTTTATAAAAAGAATTAACCAAAAAAGGGAATACCTGACAGACATGCATACTAACTTTCCATGCATGTTGAAAGAGAAAGTAGAAGTTAAATACTGCCATCACTAGCTGGAGCCTACACAACTACTGCTGTATCAAAACATTTTTGTATTTCCATCCAACAGCTTTACATGGACACTTCCTGTAGGAGTTCACATATTTCAGAAACTAATGATCAATATAATTTCTACTGTATCACAAATAAATAAAATTTGAAAAAAAAAAAAAAATATGATATATATATATATAAAAATCTATCATGAACACTGCATACTGCATTAATCTTACTTCTCATGTCAAGTTTGAACACAGTTTGCTAAATCTTTATCTCCAAGTGTTTGGCTGCAGCTAGTTAAGTGCTAGGACATCTGATATACATTGACTTGTTTACAAACTCATGCTACATTGAGAATTCATCCATAAATACTTACATTCGTCTGGAAGGTTGGAAAGGTTAAAATATTGATATTATTTTGAGAGAAACAAAGACTGTGACTGGTGTATGTATCAAAATGCACTTAAGGATGTATGCTGTCTTATTTGTACATGTAAAGTTACATGTACTTCCATTAACAGATAACTTACACCAGAATAACCAGTAAATACATATCATTCAGTTTTTAAAGGATAGTCAATTTGAACTATGTTTCAATCTGTAGTTAGTTGTCCATTAATTGAGAATGCTTGTCAAAGTAAGGTAGCATATATCCTTAACATTCCAAGGATAATAAAATGGTGATAAACTGATGATGCAAGGTATTAACCAAGGCCAGTAAGTCATCCTACACAACATGTTCTGATGACAATTTACACATGTTTTGATGACACCTATCACAACATGTTCTGATGACAATTTACACGTTTTGATGACACCTATCACAACATGTTCTGATGACAATTTACACGTTTTGATGACACCTATCACAACATGTTCTGATGACAATTTACACGTTTTGATGACACCTATCACAACATGTTCTGATGACAATTTACACGTTTCGATGACACCTATCACAACATGTATTGATGACAACACATTTTTACATAGCTGTCACAACATGAATTGTGGATAGTTTACACATTTTTTGATGACAACCTGCACAACATACTTGCTGTATGATATGGCACGATATAAACCAATTTTCTTACATGACAACTAACTTTCATAATTTCAGTAGCAAAACAATCTTGCTATGATTAACTTTTGCAAAACAGACAAAGCTATACTGTAAGTTTTTAACTGAACTGGCAACTTTGTTTTAATTGTGAAAGTTGTGAAAGTAAAATGCAAAATGAAAGAAAGCTGGTATACACTACTAACCATTAGGTAACTATGGAAACTGTGTAACTATGGTAATTGTAGAAAATGCCTTTTTATATAACTACATTAACTTTCTAAAGTATCTGTAGAAAAATATGATGTTACTATAGCAACCTTAGAAATTAATTCATGAAAACTCATTACGATAAAATATCTATAGAAATTGTAGAATACACAATATCAATGTTACCATGGTAACAATACACTTACGCTATCTCTTCTTCCAGAGCCTTTCTAAACAGCTTCAGAAGTAAGTACTCCTCCCGCTGGTTAGAGCCGTAGTTAAACAAAGAATAAATCACTGACTCCATGAATTTGGTCGTGCGACTCTGCGGCATCTCGAAGATCAGTTTGGCGAGGTAGGTCGGATTGGTTTGTAGGAGATAGAAGAGATACTGGTAGGCCTCCAGTCGGTCATGGCAGTCTTTACTTAAGGCCTTCAAACCTTTCGGTGCATTCAGGCTCATCTCCTTGTGTTTGGATAATTTTTTGTCGTGTGTGATGACATCCTGAGAAAGAAATATTCATCAGTAATTAATATCCCTTTAACAACACCATAAAGACAAAGTTTTAATACAGTTACTTATTTACATCACTATGTCAGGCTATAATTCTATTACCGAAGACGATATCGTTACAAGTCAAAATATAATACTACTGAGATACAATTTTTCTACAAAATCCCAATCATCTATAGGAAGATCACATGTTTTATATTATAACAGTTGAGTTCTCACATTTACAAAAAACATTTGAAAATAGCAATGTTTGCAATTCTGACGTCAACACAAGTTCCCTGGGATTTGTGAAACAGACTATACCATAATGTAATATATTCATTGTTTATTATCCCTGTCTACATTTACAGAGACTAACTTTTGTGAATTTGTTTCAACCTCTGAAACCTCCAATGAGGGGAATCTTCCTGATTCCACATCTCAAATCAGGGGAAAAGCGTGCGAGAATTTTCGATGAATTTTGCACTCCATGGAAAAAAATTGCTGTTCAGTTATGGAACATGAATGAAACGGTGTTTGCATATTGTGTCAAACATGTAAAAATTGTCTTTCAGTTTTTATGCCCCATGGAATGTTGGTTTACAGTATCTGAAACCTTATTTTATGTCAGTCGAGTTCTAATAGGAATGAAGACACTATTTCTGATAAGAAATCTTTACCAGTAGGGAGAAATCTCATATGTAACTCTGTTTTGATAATAAGTTTCAATCTGAGTATTCTTTTCTCATATTAAAGATGTAAGGCAATTTCTGTTCTCACCTGTAGGGAGAATTCAGTTCTCTCCTGTAGGAAGGGTTCAGTTCTCTCCTGCAAGGAGGTTTCTGTTCTCACCTGTAAGGAGAATTCAGTTCTCTCCTGTAGGAAGGGTTCTGTTTTCTCACCTGTAAGGAGATTTCTGTTCTCACCTGTAGGGAGAATTCAGTTTTCTCACCTGTAAGGAGATTTCAGTTCTCACCTGTAGGAAGAGTTCAGTTTTCTCACCTGTAGAGAGAATTCAGTTCTCTCCTGTAAGGAGATTTCAGTTCTCACCTGTAGAGAGAATTCAGTTCTCACCTGTAGGGAGAATTCAGTTCTCTCCTGTAGGAAGGGTTCAGTTTTCTCACCTGTAAGGAGATTTCTGTTCTCACCTGTAGGGAGAATTCAGTTCTCTCCTGTAGGGAGAGTTCTGTTTTCTCACCTGTAGAGAGAATTCAGTTCTCTCCTGTAAGGAGATTTCAGTTCTCACCTGTAGAGAGAATTCAGTTCTCACCTGTAGGGAGAATTCAGTTCTCTCCTGTAGGGAGAGTTCTGTTTTCTCACCTGTAGAGAGAATTCAGTTCTCAGTTCTCTCCTGTAGGGAGAATTCAGTTTTCACCTGTAGGGAGAGTTCTGTTTTCTCACCTGTAGAGAGAATTCAGTTCTCAGTTCTCTCCTGTAGGGAGAATTCAGTTTTCACCTGTACGGAGATTTCAGTTCTCTCCTGTAGGGAGAGTTCTGTTTTCTCACCTGTAGAGAGAATTCAGTTCTCAGTTCTCACCTGTAGGGAGAATTCAGTTCTCTCCTGTAGGGAGAATTCAGTTTTCACCTGTAGGGAGAGTTCTGTTTTCTCACCTGTAGAGAGAATTCAGTTCTCAGTTCTCTCCTGTAGGGAGAATTCAGTTTTCACCTGTACGGAGATTTCAGTTCTCTCCTGTAGGAAGAGTTCAGTTTTCTCACCTGTAAGGAGATTTCAGTTCTCACCTGTAGAGAAACTCGGTTTTTGATGAGAAGCCCAATTTTGATATCCATAGTGTCAAGGTCATGCTCTAGCTGCTGTGTTGACCGGATCTCTGTCACTACCTGCTGTCTAAGCCTCTGAAGTTCTGCAAGAAAAACAAAGTTCCTCAAGGACAAAAGAACAAAAGAAGGCCTAAAATTTAAGGTAACAGATGTTCCAAAGGGCCCCAGGTAACAACATCTCTACAGGACCCATGGTAGGCAGTGTCTTTTTATCTACTTAAACATGGCTGCCTCTCCTGTATTAATGGAGAAAATAAAAATATATTTTCTAGTCTTTTCATGGCTGAATATCAGGGCAAAATTTATCACTGGTAACAATGTTATGAAAATTCCCAAGTAACAAAGAGTTTCATTGAACATGAAGAAACAAAGCAATTCAAAATCATTACATACAGATTTATACACAAAAATTCCAAAATTTGTATCAAACAGTTATCTCCCATCCACATGATGTACATATCCAAATAAGGAAACTAAATATACATCCTTGAGATAACTTACCTATCTCTTCTGAGTAATCTACATCACTGGTGTCCAGCAAATGTACAAATTTCTGGACGACGTTGAGAGGAGGGTTGTCTTCATGCACTGAGGAAAAAATCAAATACTTCAAAATCATTTGTACAAAATGAAATCCAAGATGGCTACATCTCTGCCAAATCAGTGCTATCACAATCATCTCAGGTTGAAATAAAAAAAATCCATCTATAAGCCACTTTTGACAAATCAGTCTGCATGTTTAACATCAAGAGATGAAGGAGATTTCAGGCAGAGGAATGTTCTTTCAGCACCTTCTGATGACTATCCACTTGGCCAGCTGACAGCCATTTATTTCTTTCTATCAAATACTTACAACAGTAATTCTAAGTTAAGAAGCAATGATATCATAGCTAAGTACAGAAAATATCTTCTGTTATAAATGATAACAAGAAATATTGACTCATTTCTATTTTCGGACTAAATTTGACCCCTGAACTTCCTCTGATTTACTTACTTAATGCTTTGTAGTCATGCTTAGCTTTGTTAGAACGTACAAATGCCTGGATTTTAATCACATCAGCTTCCTGTAAAATAGAATATTTAATCATTCAACACATCACTCATACTAAACATCTTTTATCAGATAGGACAATTAGTACATTCACAAGCACTTTTCTTAACGAAACCATTTGTATGGTATGCTTAGGTTTACAGGCCTGATTTGCTCATAATGAGAATCTAACTTCAGCTTGTAATGTAAAGACGTCTTGGAAAAGGAAAGTGGGAAAATATTGATTTAATTAAATCTTTGAACAATTTCAGTGTAAGTAATTCTGACAGATAAAATATCTGTTACATGCTGCTAATAAGTTTCAGACAAAAAATTATTTTCTTGTAGAACTACACAGGTAACAAAACAGTGATTTGTACTGAAGTTTTACATTACTGTGAAGTATATACACTTACATGGTCTTTGAAATATTTGAGCCGACGGCGATATTTGCTGGCCTCCCTCCACATACGAACAAGAGCTTGCAGCTGAAACGGGGGGAAAAAAAAGTCATCAAATTAGAAAGTTTTTACCAGATACTGCTAAAGAACTAATTTAATATAACAAGAGGCCTGGAGGGCCTGCATTGCTCTCCTAGACATTTAAGTCAATAATACAAAACTTTACATTTCTCTAGAAGGTAAATATTTCCCCTGATAAGTATCACCTCACAGATACAGCTTCAAATTCCTTTTGGGTGGGGACAGAGATCTGTTGTTAATCTCTTGATGTCAAGCAATGATATTTAGTTATGTGATGGTAATATCAATGGCTTCAAAGATAAAATCTGTCCTGGGGTGGGATCAGACCCCAGGACAAATTATCAGTTATGATTGTGTTTATCTCCTGATGCTCAGTAATGCTAAAGTTATTCAGTGGGGATCACAGCTGTTTCTAAGAATAAAAGATCCAAATAAATTGTTGATGGTGCAAAGCAATAATATGAAAATGAACTAAATCTCTTTGGGGTTAGATTTTCCTTGTTCATCTTGTCCCAGGGGCCGAGACCCACCATTTATACAAAACTGATTTTCAATCACCAAAGCATGCTTCAGAACATATTTGGACAATATCCTGCAATTCCCAAAGAACAATATAATATAGATTTTCAACAAATCAATAGATTTTCCTTGTTGGGCCATGCCCCTTAAGCCCCTGGGGCCGAAACCCACCATTTATACAAAACTGATTTTCCTTCAGGCTTCAGACTTTATTTGGACAGTATCCTGCAATTTTTAAAGAACAAGATGGACTTAAAAGAAATGGATTGATTTTCCCTACTGGGAAATTGCTTCACCTCAGTCTCAACGAGAAAAAGAATTTCTTTGAATGATATTTTGTGATGAGACAACCTAACTGCCAAAAGAATGCACATAACCACCCTCTGTCAATAATTTATGTGGAGTAAAAGATTGTACAAAAGCCACATAAATTATTAGCATCCTTCAATACAAATTTAGAAGAAGAGACAGTGGAGCTAAATAATAGATTAAACTACAGATGTTTCATCTTTCTAGGACTCATAAGGAATACTATTGGTCTAAACTTTGAAATCTAACCCTGAAGAACCAAGGAGAATCAAAACAGACTGAAAGAAATTAACCGAAAACCAAAATAGGTTGAAAGAAATAAATGTTTATATCCTGATGGGGTGGTGCACTCACCCATAATGCCAATTCATCTGTCATGTAACCTATATATATATCTCTGAGGCAATCTGATATGTATTGTGATAAAGAGACACTCACTTTGACGACAGCATCATAATTATCTTTCAGGTAAGCCATTCTGTCCTGGTATTCCTTACGCTGTTTATAACCTTTCCAACAGGCCTGAAAAACAAAACCAAACTTATCACACAGACGTTTAGACATTTGATCTTTTAACAAGTATAAACATCGGCTTAATGTTCAAGATTAACTAAACTTTTTAAAACTTTTTGTCTCATATAGACCATTTCAACAGTGAAACAATCATTTAAGATTGTGACCTCTTCTTATCATAGCTTTTAATCTGAATAAACTGAACAAAGCTTGTGATCCTATCTGAATGATGCTTGTAACCCCATCAGAACAAGACACTTTGGTGAATTACAGTCCCACATTGTCAACCCCCCCCCCCTTCCCAAGGTAAACCTGTACACAAAGTATGAAGTTCCAATGGTTGGTAGCATCAAACATAGAGCCTGGACAAACCTTTTTTGATGTAGGTCAAAGGTCAAAATATAGGTCTGAGTTACCTACTTTTAATACACAACACAATGACTCATAAAGGTGAACTCATACTCCAAGTATTAAGTTCCTGTGACAAGTAGTGTAGGAGATATAGCACACAGGCAAACTTTTTCTTTGATATTGGTCAAAGGTCAAAATGTAGGTAAAAGTGACCTACTTTTGATATATAACACACTGCTTCACCGAGATAAAGCAATATCTCAAGTGTGAAGCTCCAGTAACAAGTAGGAGACAGAACCTGGACAAGAGCAAAATGATGGATGGACAGAAAGACAGACACAGTGAAACATAGTCCCTAAAACACCCCCACCCCAACTCCAAATGGTGAACTGATGAATAAAAGTTTGTAACCCCAACTGAATAAAACTACCATTGTTTCAGAATTATAGTTAAAATCAGTTACACAATTAGATATGTATTTATAAACAACCAACATTTCTGAATTACCTGTATTTTAGTTATTGCTGGCAGTTGTGTGTTCATGAAGTTGACTCTTTCAGTATAGGCTTTCCTGGCCAGGTACCCTCTCACACAGGACTGTATCCGTACAATAAAGTTCTCATTGGCTTTAAATAAAAGTTCTCGGTCATGTTCTGCAGTCACTTCGGATACCACTTTCTATAAATAACAGAGAAACAAAAGGTTATAATATCACAAAATAAAAGAAAAATCATAAACACTGATAAAATGATACACTGATTAACCTAATCTGCACACCAGTAACTGTTAAAGGGTCAAAACTGGTAAACATGAGATCTCCTGTTTGAAACTGATGTTGGATGAAAGATATATCTAGAATTCAAGAAGTCCAAGCTACCATTGATGGAGATCGGACGGCTGATGCTGGCCTACCTGTACTTCCTCCTTAGTAAGCAGTTCGTGGTCCTTACACACACCATCCTGTCGGCTCCACGAATACTCCTGGTCATGAGTGTTATAGAAAAACTTGGAGCCATCTTTTAATCGGTTCATCATCCAACCACTTCCACATTCCCCTGTAACATAACAACATTATTTCTCATATATAACTGTATGTTACCCAGTAACATAACTATAATAATAAAATGGGAGGAAATTTAACCAAAAAGAAGAATTTAGAAAATAAATTGAGAAAGTTCTTCAGTTATATATAATCTTAAGGAAATTATGTACAAGAAAACAGAATCCATTACTCCATTACACTTATACAGTCAAACTCCAATAACTCAAAGACCTCATTTAATTTAAAGCATTCTGTCTGCCCCTGCCTAACTTTACACAATACATTTGAACTCACTTAAATCAAATATACATTTATCTTGAAATTTTCCCATGGTCATGCTAAGTTTGAGTTAACGATGTTCGAGTGTATGTTGAAGATCAATTAATATCAGTTTTGGGGTAACGTTCTGTAACATCTCATTTTCTGTTTTGTCTTTTTTTTTTTAAATTTAAAAAAATTTTTTTTTTCTTCAAAAAACAAAATGTTAGCACTCAACTGACATAAATTTAACACAGAATTTATCAGTTACTGTAGAAATATCAAATATCCACTTTTCACTTGTTGGGAGTTTTTCACCTTTTTGGGCTTTGCTGTTTTTTGCCTCCACCAGTCTCTGAAGGTACATATCTTTGCACTCAGGAACAACACTGTGTAAGGCAAGGTCACTTGTGGTCAAGGCGTCCAAAAGTAGGTCACTATCGTTTTCACCAGTTACTTTGTTCACTTCTTCGACAGCCAAGGATGCTGCAAATATAAAGTATTTGGTAAAATGAAAAATTTTCAAATAATATTGCCACAGACAAGGAAAAAATAAGAAAGAAAAACTACGCCACAGAAGAAAAAAAAAAAAAAAAAGAAAAAGAAGAAAAAAAAAAAAAAAAAAAATCCTAGTTTACCAA
Organism: Ylistrum balloti; assembly: GCF_031769215.1. NCBI lineage: Eukaryota > Metazoa > Mollusca > Bivalvia > Pectinida > Pectinidae > Ylistrum > Ylistrum balloti. The sequence goes on along the minus strand of NW_026781950.1, from coordinate 647,583 downwards.
GATGTCTTCCATTTTTTTTTCATTTTTTTTCTCTCCATTGTTCAAATTCTGTTTTATAAAAATTTATAATGACATTGTATTCAGCTTGACCTTGAAACCCTGAAAAAAGAACTCATCAAACGTATCATCACACATGACCATTAAATACCTACTTTTCAGTCCGACCTCAGCATCTCTATTAGCATTTCCGATGGCATTTTGTATTTCTTCTACCCATAATTCAGCATCCCCGTCACTGGATTCCTGAAACAACAAACCACATTGTTCATTGTCTTGACAGAATCATGTAGATGCATGGTTTACCTACTAATAAGCCTATGACTAGTAATAAGTAGAATTACCCACAATGCCATTTTTCTGTAATAAGCCCTCCCTTGACTTTGAGTTTTTATGATTGTCTCATTGGGTGTCCTGAGCCAAAATACAGCTCATATTTTAAGACACTGGCCATGTAACCTATTTATCATGCAAAATTGGTTGAAAATCAGACTAATGAAGCTTAAACAGTTTTGTTGTTCCATCTGTGTTTACCTGATATTGACGTTACACTGAATTTTGCCTGACAGACACTGAAATAACATTGCTCCGCACGATTTTACAAATTTTCATGAATTAACTTGTTCATTACAACATGTAGAATTGTCTATTTCAACAAATATTTATATTTCTAAACACAATATTTAGGTCATTTAAGAGGGTCAAATTACCACAGGTGCTTAAATACAGCGGTTTTCTGTCAGTGCGGAATACAGCAAAAATATATGTGGCTGGCGCATTCCGACAATGGCAGTGCCAGTAGCAGGATAAAGTATAGTAATTACATGGTTATATGTTTTTTGATAAAACAAAATTCTTAAGGTACAGAGTATTAAATAAATATTATCCTGAATCCTCTTTATAACACTTCATTACAAACCAATTTAACAATCCAACTTGTTTGTACTGTGATGATACACCCCTGAGGTCAATCTAAATGACCTTGGAGAAATCAGCACAACTTTGGAAAGGTTGGACATGAAAATAAATTATCAAAATTGATTTGGCCAAAAGGATTATAGTAAAATTGGGTTAATTCTATCAAACTCCAAAGCACTGCAAGTATTTTCCGTATAAATAAAATATTAACTTTTATTTTTTGAACAATTGTGAAAACAATTTATCAAATTATATCAATAATTTTTGTCGGCCTGGTGGAAGCGCGTGAGGGGTTTTACTGTTGGGGAAACTATGGTACCCAGGGAAAACCAAAATAGATGGGCAGGTGACGACGTATCTTTCCCTGTCCATTTGAGGAATCAAACATTAAGTCACAAAGGTGAGTTTGTTACCATTGTACCACACAACTACCCTTCCTTGTAAAACTTTGGCAAAAATTCAAAGTTAAGCAGATTTTATTATCATTTAGATGGTACGGGATGCAGATAATTTGTGTACCTGTTCTTTGGAGGCGACTTCTCGACACAATAACACCTGGTATCTGTATGCGTTGCCATCCTGTACATTGTCTAACTTGGCTGTGGGCTCCTTGAGGGCAGTCAATGTTACTTGTGGGTTGCCCTCTTTGATAGCACTGTTGATATCTCCAATGGCTAGAACTCCTATAAATCAAAAGAATTTATCGTGTATATCACTTGGATACTTTACAAACTTCAAATCATTTTGAAGGATAAATATTCAGAATTTTCAAGAATACACTAATTCCTTGCAATACCTGTTCTGAATTTTTTTTTTTTTTTTTTTGAAATTGCAGGAGAATTTTTTTCCAATGCAATTTGTTAATCGAAACTTCTCAAAGCCTACATGTTTCTTTATCAAATATCCATAGTAACATACGCTGATGTTCCTCGGAGACCTGTTGGTTGACTTGATCTACACAGGAACAAATTTCAAAGTGGGTCAGCAGTGTACACGGTACCTGGAAAATAAAAGTTGATCTATAAACAAAAGAAAAATATATCACATTTCCATCTCTGTGGAATACAAATAATCAACAGAGAATTTAATCGACTTCTTGGCAACAGTAATATGCTAATCTCATAACACTGTCAATCTGGTGATGGTATGTCAAGTTGCTTTATGTTGAACATGTCAATCTGACATTGGGCTGTCAAGTTGCTTTATGTTGAACATGTCAATCTGACATTGGGCTGTCAAGTTGCTTTATGTTGAACATGTCAATCTGACATTGGGCTGTCAAGTTGCTTTATGTTGAACATGTCAATCTGACATTGGGCTGTCAAGTTGCTTTATGTTGAACATGTCGATCTGACATTGGGCTGTCATGTTACTTTATGTTGAACATGTCAATCTGACATTGGGCTGTCAAGTTGCTTTATGTTGAACATGTCAATTTGATATTAGGCTGTCTAAATGCTTACAATGTTGATCTGATGACCGACCAGCAAATATTACAAAAGCTACATGCTTGTAAATATATATATATATGGTATATGACTATGGAAAAACTTCCTACTAGCTTGCAATAAAAATGTGTAGTTTACAGGCCTTAAACTCAGAAATGCAAGCTACAAGCAGCAACAGTGAATGATTATGTTAACCATACTGAAAACCTGTCAGACTGAAACAGACACAATGCTGGTGATTTGATCCGGACTAGTATCATCCTCCCGCGTCTGGTTGTCATTAGAAATCCATGCTTTTTAACTGACTACATATATTATATTCTTTTGTCTGATGTCTGTTTCTGGGCTTAACTAGTGAGTAATATGTACAGCTGCAGACTCTCCCCACCCCTACCCCCTCCCCACTCTATAAATCTCAATGATCGTATCTTGATAGAAAAAAGGATTCCTATAAACTTATTTTCATATACCTCAGTAAACTACAAATTTAATTGATCCTATCCAAATTGAACAGTGCATTAGTTGTAAGAGAACAATCATGCAGACATGCTGATTGAGCAGTGCAGAGTTATAGTGATAATCTGATAAGTGCAAGGTAATACTATCAAGTGATTTGTTGTTTAGCGTCAATTATATTGACATATTGAACATTTGACACTGCTGAAGAATTATTTAGTAAATCTGAAAGGATAAGTATGTCAAAATACCAAATAAAAGTCAAACAGTGTTTCATTTTTTTTTTTTTTTAAACTTCTCTTTCATTTGAAATCGTAACTACTTGATCTTTTCATGTGTCCACTATAAGCCTCAGGTATATACTAGTAGACGTTATAGAGAGAGGTAACTAGAGTTAGGCAGAATAATAAGTTGCATAACATGATAACAATTGAACAATTGAACTCTGAACTCACACTAACTTTCTCAGCTGATTCACCCGCTTCCTGAATACTCTGTGAGAAAAAACACAGTTCAGATTGTAGTGATCTCAACCTTTTCCTGTACTGGTAGCATGGTACGTATACCTAGTGACTGTATCATCTTGTAATTCATCATTTCAGTCACTGAACTTATTCAAAATATGAAGACATATATTCTCAAAGGAGATTTAATATTGGAAAATTGTCTTTTATTGTCTCAAAAAAAGAGAATTTGAAATTTTGTCCTTTTTTTTATTCTGCTTGGTTTCAAATCTATATGACAGCTAAGATTGTACAACAACAGTGAAGAAACAACAGCTTAAGTCACGAGACATGAAAATGGTGAACACCAATTCACTATATGGTATTTTTCTTTACCTCAGTTTTTGTTGCCCTTGCGTTCACCAATCCTTTCTGGTAACGATCAAGGTTCTGCTCCTCTAGGTTAGGGATACAAGCATCTTCATTTGCCAGAGTTTTATATGTAGCACCTTGGTCCCCTACTTCTACTGCTTCGTTGATAGCAGCCACGGCAGACAATACTGGAACATTGATTGTAAGGTATATATTACATGGCGTTTTAGAGCGGATTTTTCAGTTTGGAATGATAATTATTTGAGAAGACTTTTACATTTAACACAAACAGTCCTTGAAAACCATACTTATGAGTTTGCTTCCTTTTATTAAGAAAAAAAGTGCAGTGTTTGTTATAGTGTTATAGATAACAAGAGGCCCATGGGCCTTAATGGTCACGTGAGTTCTTCAGGTTTTTGGACTGTTTTAGAACCTGTCCTCAGCATTGTGGCAGACGGAACATAACTGATACATGCAAACTTAAAAAGTTTTTATTGTTTCTGAGTTCGAAGGCTAAATTCTCAATTAAACAAACTGATAATACTGTCTGTTGTTGTAGTTAAATATACTTGACTCCTGTGACCTTGAATGAAGATCAAGGTTATTCATTTCTACAAACATGATATCCCTTTAACCCAGCATGACACTGGACTATTTGGTTATTGGGAAGAAGTCATTCAAAGATTTCAACACATTTGACCCATGTGACCTAGAAAATAGGTCAAGGTCATCCACTTAAACAAACTTGGAAGTCATTCATCCAAGCATGCTACTGACTCAATACCATGACGCCTGATCTTGTGCTTATTGAGAAGAAGTTGAGAATGTAAATTGTTTACGACACACACGCATAATGCCAGACAAAAGTCGATCACAACTGGTCACTTGAGACTTTGTCTCAGGTGACCTAAAGATCTTCTCAAATTATACTAAGTGTTATGTCTGGAAAACCCCAGTCATACAGATCTGAGACAATGTAATTTATATTGGCAGCTAAGATAACTTAATTCATATAGAACTGGAAATTCATTATAATTAGTATTTGTAGTACTGGTATCTCTGTGTGTGCTAAACACTTTGAATTTATTTTCTTTATCATCACCTGGCCAGTTGTCTGATTGAGTGATCCACACCCACCCAACCCCCTCTCACTAATCACTTCCACTGAAATCCCTTCAAACCCTACTCCAAATAAAGAAGTTTTTGTTTTTACCTTTTACTGCAGCATATATTTCATCATAGTCCAGGTCATCCTTTTAAAATACAAAACATTTAACTTTGTCATCAATTCATCCAAATCTACATCTATCTTTCTATCGAAAATTCTTATTAACGGACAGTTACATATTACAGAACCAAAGGAAGGGCAAAAATTGTAAAACACACACAAGGGAGGAGTACCTTTCCATACAAATTCAGAGTAACATACAGTTGAGATTTTCATACAAATTCAGAATTAAATACAGCTGAGCAAAACATTAAACTGAACTGCATCATACTTCTAGGACTCCACAGTGATGCTCTAAGGGCCTAAATTTTGAAGTCATGGAGGCAACTGAGGAACATTAAAAGTACTTTAAAGAAATGTGAAAATCTAAATGGGAACCAATGACTAAATAACTATTGATAAATTTCACCTTTTTTTATGTTCATAATAAACAATCACTCATGTTAACATGTAAGCATGTACCTGTTTCTCCTGGCGCATGTTAAAGAACTCTTCGAGATAAAGGGCATCGCCATAGGGATTGACTGGCGGTAGTTTTGCCGCAGGGTTCTGAAGAGCCCTCATGAGCATGGCAGGGTCTCCATTAGTGATGGCTGCATTGATAGCAATCACAGACTGAGCTTCTGTTGAGGCAAAAAAAAAGTTATGCTTAAAGGTGGAGTCATTAATCACATGTTTACAATCATGTCATGTTTTTGTATCTGGTACTATATAAGGTTTGGTTTGCTTGATATTGGTAACATCATATCCACAGTTATGGATCAATTGTTGTGTGCTAGGTGAGGGCATGTATAGAGCACATGTGCTTATGTGAGGCTGTAATTTGTTTCTGTAAGCCTCTTTGTGATTTATACTGCTAAGGCCCTCTACAGGAAACCCCATCCAGTCACATTATACTGGCAACATGCAAGCCTGTTGTTACTCTACCATTATGTTGGGCAAAGAGTATTAAGTATATACACTGGCTGTGGAACAGAACCCAAAGCCTTCATCACAAAATTGAAGAAGTGTCAAGGGAGATATTAGGAAGAAGGAAGATTAGTTCCTTGTTAAGTTGTCTCTGATGATAAGACAATAGGGACAGCAGGTATTACTCTTTAGTCCTACGTGCAGTGCAGAAACTTGTGTTAAGTAATGTCATGACATGAAAGACGTTTGATAATCAAAATATTGATTTTCTCGTATAAAGAAAAAAGTGTTTGCAATTTTCTTCATTCTTGCTTTTCAAAGTTCCAATAAAATGAAGGAGAGTCTGGCATGGACACAATAAACACCTGTTCCAAGCCACCATGGATTTTGGAGAATACTACCCATCGAGGGAAGTTTTGGTCTATTTCAGGAAATGGACAGCCTTTTAATGTCAGAATATGTAAAATATGTGACATACATGAAGATTATATGAATGAAATATGACAATAAGGTTAAGGTTAAATTCGTATTTCTTTTTCATGATAGCAGAAATTGAATATATATTAAGTAAAATATACTTATTAGCCGTGTTTTGGGGGAAATTTTCCCTCTTTCGGATTTTTTTTTTTTTTTTTTTTAAATCTTTGCATTATATTTTCCTAATGGGTAATTTGTTTACATTCTGAGGGGGAAACATATCACTTGGGAATTACTACCCTTTTCTGGTCATGAAATGTGTGTAGATTAATCCCTAGACACACTGTCCAACCAAAATGCCACTAAGAAAGCAAAATTTCGTGTCAGCTACATGATATTTCATAAGAATTTGCAAAAATATCCTCTGGTACATTTTAATACTGGACACCAGTGTGTAGGGTGTTTGTACACTTACTTTGGTATTCTACATCAGCATCCAAGTTGGCTGCTGACACAGCTTGTTGGATTTCTTCCCTCTCCAGTATCACATCTTCTTCTCCATTGTTATTCTGGAGTAAACAGAAAAAAATTCCTGGACATACAACATGCTTTACATTTAAATACTGATACAACCATGCACTCCTACATAATCATCTCAGCCTACAATCAATTCAACTTATACTGATAACAAAGTATCCATCTTGCCTGTTTCTATGTAACTGCCTGAGGACTTTCATAAAGTATGAGACAGAAGTCATTTTTGCTTTCAAAAAATACATTTGTTTCTTTTTACGATTTTTTTTCTTTCTTTTTTTCTCTCTCATATTTTTTAACGTAAGCAAGAAAGGCTTATTTTGTATTACCCTTTTTTTGACTTGTTGGTAAATAGTAAATAAATATTTTAGATATACTTCCCACTGGCATGTTACGTTAATAGTCAGGATTACATATTACTTAAAACAAGCATATTAATTGAAAACTATTGAATGGGAGGATGTGTATTATGACACACATATTTTAATGAGCTAAATTTTAATGTTACAGCCCTAATATATACCTGTTTATTTTCATAAGACTCCTTGAGACGTTCCCTATAGTAAGGTATGTTGTCATCCTTGACGCCTTTCAGACCGAGGTACTGTGACTTTAGCGCCTGGAGTAACAGGGTGGGATCCATCTTCATCAGGGCATCATTTAAACGGTCTAAGGCATGTATTGCTGAAACAAGGGAGGCCACTCTAACATCACCAAATTTGATTTACTTGAAACCAAAATTACATTTTTATCAAATGACTGCATGAATAACAAAGTTTTCCTTTGCACAATTTAATTTCTCTAGCAGAGTTATTCGTCCCACAGATAATCACGTTTGACTATTGCTACACAACATCATTTGCCTTTCTCTACTGCAAACAAAAGTAACTACATTTCACGAGCCAGATGATAATGAACATGTGACCTTGTGTTATGATCAAATGACCTGTATATGATGTATTTGGATGAAGTATAACTTACTATTAACTTTATTGATGTTGCCTTGGATCTCTGCCTGCGTCAGCAGTTCATCGTAAACGTCATGTTCGTAGTTACCATCTGGGTCTAAACTCTATAAACACAAAAACATCCATTGAGAAGTTAATTCAAGTGACTAAAGCATTATTTCAAAGGCCAAATTTTTTTCTTTTGAAAATCCTTACACTGCTCAATACGTCTGACCTATTGCTATAGCTACATGACTTTCATAAACAAAATGGCAACCAACATGAAACTTTCTGTTGCCGATATAGGAGTTTTCAGAGTCCAAATCTCCAATAATTTAATCATTCGTGAATTCGAAACTATTTCTAGACCAATATTTGCAAAATTATGTATTTGCGAATATGTTGGCAGAGGTGATTTCGCCGGATAAAGAATTCGCGAAATCTAAGTGACTTACAGTAGTTGACAACAAAGTTTAGCTATCAAAATCGGTGTTTATTATCTGTGTTTTTCACTCCCAGCGATAAATTTTTCATGTTTCTGCTTCGATAGCATAAACCACCAAAGTTAATCAAATGTGAAACATTATAGTTTATCTTTGAAGTTGAGCACACTTTTAAGGGCAAACATGTTGATTTCTTTAGACAAAACTCAATAAAAATTTCCTCAGAAATATTTACCTCCTTTTGTACTGAAAATCCCATCTAAATGAATATAATGACCGCAGATGACTCTGCTATCATTTACAGACTTTCATCATTCCCTTTTAGGTCTAGGAATGACGATTTGATTCACAACAAAAATCTTTCACTCATTTGAAATTTTCATACATTTTTTCATCAGGAACCTCATCTGTATTTCACCTACACTACCAACATACCCATGCTCGGTAATAAGTCCATTTATACATATTCAGTAAAGTTACAAACCAATGCCTTATCTTTGTCTTGTAATACTGTACTTGACCTTATAAGTACACCTTCCCCCTATAAGAACACCTCACATTTTTTCAAGAAAAGAGGATGAGTGTACTAATTAAAACTTATAAAAAAGTTCCTTGTAAGACTGACCTGCCAATAATAGCTTCAGTCTTTTAATCAAAGACTGTTCAAAAGAGACGTAAAAAAAAAAAAAAAATTAAAAAAATGAAAGAAAAAAAGAAGGGCTGTTTTTTCTAAGCCACCGGTTACAGATAAGTGAATGATCTGTCAGTAATCAGCAGTAATAACTAGAGGTGTTACAATATTGACCCCACCCCCCACCCCATCCCCAAAATTTTATGCCAAGGAAATAATGAAAAATATTCAGTTACTTTTCTTTCACCCTAATTTTCACACGGAAGCTTTCCCCTGTTATTATGCACATTCCTTTTGTGATTTTATAAACAATGCATTTATTAGTTAGAATACAGTAAGTCTGTCCAATGACTAAATAATAACATCTAGAAGTGTCCCCCCATTATCCCTGAAGGAGGACACAAAACCGTCCAAACTGGTGAAATTCAAGACTTTAACCACCTATTTTATAGCAATTTCCTATATGAATACATGGTTAATGTAAAATGTAACCCCCCCCCCCCCCCCAATTAACAATGGGGAACACTGTGTCATGAAAAAGTTATAAACAATTATCAATGATGATTCAAGGTATCAAATAAATTTAACCAAAGTACATTGTAAAATGAAGCAGGAACAAAACTTGTTTGATAATTAGTAACATTTTGTGTCTCAAAGCACTCATAGCTGAAAGTGATGAATTGCCCTGAAACACTGATTTTACTATGTAGAGGTAAGAGAAAATGCCCTACAGCACTAGTAAACAGTAATTCCACAAGGAGCGTCTGCTGGCCTGTAACTCTTTGTCAAACAAGAATGCAAATTAACCCAATATTTCAGCTAAACAGAAGCCATTAACTAGGAAAACAGATCAAAGAATGCCCGTCTGCTCGTCTGAAGTCTCCTTTATCACAAACCAACCCCCTACAATCCATCACAATACTCTGCAACACAGTGATTTCTCAAGGGGCAAAATAACTTTATAGTTTTCAAATTTGTTTTTCTTCATATTTTTGAGATGTTTTGTTAACATAAAGAACTCCAAAACTCTCAACATCCCTGCATCAGTTGGAACTGAATAAAAATTGGACCAACAGCAAAGCTGATAAAAACAGTATTCCAATTTATCAGAAACTGGATTAAAAACTTAAAAGAATTGAAAAACTGCACAATGAAATATCATTGCTAGACAAACCTGTATTACCAATTATTTAAAAAAAAAAAAAAAAAAAAATCATTTTCTAAAATCTCTGAAGGATACTACATTTTGTTTGTCAATCATTGCCTGAAAAAAATCCCAGATGTCTTGAAGCAACACAAATGCCCCTGCCTGTAAACAAAGGAAAAGTTTCCAAATTGAAGTCTAGCCGGCAGAATCTATGATCAAGAAATAAAATTGTTCTTTCTGGAGATAATGTGTTTTTTAGAATCATATTGGAGTTAGACAAAGCTCTCCAATATTGTTTTTTCATTTCGTTGTTGTGGTTATTTACACGAAAACTTACACTTGAAAGCTTATTGACTATAATCAAACCTGAACATGACCCTACGTATTATTACTATAAACTAACTACCCAATCACAGTTCTATATCTGTTCATTTGGTGGAAGCAAAATCAATACAGAACAGCACCGAGGGTAACACTCTCTACCCTCAGCCATATCTGTCTGCTAATGTTACCGAGGGTAACACTCTCTACCCTCAGCCATATCTGTCTGCCAATGTTACCGAGGGTAACACTCTCTACCCTCAGCCATATCTGTCTGCCAATGTTACCGAGGGTAACACTCTCTACCCTCAGCCATATCTGTCTGCCAATGTTACCGAGGGTAACACTCTCTACCCTCAGCCATATCTGTCTGCCAATGTTACCGAGGGTAACACTCTCTACCCTCAGCCATATCTGTCTGCTAATGTTACCGAGGGTAACACTCTCTACCCTCAGCCATATCTGTCTGCCAATGTTACCGAGGGTAACACTCTCTACCCTCAGCCATATCTGTCTGCCAATGTTACCGAGGGTAACACTCTCTACCCTCAGCCATATCTGTCTGCCAATGTTACCCTCAGCCATATCTGGTAATGTTACACTCTCTACCCTCAGCCATATCTGTCTGCCAATGTTACCGAGGGTAACACTCTCTACCCTGAGCCATATCTGTCTGCCAATGTTACCGAGGGTAACACTCTCTACCCTCAGCCATATCTGTCTGCTAATGTTACCGAGGGTAACACTCTCTACCCTCAGCCATATCTGTCTGCTAATGTTACCGAGGGTAGCACTCTCTACCCTCAGCTGTCTGGTAATGTCAATGTGTAAAGCAGCAATGTCTACTGTCAACAACGTACATCTTTAAGTATATCATTAATCTGTACCATATAAGGAGATCACAATGACCCGAGATATGGGGTAAAGGTCAATTGATGAACAGAAACGAAGAGGAAGAGCACCAGCTGAGCAATCTTTATGACACCAACTTAATAGCTAATAAGGGGTGGATTGATAAGACAAACCATCCCTCAAACTGCTTGCAGTAAAATAGTGCTATTGGCATGAAAATGTATCTTGTATGTATTATTTGAACATGTGATGTGTATACATGCAAGTATTCTCTTGATGTACATCTGTGTGTGTGTGGTCATGTATACATGCATCCATGAACATGAAAATGTACGTTAGTGTGGAAGTGTGCTTCTCACATGTATATACTACTGCTATAGTATGTACCTGTCATTGTATTGAATAAAACATTGAATTGCAAAAAAAAAAAAAAAAAAAAAAAAAATTTATCAATAGTTCAACCACACTGTGCTTCTTTTTAGAAATATAAAGTAATTGTATTGTTATTAAAAAATAAAAATGTCTAATTTTGGATACTTTGTGAAATAATAGTGAAAACATCGCGAATGAAGTTGTTAGGTGGTATATACTGATTTGGGATGGGACGGACGGACATGGGCAACGCTATAATAAACTTATTGTGGATGCTTTTAAAATAGCGATTTAAAACATCGCTGCATTATTTATGCAGAAAATTGCCGCTAGAGGGCTCTAACTCTTTTCGATATTTCAGCCAATGAGAAGCCCAGGATCGGTAAATTTTGTCTGAAAGGCCGTCGCAATAGGCTGTCTTGAAAAGACAGCTGACTTGATACTTTGGTCCAAATGTCCATCAACGTTTGCACTTCATGCTTAACAAAGGAAACAATGTTTTCAAAGGTTTGAAAACCCAGTTTTCACATCTTTTTGAATTCAAAGATTATTATTCCCAAGCACATGGACCTACATTTTCTAAACTTCAATCCCTCTGAAGTAGTAGGTTTCTTGTCTAATCGGAGTTCCTGAATCAAACATGATATGATAGTTACCTTATTGTGTGCGATGTCTCTCTTGGTTTGTTTTGCACAGAAAAGTAATTCCTGGTAATCTTCTGATCCATCAGTCCTCAGGTTCACCAACATGGCTGACGGATTTTGAAGTGCTGCCATCGTCTCCTCCGAATTTTCATGATCAACAGCCTCATTGATGGCGATGATGGCAGCATGTACTGCCGAAGAAAAGTCCCATCAAACATACAATACACAGTGCTGACACTCAATATTCAGTTAAAATGCTCTCACCAGACATTATCTCTAAATAGGTTCTAAAGCAAAATAATTAATTTTAGCACGTTTTCAAATCTACACTGATTTCACGAGTTTTATTAATCAACAAGTTCATTTGTCTGCAAATAATTTAAGTGTTGATATTCCACTTAGATTTTGTGTTAACTTTTTTCCTTTTAAAATCAAGTGCTCACACATTAACATCTTTTAAAACAAACCATGAAATCTGAGCACTACAAAAATATGTGCCTATATTGTACATAAAGTTATCGAAATAAAATTCCTATTACATATACCATATTTTTTTGGTATAAGCTGCACCAGTATATAACCCGCGGGGCCAGTTTTCAGAGACTTTTTCGATTTGATCCACATATAAGCCGCACCCTTTCTTACAAAATGATAACTATTACGTTGACCAAAGTTCGTTGATATAACGGACAATGGAGGGCAAGTTATGGAGATCATCAGTGAAACATTTAATAAAGTTTGCAAATGAATTTTACACAGATAATTCCTTATTTTATAGATGTATTTAAAAAAAAAAACGTAAAATAGCAAATATCGAACTTGTTTGGCTTGGGTGCCTTCACAGATTGTCTACCCACAGATATAGGGCCTGTTGTTACATATGGTTTACAATATCTCAACCAGTGTCTGTACTGTTTGATATTAACAAAGGTCATTGCACGCTGACAAAATTCTTACAGTCCCATAAATCATTTCTTCTTGTAAGTTACATGAAGTCGTTCAAATTGTAAACAAGCATGGTGTCATGCTAAAATATAACCTATAACCCAGTGCCTATCAATCCCAGGATGCAACAGGCAATTGTAAACTTATACTAAGGTTTCAAAGTGACCTAGAATGTCCAGAAGATATCATTGTGATTCATATTAAAAGGTGTAATTAATTAAATCCATGAGAATGTTATTTTTATTTCAATGTTCAAATCCTCCTGTATACGATTGCAAATGACAGTTCTAGACGATCCATTTCAGTCATAAACACATGACAGGCAGGTACTCATACGCTTCCTTGGTTTTTTGCATCCTGCCAAGTTTTTTGTGGTCCACATGTAAGTCGCATCGGTATATAAGCCGCATGCCTGACTCTTGAGGTAAAAAGGTGCGGCTTATAATCCAGAAAATACGGAACTCCCTAATCCCTAATTAAACTAAACATTGATTTCTATAATGCTTTTCATGTTGATTGTACCCTATAAACATGAACCATCAGTGATACCACCACTAAAATTATAAAACAAGTTTGACGCGTCTAAACAAACACTTCTAAGTTGAAATATCCTACCATATATACAGTGTGGCCAAAAAATGTGCATAAGATCATATACTCACAGGCAGCGTCATCCACACTGAGCTGTAAACAAAATTAAGTCTCTTATTAGCTCATTATTTAACTTTACAAAACAGTCTTAAACCTTAAACTAAAATTTAAAATTTACAGACTAAAGTCTCAATTCAATCTCAAACCACATGCCACAACTATCATGTAATATTATTTGAAAATATTCTAAATAATCATAAAGTAATGGTGACCTTGAACTTTGAACCCTCAATACAAAGTCATCAAAGGTATTCTCACATCAGTAGACTGTTCGTAGCAACTTTTGTACAACTTGGATCAACATTCCAGAAGTCGTGGATGTATTGATATCAGACATTTTTACCAGTGACTTTCTCTAGAAAAAGGAGGATACTTTAAAACCACTTTCCTGATGTCCTTATTTGTGGATCAAAATAAACAAAAGATCTCCTCACATTGTTATCATCAAAATTCAAACTAGCACCACCCAAAAAAGTTATTTATAAAGACTTCGGGCAGTAATAAATTATACCCACAGAAACCCTCAAACCAAGTATCGGTACCTTAGAACATTTATACAGGAATTTTTAATGCCTCACAATACTTGTTCCAAAAACTAAATTTCTGTAAAAACCAATGCTGGTGCTACAACATAATCTCCCCTACTCTTTGAGAAGCGAGCTAAGAAACAAAATGAGCAGGGTCTTATATAGATAAAACCTTCATCTGAATCTTGTACACAAAGCTAATTATTTACAAAATGGTCAAGAGAAGAGTGATCTCTGACATTAAACCTTGACCAAAGACCACGAAAATCTATAGTAAGGTATAGTCCTTGGTATTATGATTCTCTGGTGTAAATATGAACCAAATCTGTCTGGGCGTTCATGAGATATCATGTACACAAAGTGATTAACTCCAGCCCCCCTTCCCCTCCCCAAACTTTATCTACATGTGGGGTATCTTTACATCATTAATTACCTCGTTAGCTAAAATTCCTCCTATTTTACTGAATGCTGGCATTTGGATTCCATACTTTTCCAATTCTAGTCTCATGGCACTGATTTCTTCCTCTGTACAATAAACACAACATTAGGGTGACAACATGTCATATGCTTTGATATAAAATCACTATAACGTAATCTTTTATTATGACAGTGCATACTTCAGAGCTTTTTACTGCCAGTAGTATGTTCATCAACATAATAGTAACCTTCAAAAGGGCAGTGAAAATTTTCGTTTGTAGCTTCCAAATTTCACAACAGTTTCCTGTTAGTATAACAGGTAAAAAAATTTGTTAACTATATCTGTCATTTGCTACACCAGTAACACTGTCAAGGACAGCTTTAAGTATATAGGGGAATAAAAATGTCAGGCAGGGGAAATTAATATAATGTGAAATGTCAAGGTCATTCTCAAGTCAGTCTATAAACAACCAGTTTTACACCTTAAAGTAGGATACAATTTACATGTAATTCAATTGGCAAGTTTTCTTGCTATTAACTTATAAATTAAATACACCTTTGTCTCACACATACCTTTTAACTGAATATTGTTATACAAATTAAATAGAAGATGGATTTTGTCGTACCCTTCTTTTGTCAATTGTATTTTGCCATGAATTTACCTGTAAAATAGACTATGTCATACAATTTACCTGTAAAATGTACTTTGCCAGTTTACCACCTAATCAAAGTATTTTGTAACACAACATACCTGTGAATTGTACTTTGCCAGTTTACCCCCTAATCAAAGTATTTTGTAACACAACATACCTGTGAATTGTACTTTGCCATACAAATCTTGAATCTGTGGAGCAATTCCAAGCTTGAAGCAATATAAACTGAAAACAGAAAACACCAAAATTGCAATAATAAACTGGCCAAAACCGGGAACCAAGGAGTCGTGGTAACCATGGAATCAACATTCCTGGAAAATCATGGAGTCACCATCCCTCAGTAACCATGGAATCACCATCCCTAGATAACCATGGAATCTTTATCACCCAGGAACCATGTAATTACCTTTCCTAGAAAATCATGGAGTCACCATCCCTCAGGAACCATGTAATCACCTTTCCTAGAAAATCATGGAGTCACCATCCCTCAGTAACCATGGAGTCACCATGACTCAGTAACCATGGAGTCACCATCCCTTAGTAACCATGGAGTCATTGTCTCCTTCATTATCCCAAGGTAACCATGGAATCAACCCTATGTACATCACGATCTCAAAGTTACCATGGAATCAACCCTATGCACTGCTTCACTACCTCAAGGTAGCCATGGAAACTATCCCATATACTGTCTCCTTCACTACCTCAAGGTAGTCATGGAAACTATCCCATATACTGTCTCCTTCACTACCTCAAGGTAGTCATGGAAACTATCCCATATACTGTCTCCTATTACCTCAAAGTACTGTAAATTTGAGTGTATAGTGTACACATTTTTAGACAAAAACTGTTGTGTGAAAAAGGGGGTGCGTACTATACACAGGTACATGCCATTCTAGGGGTTATTATTCTCGATTCTTGTCCACCATATTGGATTACCTCCCTTCACATTGTTATATTATATTTAGTTGTCGGTCATATATGATAGATAAAAACAACAAAGAATAAGATAAATTTCGAATGTTTTAATGCAATTATTTTTTGTATATAGAGAAAACAACTTACGACTGATAAATCCATAGAGCACTAAGTAGGAAGCAGTTCATAGCACTGAAGTTACTTTTCACTAAACACAGGCACGATCACTTTCATTACTATGTGCTATACAAACACAGTCACTGGAAACCCTTCAAATTCCTCCTCATCATTGTCACTGTTAAAGAACGCCGGATTGAAGTCTGCCTTGGTAGATTTTTCGTTGTCGTGGTCAAACAGGTCGCAATCATTCTCATTATTGTCCTCCATGTCAACATCAACGGCGGGTCCACTATCAGCCCATCCCATTAATGCTTTGAAGTCAGTGACCTTATGACCTCTCTGGATCTGCATGGCCTGCAACCGCAATTCTGTTGTACTGACAGCAATGTCAGCATCTCGGCAATTGCATACAAAGTTATACAGCTCTCTCTCCATCTCTTTCGGCGTTTCTGGTCAGGGGTTGGGACTTCAGGTGTTCTTTTTTCTTTCATTGTCTGAATGTTGCATTCTGGGATGTCAAAGTGGGTTGGCACAAAACCCAAGTCTTTCAGTGTAGTCAATGGTGTCCAGTTTCTCTTTGGTTGTAAATGATGTTCGCTGTTTCCCCATGTCGGATGTTGATGTAAGCAATCTATCATTAAGTACCTTCAGATACCATGGTGGGTACAGATACCATGGTGGGTACAGTACCATGGTGGGTACAGATACCATGGTGGGTATAGTGGTGGTTACAGATACCATGGTGGGTGCAGATACCATGGTGGGTATAGTGGTGGGTACAGATACCATGGTGGGTACAGATACCATGAAAGATCATACCAATACGGAACATATCACCTGCTTTTATGGGAATGAGGTAGGACTGAACATTTTCAGACTGTTAAAACAACATCATTTTCAGACCAATAGCACGTGTTCAGCCCAAGCCGAGTGTCATCAAACTCCTCATACTCAATGTTTTACCTGTTCATAAGCCTTAGTTATCCAATTAGTCTAGCCTTCCATGCTTGTTAAGTCAGGCACCTGCATGAATTTGTTTACATAAGATAATTAAATATGTTAGGGTCATGCTCATTGTGGTCCAAATTATCGATGGATCAAAACATCAAATGTAGCACCAAGGTAACCAGTAATCAATATATATATAATACATATACATACATATATGTATATGTACTTTTTTTTTCAATCTGACCCCAAAAACATACTTGCACACTATACCCTCAAATTTACGGTAACCATGGAATCGACCCCATGTACTTCACTACCTCAAGGTAACCATGGCACCTACCCTATATACTATTGTCTCTTTCAAAACTCCATGGTAACTATTGCATCTACCCTATATACTTCACTACCTCAAAGTAACCATGGATTCATTCCTATATACTATTGTCTCCTTCATTACCATAGAACCAATTGCATGTACTATTATTTCCTTTACAACCCCATGTAACCATGGACTCCACCCAATTGACCATTTCCTCATTCATTTCCCTAAGGTAACCATACCACTGGCCCCAGAACACCATTAGTTTCATTACCCTATGGTTACATAAACTATAATTTGACCCTAGGGTAATGCTCCCTCCTATCTCAGCCTTGAACGATCACCATATTCCATAGAGAGAGTAACGTACTGTCAGTAAGTTTACCCGTGCCAAACATCTTTATTGTAAAATCAATACCTTACTTTCTGATAAGACCGGTCTGGTTACTGTTGGTTACGTGATGTAGGAACAGCTAGAGAGAGTATGCTGGGTCATACTGGCATGTCTTCTTTCCAGTATGCCAGCTTTCCTAAACACTGCCAAATTTGCTTTGGTTGAAAACTTTTGCTTACAAGATGTATTTGGTATCGACCTTAAACACTGCAACTTTGGATAATATCAATCATGCTCACTGAATTGTCACTCTAGTGCTGATACAACTCTTAATATACCACTTCTAACTGTGTAGCCCCGACATTGGAAGTATCCCTCTACATCCATGTATGAAATATCAAACAATATTATCTCTTTATTGGTGGGATCCTTAAGTAAATATGTGGTTTGATATGTGTTTACATTGAATAAAAATTCCACACCGCGATCTACTCATTATTTTGAGAGGATACAACTTATATTTTTCAGCTCCCCTTCTGGTTTTAAGCATTTATTTCAACCAATTAGGATTTTCCCCAGTTGCCTCCACAGTTTCAACAATTTAAGCCCTAAACATCAGGATGAGAAAAACGGCTATATGATGTAGTTTTATTTGTTATTTGGCTCTACTGTATCAAACTCAAAATCTTATATAGAAAGAGGCTTTCTTATACCACATACAAAATACAAATTTGACTTACAGAAGCAATACCTATAATCACTCCAATGCACAATTAACAAGGAAAATGAGTTTCTTGCCCGAGATATCTATGACTAATGATGGGAAATTCGTTAAAATCCACAATCAAGTATCAGTTAAAATCACATAGGCTTTTCGTCATAGCTAATCAATTACATAATTGTCTGACTACTTAAATATCTATAGAAAGTGAACACATTTTCTGTCAAAGAATTTAAAAAAAAATTTTTTTTTTGGTATCTTTAACCTAAAATACCTCATT
The DNA here is from genome assembly GCF_031769215.1 of Ylistrum balloti. Lineage (NCBI taxonomy): Eukaryota > Metazoa > Mollusca > Bivalvia > Pectinida > Pectinidae > Ylistrum > Ylistrum balloti. The sequence goes on along the minus strand of NW_026781950.1, from coordinate 628,671 downwards.
ATCATAGAATTTGCACATGAATGAATGTTATTGGCAATTTCAGTATGCGAAATATTAATTCAATTTTTGCTAAAACACAAGAAAATACTAAAGTATTGATTATAGATTATGAACAATTACAATTGATCATTGTGACAAATGAGGCTGATTAGATAATTGACTACATTCAGTCATCATCCTATCCCTAGTTATAGTTTAGCATACAAACTGCTGGCAATTTTTTATCAAAAAAAAAAACAAAACAAAACAAAACAAAAAAAACCCAAAAAACAAAACAGTTTTACAATAACTAAAATACTTAGAACTGCAAAATATAAATTCAGTTTACAAAAATTATTTCAATACCATCACCTTGAAAATATCAATAAAAATTTTCAATAATTGCTAGAATACTTTGATCTAGAATACGTTGATCTTTCGAAGTTTTAATTTAATTGAAAAAACTGTTTAAGGTTTTCAACAATACAGAAATACTGGTTTTATTGATAATGAAATGACAACAAGCTTCAGTGCTGAAAATACCGCAAAGAAAGAAAACAAATCGACAGACTACATTCTGTAGATTTTCATGTGTGAAAACACAATTACCACAACAAGGGATATCTGATCTAGAATTCCACAACTAACTGTAACTCAATTACTTTTACACATAGATGCACTGACGCTAACCCATCAGACACGATGACCCGTCGACACTAATCTTCTGCTGCATCGTCGCATTTCTTAAGCTATTTTACAAATCTCTGTTCTATTATTGACTGTGCACTAAATCTATGTCTCCTTATTGGTGATAAATCATTGAACGATACATTCTAATTTATCTTTCCTTTTATTGGATTTTCATGATAGCAGGTTCACTGCCATGGAGAACGCCTTCCATAAAATTGGGAGCCTGACGTGAAAGGAGAAATGTATGACTGTTGTGGAGGGTGGAGGGAGAGAGGTATGACTAGTGTGGAGGGTGGAGGGAGAGAGGTATGACTAGTGTGGAGGGTGGAGGGAGAGAGGTATGACTGGTGTGGAGGGTGGAGGGAGAGAGGTATGATTAGTGTGGAGGGTGGAGGGAGAGAGGCATGACTGGTGTGGAGGGAGATAGAGGTATGATTGGTGTGGAGGGAGATATGTATGACTGGTGTGGAGGGAGATATGTATGACTGGTGTGGAGGGAGAGAGAGGTATTACAGGTGTGGAGGGAGATAGAGGTATGATTGGTGTGGAGGGAGATATGTATGACTGGTGTGGAGGGAGAGAGGTATGACTGGTGTGGAGGGAGAGAGGTATGACTGGTGTGGAGGGAGAGGTATGACTGGTGTGGGGAGAGAGAGGTATGACTGGTGTGGATAAAGAGAGGTATGACTGGTGTGGAGGAAGAGAGGCATGACTGGTGTGGGGAGAGAGAGGTATGACTGGTGTGGGGGGAGAGAGGTATGACTGGTATGGAAGAAGAGAGGTATGACTGGTGTGAAGGGAGAGAGGTATGACTGGTGTGGAGAGAGGTACTGGTGTGGAGGGAGAAAGGTATGACTGGTGTGGAGGGAGATAGGTATGACTGGTGTGGGGAGAGAGAGGTATGACTGGTGTGGGGGGAGAGAGGTATGACTGGTGTGGAAGAAGAGAGGTATGACTGGTGTGAAGGGAGAGAGGTATGACTGGTGTGGAGAGAGAGGTATGACTAGTGTGGAGGGAGAGAGGTATGACTAGTGTGGAGAGAGAGGTATGACTGGTGTGGAGGGAGAAAGGTATGACTGGTGTGGAGGGAGAGAGGTATGACTGGTGTGGGGAGAGAGGTACGACTGGTGTGGAGGGAGAGAGGTATGACTGGTGTGGAGGGAGAGAGGTATGACTGGTGTGGGGAGAGAGGTATGACTGGTGTGGAGGGAGAAAGGTATGACTGGTGTGGAGGGAGAGAGGTATGACTAGTGTGGAGGGAGAAAGATATAACTGGGTGGAGGGAGAGAGGTATGACTGGTGTGGAGGGAGAGTGGTATGACTGGTGTGGAGAGAGAGGTATGATTGGTGTGTGGAGAGAGGTATGACTTGTGTGGAGGGGGAATGATTAATAAGAAAAATGTTATTGGCCATTTTGGACATACTTGACCCCTTAAGGGGTTCCTGAAACAAACTCTGACATTTCAGCCTAGCAAATACAACAGAAAAAATATAGTGACTCCAGGCATATTCGTTATTATTTCATTAGAATAGTTGATGGCAGATGGGAAGACAGATGCAAAATGGATGTAAAACTGAACAAATGACCTTCAAGCAGGTAAGCTGAATCTTAAGTCAAGTTATTCTAAAAGTTCAGAAAAAAAGGACAAAAAAAACCCTGATCTTTTATCTCTGGTTATTAAAAGCTCTCTCCACAGCTAGGCTAGTAGCTTTACCAATAATTGATTTTTCAGTGACATTTTGGCCGTCTGCTATAATAACCAGAGGACACTACCACTGTCTGTGTTATGTTCTAGTTAATTCCCCACTGTCTACAAACATTTCTCTGTAGGCTAATTGTGCTCTGTTCTTCTGTCTTAAAGTGTTAATGTTGATCAGCTCCAATACCATTATCTATAATTGATTTTACATGAACTTTTCTCCAGGAATATTTCAGTTCCATTGTATATCCTAAATATACGGCAAATTAAGCTCTTTTAACAAAAACTGAATTTTCTTTGAAATGTCAAAACAATAAAAAAAAAAAACATTAACGGTAATCATTTATCTATGGTTTTTAATATCTGGCAAAATGGGTTTTTCGATAAATTTTTGCAAATTAATTAAAAAAATAACTTTTGTTAAAAAAGAACAGAAAAATGTCTGCTTTAGATATTGAATATACATGATATCCATTTATCCTCAATAAGATCTATACATTACTGACCAGTATAGTTTAAACACAAAGTTGTTTCATTGTCTTCAAATAAGATGTCCTTGATTTTGAGTCTGACATAACATGTTGGCCCCCGGGCTTATTGCAGGATAAAGACAGTTTCTGTGCTAGTTGCCTTTAATAAGCTGTCCGTTTATTTTGAGTCTGACATAACATGTTGGCCCCCGGGCTTATTGCAGGATAAAGACAGTTTCTGTGCTAGTTGCCTTTAATAAGCTGTCCGTTTATTTTGAGTCTGACATAACATGTTGGCCCCTGGGCTTATTGCAGGATAAAGACAGTTTCTGTGCTAGTTGCCTTTAAATAAGATGTCCGTTGATTTTGAGTCTGACATAACATGTTGGCCCCTGGGCTTATTGCAGGATAAAGACAGTTTCTGTGCTAGTTGCCTTTAAATAAGCTGTCCATTGATTTTAAGTCTGACATAACATGTTGGCCCCTGGGCTTATTGCAGGATAAAGACAGTTTCTGTGCTAGTTATTAACCCTAACAGAGGATACAAATATCTTTTTTCATTTCATGACCTACCTGAGGGCATGGAGACAGTATATTGTTCTCGGCATATTCTTCCGGTCATAAATATCTGTCGTCTCTGGATAAAATATCTGAAAATAAATTCATACTTGAAATATTAAAAAAAAAAACAAAAAAAAACAAGAATCCAGCATACTGATACAAGACCTTTCATTTATTTGGTACAATTAATAAATATATCAGATATCAAATACACTGACCTTTGACCTTCGAGCCTCAACACAGGACTCAAAATACAAAAATAATCTGTATTTCATTTAATACTAAACTTCACATGTACAGGGATGGGGTTTTCCGATTCATATTTGTTTTCACTGGGTCTGGTTCATCGAGAACTAAAAACTTGTCAAGTATTTGTACAGATTGTATTGCTGGGTTGAAACATGGTTATCAACACCACATGAAGTGATAGGTGAACGCTGAATTCCACCAATAAACATTTGATTTCGACTGCAGCATTCATGAATGTAAGCCCTTGAAAAACACATCCTACAATCAATAGTAGCACTTCAGGGAATGTTCCTTTCTTTAAAAGCCATTAAGACATTGAGGAAAAATCATTAGTTAACATGTTAATAGCAGACACTCAATAACGCATACACATTTAATTGTTTTGAAAATTTAAGATTAATGTTAACCAGGACTATAAAGTGCTTTCCTAGAAACCTTCCATCTTTTAAAGAGTCTGTATTTACAAAAACCATAATTCACAAGATCTAGAAACATAAAGCTTGACTGTTACATGTATAGTATCACATTCCATAAGTCTGGTATGTGGCACTCCAGACAAAGACCATTAGACGACTGCATGTTGTATATCTATTAGTTTTAAAACCGAAAAAAGATTATTTTGATACATGTATATCATTTTTATACCAAATTTATGTCAAATTGTGGCAAATTTTATCTTTGTAGATAAAAAAACAAAGTAACCAGAAGTTCACATTGAAAATGAATCCCAAACTTTCCAATATTTTCAAAAACAAATTTGTTGAGGCACTCGCAAGACATCTTGTACAAAATCTATCTGGTTCAAAAGCGGTCAAGAGTGACCTTGGAGAATTCAACCTTGACATATATGACCACCAAAATCTAATCAGGTGCAGAACTTATGAACTAAATCTTTTCACAAGGGTACATGGGACATCTTGTACACCAGCATCACAAAGATCCAAGCACTCTCCCCACTTTATCATTGAAACTGATGAATGGTAGCTGCAATACATCAATCAGTTAGAGGAAATCTCTCTTTTGCCTGATATGCTGAATGTTAGACAAGAACACCTGAGGACCCAAGTTCAAATCCTTGTGGAGACTATAGAAATAAATAATCTCTCTTACATTGATGCCCAGGTAGGGACTCCAGAATAATACTTAGCATTGGCCTACAAACGTTACTGTGGCAGGCACTATAACCAAGGGAATTGTGCAGTTAGACAGAACTTCTATCTTGTTGGATCAGTTGAGTGTAAGTGTAGTTAGGTAGCAGTACCAGGTTCAATCCTGTGTGGAGATATTGAAATATATAAGGACCTCTGTTATAATTACATTTTTTGAATGATTAAGTTTCTCTGAAAATTTATGCCCCTTTTAGTGATATACATATCCTTGAAACAAGAGTCTGTGTGACACAGACTTACATTGACATTGAACTGGTATCATACTATATCTTTGTGACAAGTGTTAAAGTGATGTAGATTTCCATGGGCAAGGACAATGGCTCCTTCATGTACTATCAACAAGACAATAAACTTCCTGCAATTTCACTATAAATTTTCTGTCCTACCTGATCTAAACTTCCCCAGTTAATCTATTACCTATTTCCATTGTTTAGTTCTACAGAAATTTTTCTACAGTTGAATTATTCATTCAACAATAAAGTAGAATTACAGATAGTGATTCTTTGTCCTCAGGGCTATCACAACCCATTTTGGGACTGGGGCCCGGGGCCTGGGGGCCTTAGAATTGGGCAAAATAGTGGTGTTTTCTTTAGAATTGGGAAAACTTGGTGTCTAAATTGGGAAAAAGAGATACTATTTTGCATTGGGAATTCGGCCCCAAATCTGGCAGATCAAGAGCCCTGGTCCTGTAATAAGCACATACCCTGACTGACTGAGTAAGAGGTAACATGTTGGCATCTTGTAATAAGCCCACCTGTTTGCCTTGTCGGCTTAGTGCAGGATAAGTGCAATATTGTCTGTCTTATATAGTACAAACATACGATATTATTTGTACACATTACTCGCCTACATTAATTTTTTCGAAATTATTATTGTAATTCAAATTCACAGACAGACAGATGACAATGAAATTTGACCTCGTTGAAATCTGTGAAGGTCACAGGCTAATATTCTTTTTACAGAAATATCATTAAAGTTGTTTTTAAGCATTTATTCTAATTTTCTAATAATGATGGACAAGATGATAATTGACTTGTCCAAACTGAGACAAATTTTTGGTCTAAAAATAAACAAGAGTTATGATGTCAAACAGACAGATCGAAAGCCGTTACATTACTGTGTTTGGCGAAATTCACACTACTCCTTCTACAGTTACAGGAAGTGGACTCTTCACGAAATTGTTTGCATCCGTATAACAAGGATGATGATCATATCACCGTATACTGTCAAACCATAAGACTTGTACATTACAACACAAAATATAAGCATATGGGCCAATACAGAGATGTTGTGACATATCTTAACCTTACAAGGGACTTTAGTCTCTGGCTGTGACGAAACCCAAAACAGGGTTGGTTTGACCTTTTATAACACCACAACACATGTTACTACACATAAAAGCTTCGAGTTTGGTGTATCAGGGGCTACTCAATCTATTCTAAAACATTTACTTACAAATGCATTATTTTCAGATGAGAATCAGACTCGGTGGAATCACAGAATAGCTAGAAGAGGAAATCTCCTCAGACACAGAGAAGCAACTAAACCCTGGAGGATTCCAGAGAAGCTACTAGACTGTGCAAGTGACCTTGGAGAAACTACGTGAAACAGAATATTAAACGATTAGCTAGACCCTCAATTATGTGAAAGAAGCTTTCTATTGTAATAGTATATTCTATTATAAAAAGATTGGGTGCAGAATTTCCCTTAGAATCAATTGCCAAAAATGAACAAACAAGCAGTGAGAGCCCTGAATACATATCATACATACCTGTGGAAGGCCAATTTTCTCCATTGCAGAGAACCAATGGTTAATGTTGTCTGTGTGTCGGAAATGTAATCCTCGAGACTGAAGTAAAAGGGAAAACAACATTGATGATATAAATTTTTTCAAATGAATACACAATAAATGTATGGTAAGATTGGTTTTTGGTAGTGTTTGTCTTCTTGTAGACCTTTTAGTATTACTAAAGTCAACGTCGGGGGGGTGGGTGTGGGTGCTTGTCACTGGTCCTCTAACTCAAAATCAGGTGATGGCATTATTACAAGAAGACCAACACTTTACTTCCAACTCAAGAGTCTAGGGTGGGCTTATTAAAGGACCTCAATGGGCCAACACATAATCTCTGACTCAAAGTCAACTGATAAACTGATTACAAAATCTCAGAGGGCCAACACATTACCTTTGCATTAACATAAAGGTGGTGGGATTATTTGAGAACGGGATCATAATAATTCAAAAGCTATTTTCTTTTTTGTTGTTGTTTTTTAGTGGTTCAAATTTTTCGCTGGTTTTAGCAAATGATTGAAGCAAAATGATGTATTTATCACCCTAGTAATGAAATGAACAATTGTTTTCACTTTAAATCTTCTTTTTTTCAATACGGATATTTTTTGCAGTTTTATTACCGTATTTTCCTGGTTATAAGACGCAGCACTATTTAAGTCACAGAGCCAATTTTTAACAATTTTTTTCAATTTGATCCATATATTAGCCGCACCGGAATATAAGGCAATTTTAAAAAATCATCAGCGAAAACATGTAATATAAGTTCACAAATGATTTACACATGGATAATCCTTTATGTTATTGATGTGTATCAAAAACGTTAAATAGCAATTATCTAAACTGTTTATCTTGGGAGCCTCCAACGATGGTCTACGCACAGATATAGGCACTGATGCACGTTTTTTTTCTTAATCTCTCCATCAGTGTCTGTACTGTTAAATATTAGTGAAGGCCCTTGCATGCTTACAAAACTCTTATATACAATATGCCATTCTTATCGTAAACAAGCATGGCAGTTATTCTAGAATTTGACCCGATGACCTATTGATCCCAGGATGCAACAGACTATTGTAAACTTCTGCTATGGCTTCTGAAGCAACCACAAAAGTACAGGAGGTATTCTTGTAATTCATATTAAATAGCTTGATTGATTAAATCCATGAGAATGTTATTTCTATTTCAATCTTAAAATCATCCTGTATACGGTTGCAAATGACGGTTTTAGATAATCAGTTTCAGTCACAAACATGTGTCTCATACTGGTACACTTTTTTTTTTCATTCTTCCGATTTTTTTTTTGTCCACATGTACAGGTATATAAGCAGCATGCCTGACCACCAAGAAAAAAAGCAGTGGCTTATAATCTGGAAGATATGGTAAAAAATAACAAAATAGCTTATTATGGACCATGGGCTTATTACGAGATAATTAAGACCACATTGGTTACAACAACTAAGGATAATCCACCACACAACCAACAGAGCGGATGTTGTTCTCCAAAGACTGATTTTCTTTCTTATTAATGATCACAGGTGTTTCGTTACCCTATACAAAAGATTATATAATATTTTCATCCATCTTGGTTTCTATCGTATGGATTGAAGTCCCTTGTCTCTATGCAGTGCATGAGCTGATGTATTATCAACATGCACATGATAGAGAGACAGACCCACGATGGCAGAGTTGGCTGAGACAGTGCATCGTGTCAGACTGTCAGTGAGAGAAGCCAGCATTGAAGATTAAGTTGGTCTCCTGTGGCATCGCCTGTCTGTCGTGATCAACGTTCATCCTCACGTAAAGTGTGCTTGGTGAATGATCAAAGTCATGAACACTGAAAAGTTCTTAGAGCACCATTACAACTTTAGCAAATAATTTCTACACAACTGTTGTGACTAAAACGAAACCAATTAGAGATTTTAGATATAGACATGCCTGCCTGAATGTCTGGGGTGCATGTGTTTCTACCTGATACTTAAATAACATGCCAGGTTGTAAGTACAGTATAATTCATTTGGGACTTGCCTGCATAGTTTCGAAAAAAGGATTTGAAGGTAACATGCAGGTATGGATGAAAACAATGGAGGGTAGGGCATCCTCACTAATGGGCTGGTCATACTTCACATTTAGTATTCACTAGCTGTCAGCTTTAGTCCTCATACTTCCTAGAACACTCCATGCTCTTGTCTTTATTCAGAAATAACCAAATGCATGGTAGTAAGCCCGCCTTTATGTGTTGCCGTTATGTAGAACATATTTACATATGATTTTTATTGTCTTGCAATAACTCCTTCCCCGAACATTGAATTTTTATGTTCACCCTGTTGGGATTTTTACAAAATAAATAAAGTGCTGTATTGGTGCCAACTGGAGCAATCAACAGAAAATTGCCATTTTTATATGTAGCACATATGAATCATTAGCATGGAATATTTTTTAAAACCTTGACTCGTCTCTACTGGGAGAGTTCTTTGTCAGTTTCAACTGCATAAAGTCACACCAATCCATGATCAAAGCTCAATTAATCAAAATAATTTTAGCTGTCTTGGAGTAGTTGCTTTTGGTTTTGCTAAAAAGGGATCACAGTACTTTAAAATAAATTTATGGAAGAGGGGGAGGGAGGATGGAAATTGTTGCTGTTTTCCTTAGTTTCAGGAAAGTTATGAAGTTCTCAAAAACAGAAGGTCAAATTTTAATAGATTTGAATAGAAAAAGTGACATACAATTTTGAAAAAAAAAGATGCAGTATTTTGAACTATAATACAATTTTGAATTCATACAATTTACTGACTAAAAAAGATTATGAACTTCTTTATCGCTAGAGAATAAACAACACGCCAGTCTTACCTGAAATCGTGTCTGTTCTTTGTCATATATTCTTTTGAGGGGTACAATTTGAGGGTTCAGAAAGTGTCCCAGCTTTGCCAGGATGACACCATTACGTAGGCCTTCTTCAAGTTCTGTAGTAGGAGGAAGCTCTTCATTAATACAGGCCTCTATCCACCTATAAACACAGAATACATGATTAGTATCAGTTTGCAGATTTTTCATGGCTTTTTGAAAGATGATCATATTTATTTAGTGATAAGTCCAGTATTCGGGGCAACAAATAACTTGTGAGTTAAAGTAGGACAGTTGCATTATTACAGGACAATGAAATAGCACTTGTTTTTTCTACTAAAATATTGGATGTGGGTGGGCTTATTACAAATCATGGACTTATTTTGGGATATGGTATATCAGAAATATTGTGACTTGTGTCTGTCAAAAAAATAATAATATTGAGAACTACAGCATCAAAGGGATTATATAGATCCAATAGGATACACTAATGAAATTGAAAGTTGTGCGTGTTATGTATTTTCAATTGTTCTATTTACCTAACACTACCAAAACTTAATTACAGTGGAATTTTATTACACAGGTATATGTACCTCTAAATCTGAATGTAAATAATTCAGTTTTCAGGAAGTTAGCTTCAGTAACAGGTTTCCCATTAATAGCACATAGTGACACACCTAATTACCTGGTACTTATGCAAACTTCCTACAGTATCAGGACAAGGTAACTATCCATGACTGACCAATCAGGGCCTGGGAACTATCCATGACTGACCAATCAGGGCCTGGGAGCTATCCAAGACTGACAAATCAGGGCCTGGTAACTATCCATGACTGACCAATCAGGGCCTGGGAACTATCCAAGACTGACAAATCAGGGCCTGGGAACTATCCATGACTGACCAATCAGGGCCTGGGAACTATCCATGACTGACCAATCAGGGCCTGGGAACTATCCATGACTGACCAATCAGGGCCTGGGAACTATCCAAGACTGACAAATCAGTGCCTGGGAACTATCCATGACTGACCAATCAGGGCCTGGGAACTATCCATGACTGACCAATCAGGGCCTGGTAACTATCCATGACTGACCAATCAGGGCCTGGGGACTATCCAAGACTGACAAATCAGTGCCTGGGAACTATCCATGACTGACCAATCAGGGCCTGGGAACTATCCATGACTGACCAATCAGGGCCTGGGAACTATCCATGACTGACCAATCAGGGCCTGGGAACTATCCATGACTGACGAATCAGGGCCTGGGAACTATCCATGACTTACCAATTAAAGCATGGAGATATCCATGATCACCAGTAAGGACATGGAAATTATCCATGACTGACAAATCAGGGCCTGGGAACTATCCAAGACTAACCAATTAGAGCATGGAGATATCCATGATCACAAATAAGAACATGGAAATTATCCAAGACTGACCTATCAGGGCATGGAAACTATCCATGATTGACCTATCAGGGCATGGAAACTATCCATGATTGACCAATCAGGACATGGATACTATCCATGAATGATGGACCAGGGAACGAAACCATTATTGATTCTCAGGACATCACTGTTGTTGTGCACCACAGGAAAAATGAACAAAATCAGACAAAATCTATGACCTTTGTTGTTCACCAATGATAAAATAAGCCTATTACAACAGGTACAATGGTGCTGTAATGAGATCTACTGTGTTGTAGTGTATGTCAAATGAACTTATCATTATCCAAAGAGCATTCTTTCTGAGTTGTTAATGTGTAATGTGAAATTTCCACAATAAAAGCAATGCCGTCTTGCTGAATGGATGTATTCTGTCCACTTTTATAGACAGTTGTATAACATATACATTGGGATGTTATATAATGGAATCGGGACGATATTACGCATTGTAACTTCTCTATATACAATGTCCCTCACATGTTTTATCTCTGTGTTCTGCAATACATGTAATTTCACTGATTACATTTGCATTACCACTTACTATCATCAAGCTAGGGCCCAGATTATCAAAATCCTAGGCTTTTATATACAAAGTATGTGGCAAAAAAGGTTCTCCTTATTAGAGTTCATATATATCAAGGCCATCATGAGACTTTTGCTGATTCAAACGTTTGTGACAAAAATTAAGAAATATTTTGGATAAATTTCAATAAACAGCTAGGTAACAAATCAGAAACATTTCAACCAACTTGAAATTAAGGCAGTCATTTTCAACTTTCATTTTCAAAATGAATCATAAGCAATTTGGTTTACACCTTACAAAAAAGTTATTTATCAGCATCTCTGAAGTAGTCATTTAAGTGTCTGACAAATCAAACCCAATCCCAATGCTTTTTTTACAAAACATCAAGATATCGTTCTTACAATTGCTACCATAACACGACTGCTTTTAGAACAGTGATTTCCATAGTCTAGGCTTTCTGTCGATCTAGACTGCTAAAAATGGAATACCCAAATTAAATGTACAAAGCATTGTATTCCCTACAGAAATGATGTTATATAAGAATAATAAATGTGAAATATTTAGGTGTAACTTTCAACTAAAATTAAATTATCAATTTCAGTAACGGTCTCTGGAGGAAAGCCGTGGAGAAATTAAATATTATTTCAAGGATGTATCACCTGATCAATGGAAACCAGACTTCAGTTATACATTCAATTTAAAACACATGAATGTTATCAAATACAGAAAGCACGTCCAATGATACATAAAACCAACTCTACTCACAAACTACTCACATCAAAATAACTACAAAAGAAAGTCACAACAAACTCTGCTTAGATCAAACGGTACTCAAAACAAACGGTACTCAAAACAAACGGTACACACTACAGTTTCTAAAACAAACTCTGCAAACAAACGGTACTCAAAACAAACGGTGCTCAAAACAAACTGTACTCACTACAGATTCTACTCACAACAAACTCTGCTTACAACAAACGGTACTCAAAACAAACGCATCTCAAAAACAAAACAAACAGATTCTACTAACAACAAACTGTTACAACAAACGGTACTCAAAACACACTGTACTACTCAAAACAAACTGTACTCACTACAGATTCTACTCACAACAAACTGCTTACAACAAACGGTACTCAAAACAAACGCATCTCAAAAACAAACTGTACACACTACAGATTCTACTAACAACAAACTCTGCTTACAACAAACGGTACTCAAAACAAACGGTACTCAAAACAAACTGTACACACTACAGTTTCTACTCACAACAAACTCTGCTTACAACAAACGGTACTCAAAACAAACGGTACTCAAAACAAACTGTACACACTACAGTTTCTACTCACAACAAACTCTGCTTACAACAAACGGTACTCAAAACAAACGCATCTCAAAAACAAACTGTACACACTACAGTTTCTACTAACAACAAACTCTGCTTAGATCAAACGGTACTCAAAACAAACAGAACTCAAAAACAAACTGTACACACTACAGATTCTACTCACAACAAACTCTGCTTACAACAAACGGTACTCAAAACAAACAGAACTCAAAAACAAACTGTACACACTACAGATTCTACTAACAACAAACTCTGCTTACAACAAACGGAATTAAAAACAAACTGTACACAGTACAAATTCTCACAACAAACTTTGCCACAATGAACTGCCTGCAAAAAAAATACTCACAAAACCAATACTTGCAACACTCTTCTCATGTTGTTCTACTCACAACATAACACAGGCTTTTAAACTCCATTCAATGCAGAGTATACATGGATCAATCACCATAAAAAACTGTACACCAAACTTATTGACAACCTTTTTAACTCACTGTAATCAACCTCCTATACAGATAGAATCAGTGAAATCAGAGGACATTGGAATTTTTTGTATCATCAGAGATTTCTAACAAATTCTACAGCTCTTCAAAGGCACGAAATCCTTTTCTGGAAATGAGAATTTTTTCAACCAAATCAAGTAACAATCTTAAGCTACTAAAGTAACACTGCAATAAAACTTGTCTAGCGTGATTTGTCCCAGCTATAATGTTCTCTCATCTGTATCAATGAATGATTTTTTTCTTCATGTTTTTCTGTCTATTCACAGAGGAACTTACAACTGTTTTACTTCATGCATCAACAATCAGCCATGATTTCTCAACCTTGAATAAGTATTATACAGATCTTTGTAATCTGAATGATTGAGTTGGTGCAGGATAAAATCTCTCTGTTTTAGTGTTTACTTTTATTTACAGAAACATAAAACGATTATGGCAATGTGTAGCTGTCTACTAAATAACGGGACTAGAAAGACAACAGCTGAATGTGAGGTTTTAGCAACTGACTAAACTAGGCTGCAACAAGTAGAGCAGATTACCAAGCCATCAATGCCATGGCAAATTAAAGCTCAAAACAAGTCCTTTGGATCTCTAGAGACTATTTCCAAGGTATATTTCAAACAATATAATTTCTAGAACCCATTTTGGTAGAATTACATCACCACCTATCACTCGTTAATTCCTAAAACACATTCATGCTTAAACATTATATTGGAAATGGCACAAGCACCAAATTAAACCAATGCCATTGGATGAGAGTTTAGATTAAAATGATATACAGTTCACATATATCTACAAGCAATCTTGCGTAACTTTCGATGACCAAACACCATAAAACATACAAATTATCACAGTGATTTGAAAATAAGCACCATAATTTTACTATAGTGTTATTCCAAGCAATGGATCAGTCATTCAATATCTTACTAAAGAACAGGACTTTCACATTTCTAAATCTATCCTAGTCCTGGAGATCAGGATTTTTATATTACCAAATCTATCCTAGTCCTGGAGATCAGGATTTTTATATTACCAAATCTATCCTAGTCCTGGAGATCAGGATTTTTATATTACCAAATCTATCCTAGTCCTGGAGATCAGGATTTTTATATTACTTATTCTATCCTAGTCCTGGAGATCAGGATTTTTATATTACCAAATCTATCCTAGTCCTGGAGATCAGGATTTTTATATTACCAAATCTATCCTAGTCCTGGAGATCAGGATTTTTATATTACTAAATCTATCCTAGTCCTGGAGATCAGGATTTTTATATTACTAATTCTATCCTAGTCCTGGAGATCAGGATTTTTATATTACCAAATCTATCCTTGCCAACTGGGGATCTTTTCATTAGTTTCTTATTCAGAGTAATGGGATGGGCTTGGTACAGGACAATAATTAGCATTACTTAATGATGTAATATACATATACATGAGTGGGCTTATTATAGGATTGCTGCCCAATAAATATGGTATCAATTACTCTTGAAAAACAATAAATTAAAAAAAAACATTCTGAAAAGTTTATTTCTTGCTACTAATGGAGGAACATACAGACAAGCTAAAGCATACATTAAACTAGCTGCTAAATTGAGGTACTTATTGATTGTAGACGTGCAGACAGACAACTGAAAGCATACATTGATGCCACGGTAAAATGGACAGACATACAGACAAACAGACAGACAGTAAGCCCAAAGAAGTGTTTAACATCACCTAGCTATGTGCATAACAAGAGGCCCAGAGGGCCTGTATCACCCACCTGGATCTTTATGACTAACAGTGCTATATCTGTGCATATGTTCCAGAAATTGTTTAAACGTTTCAACACATTTGACCCCTGTGACCTTGAAGATTGGTCAAGGTCATTTCTTTTAGCAAACTTTGTAGGTCACCATAAGAGGAACATAGTAGCCTAATATAATGATTATAGGTGTCTGGTATTTTGGAAAAACTCGTTAAAGATTTTACCATATTAGATCTCTGTGACCTGGAATATGGGACAAGGTCATTTCTATTCGCAAACTTTGTTGGGCTTTATCAAAGGAACCTTCCAGCCAAATATGATTCAAGGCCTTCCAGTATTTTGGAAGAAGTCGTTTAAAGGTTTTAACACATTTGACCTCTGTGACCTTGAATATGGGTCAAGGCTATTTTTTTCGCAAACTTTGTTGGGCTTCATCAAAGGAATCTTCCAGTCATATATAATGATTCTAGGCCTTCCGGTATTTTGGACCTTTGGGCCAGGTGAGCTAAAAATGTGTCTTGTCTTTAATTGTAGGGCACAATTGAATGAGTTTAAGTAAACAAATAATAATGTGCATCCCCTATGATAATCTTAACAAATAGGATTTAATTGTATCAGTAAATACTCATTACTGGACCTAACTAGTTTCCCTCTAGTGACCCTTCAACCAACTCATGGCCGTGACCTGGAATCATCAATAATTTCTACCTGATCGTGGATTAGGTGATGCATCGATTAAATCAACAGTGATGTATCACATACATATCAATCCAAAATATTTCAGACCAGAAAGATCTATGTTCTCATCATCATTCTGATTAGAAACGAAGTGGTCTTCCAAATGAAACAGCAATATCAGGCATTGAAAGTTGGCGATTACTAAGTCTAAAGTAAACGTCCCTTTGGTGTTTCATTATCAGCCAGCTGCTGCCATTAATCCATTCGTTTATTTACTAATTCAGTTGTCTGATCAACTGTCAGCATTACTCATCCACTTTCCTAGACATAACTGCTACACTAAATTGCTCGTTTCATCACACCTTATCTGGTTGTCATAATGTCCCGTCACCACTAATCTAGTCATCCCACTATTAAGTCACCACTAATCTGGTTGTCCCACTATCCAGTCATCACCAATCTGGTTGTCCCACTATTAAGTCACCACTAATCTGGTTGTCCCACTATCCGGTCATCACTAATCTGGTTGTCCCACTATTAAGTCACCACTAATCTGGTTGTCCCACTATCCAGTCATCACCAATCTGGTTGTCCCACTATTAAGTCACCACTAATCTGGTTGTCCCACTATCCAGTCACCACTAATCTGGTTCAGTAATCACTACTGTCTAGCTACAAGCCCAATACTAATCCAAATATCCCCACCATCCAGCCACCCATAATCTGAATGTTCTATCACTGTCTAGTCAGTGTTTCAGGAGACAGATTGATCTCTATGCAAATTTCCTACACTTGCCTGACTATCTGTTTATAGCCAATTTGTCCAACACTGACAGTATTGCAGACAATCAATTCTACAGGGATCACATCACTAAACAGAAAAATAGGAATGCCATTGTATCTCAGAACCACTGTCTATCTCAATTTTCATTGTTGCATTTTCAAATTTTACTCAAAATTATCCTACCATTTTTTATCATTCCAAACCATTATACCAGTACCTGTTCATGACACAATAGAGCTACTAAGGAATGGTAAGTTCCATTCCAATTAACAAGAGTCACACTGGTTAAGCTTCAATTAATGAAACCTTAATCTGTTTTATATAATCCAGTATGTTAATCATGCATGTCATTCACATGAAACACTAACATTGGTATCAAGCTTTATATGCTTGATTTTCATATAAAGTCAAAGTTAAGTCCATTAATATATCACAAAACAAAGTCCATTAATATATCACAAAACAACGAAGTCCATGATATATCACAAAACAACGAAGTCCATTAATATATCACAAAACAACGAAGTCCATGATATATCACAAAACAAAGTCCATTAATACAGATTACAAAACAACGAAGTCCATGATATATCACAAAACAAAGTCCATTAACATAGATCACAAAACAAAGTCCATTAATACAGATCACAAAACAAAGTCCATTAACATAGATCACAAAACAAAGTCCATTAACATAGATCACAAAACAAAGTCCATTAATACAGATCACAAAACAAAGTCCATTAATACAGATCACAAAACAAAGTCCATTAATACAGATCACAAAACAAAGTCCATTAATACAGATCACAAAACAAAGTCCATTAACATAGATCACAAAACAAAGTCCATTAATACAGATCACAAAACAAAGTCCATTAATATAGATCACAAAACAAAGTCCATTAATACAGATCACAAAACAAAGTCCATTAACATAGATCACAAAACAAAGTCCATTAATACAGATCACAAAACAAAGTCCATTAATAAAGATCACAAAACAAAGTCCATTAATATAGATCACAAAACAAAGCCCATTAATATCGATCACAAAACTGAATCCATTAATAAAGATCACTAAACAAAGTCCCTTAATCTAAAGTTTCATAAGGGAACATCATCAAATTCACCTTTTTCACCCAAATAGTTTGCAAGAAAAGTTAACATAATATTACCATGCACTTATAACCCTCTTCAGATCAAGGCAAATATTTCAAAAGCAACAATTTTTAAAGATGAAAATTAGGTTATTTGTCACTTTCATGGCAGTATTATGTTCAGATTTAATTTGATCTGCATATTTTAACATCCCAATTTAATACAATTTCCTTGCTGTTCTAGAGCACAAGACTTAAATGACAGAAGGGGTATGTGTAAACTAACCAAATATTAACCAATCATATGAGAGTATGAACAGCAGGATGACAGGGTTATGATGACTTTGACAAGTCTTAGCAAAAAAAGTACATCCATTTTCATCATGTGGAACAGTTTGAAAATAATATCTAGGAAAGGTGATTTAAAGTGACAAGGATATTTCACATATAACTGTAAATAAGCTTCAACTGCGTAGTGTTCTATACAAAATATTGTGGGGACTTAATTCTATCCAACTTCCTCCATTTCCTTTTCACGAAAAAGCACTTAATAGCACAGTCACGTACGGATATCTATTACACCTTACGGATATCATAATGGTGCATATGAGTAATAATTGTAAAAATGAAAAGGTCTTTTCATAACACATATAATATACACACCCCCTGATGCAAACATCCAGGTGATGTGGATTAAATAGTCACCTGTAGTTTGGGGAGAAGGGAGGGTGTGTGTGTGTGAGTGTGTGTTTTCCTCACCTGCAACAGTCACATATTGTTCCCTCACTTACATGCCTCATTAATCAAAGCAATTCTTTTGGTGATCTGAGAGCAAAAGGAAAGTGGATGGGCAACTTATTTATACACCAGCCTATTACAATACAACTGTACCTGACATTAATTTAACAACAAAGTGAAATATCAAATATCACTGCAATTTTAGCGAACAGTTGTTACAAGTACCCTACATCAGGATTTTATTAGGCATGATATCAATTAAATCTCTCCCTATGAAGGGCAGCTATCAGCATCTTCATGCATTATCATGATATCAAGTGCCCTTGAGTAGGTGTTAAATCAAATCTTCCTTAATTCTACATACATTACAGGATAAGGACACAGTCATCATGATAGAAACCAGTCAGCATGTGTCTGGCAGGTATCCTCCTGAGCTCAGACATCCCTAAAATGGCTACAATAATATCATAAGCTAGTAAGTCTGATTGCCATTAGAAGCAGGTCAAATAATTCAGTTTTTAGATTAAGATTTTCACACTCAATGATATAATTAAGTCCCACACAGAAACAGGAAGTAGTTACCTAACACTGTCATACATGATAGAAGAGCCTTACTTATGTAATATTCATCTTTGAAATTTTTTAAATAATCATTTTGGCTATACAATCTGTCTGATTTACCTGTGGGTGGGGGACTGCACCTCCCCCCCCCTTCCACCTTTAAAAATCATTATCATACCTAGCTCCTCATTGCTTTAGAGTTTAATGACAGGTCTGGCTTACAGGATACAACATTCACAGTTAACCTTTGACCTATCCATACAAACTGGAAATAGCCAAATCACCACAAATTACCACTTCAACATATTAGCAAGTCAGCTATGTATATTCACTGGTAGGAAGTCAACACTAATCCTCTTACACTTTCAACTCCGTCTCCAGAGAAATAACAGATGACGTTCAGGAATTTTTGTGTAATTTCTTACTTTCCATTTTGATGGGGGCTAACATCAACTCCGATCTCACCCCTGGGACCCTCATATCTCCCCTTTAGAACCTTATAAAGATAAAGATCAATTTTTTAACATCTATTCAACCACCTCGGGTCAATAAATCTTTAACAAAACAGATTCAATATTTCTAAGACCGCAAAAGCGGTAAAATAAGAAAACTGTTAAAATGCCATTAAATTTTAGTTAAAGATGTTCTAATAATATTGTGAAAACATCATTAGAATAAGGTTAAAACAAGTTTAAGGCTGTGTAACATTCTGATGTGATGATGCATTACCAAAACTCACGACACATTCCGATTTAACTGCAAACCACTTCTCATACAATTGGTCAATTTTATTTTTAATCGTCAAAAATTCCTCCACATCCTTTACATGTCTAGGATGTTGTCAAGATGAAAAAAAAAACCTTGGCAATTTGTCATTCGAATAAAATATTACAACTCCTTTGCTGCAGTCATGACTCACTCATCTTGGGGCGTTTTATTTGGATCGTAAATCCTGAGAATTGTATGCATCATATCTAGACATCTCACACATAACCACAAACCACCAACATGTACTTTACAGGAAGACAATATGCATTTTGACTTTAAAATAATGTTATTGTACACAGTTCTTAGAAGTCCTAGATTATGTAATAGTCAAGCCTGGAGAAAACAGAACTGATCCTGAATGACAATTTTGTTCTTATTTCATTGTTTTTATTCAGATAACTCCTACATCAGCGATGATGAAAACTACCTTGAGAAACACAAAGTAGATGAGTTTGTATGGATGCCATTTAACAGAATGAAGAATCAATATGTTGTAGACAAATGAGATCTATGTGGTAATGCAACTGTAAATCCTACACCTTGAGGCCTAAAAAAAATCTTCCGTTTCTGTTAAACAAGACCGACTCTATTTTGCAGAGCAAATGAAAAAAAAAAAAAAATAAATAAAATAAAAAATTGAGGCTTTTCAAGGAAGAATGATCAACATCAGAATTTCTTCTCTATACTGCCTTATTGTATGCACATAAAGTATCTGATTTACAAGGTATCTTATTTTTTACTGACATGTTTTTAGTGATGATTTGTAAAATATTTAGTGACAAAACTCAGTCATCTGGAAAATAAATGATATCCAGTTTATCACATGTATCATCCTCTATCATATGTGGCCATCCCAATGTGTGGTGTGGTAATTATCATCAAGTACACACAATCTTCCTCATTGAATTCATTTCTAGTTAATAGGTTGTCTTCCTATTTGTATATCTGGGGCATTCACACTCACACCTATGTACAGCAATTTATAAATCTATGTATACCTATCAAGGGCTTTTCGAACCCTTTTTAACTTAACTCGCTAATCAATATCAGATCACATTTCCAGTGAAATATACATATCTATTGTAAGTTACACACAGTGCAATAAAGTCATAATCTACAAAGAACACTTCAATTGAACACTTACAAAGTCTACTTCTAAAAATCATTTGCTTTTAATTTTTAAGAATTTCATTTCTGTGGTTACCACTGTAAATCATAACTAGATATACTATAAAACAATAAATTTTCATGGGGGATTTATTTTGCGTGATTTCACTGTTATTCTCAATCCACAAATTCATGTCCATTTTATTAAGTGCAAATACATTTATGGAGCCATATTTTCACACAAAATCAAATGGCCACGAAAAAAAATCTTTTAAAAAACTAGTAAAATTGAGCACCTCAAATATACAGGATTTAACAGTATGTTTCAAATTCCTAAAGTTTAAATTCTGAAGTCTATTATCATTGCATACATATGTAATCCATTTTCCCCACCAGTTGTACATATCTAACAAAAGCAGGTAATTAGAGACCACCAGATCTTGAAATTCACAATTTTGGTAAAGAACCATATCACTTCCATCCTTGAAGAATATTTGCTTCTAATGTATCTGGATCTTGAAGGAAGATTTCTAAATTAGATTTTTTTTGCCTCTTTTGACCCTGCCCTTCAGGCCTTTGGAGGAAGAGGGGTGTATGAGGATTGTACAATGAATAATTTTGACTCAATTGAAGCCACGGAATATTCCTGTAAAAGTTTTCATTTGATTTCGTTGAGGAGTTTTTGAGAAGTCACAAATGTCAATTCTTTATGGATGCCGCCAGACAAAAAGCAATTGCAAATCATCACTTGAGACTTCGTCTCCTGTGATCATGTGACAGGTAAACCTACAGAACAGCACATGCTTGTTCTAAAACAAAGAACAAACAAAACAGTGTGACATCAAATTGCCAACAAATGTTATATTCTTCTTTAATGAGCCAATATCCATTGTCAGACATCATACATCTGCTCCCTGTGTTTTCACAGGATAAATTCAGTTGATCTGAAATAAGGGCATTTACAGGGGTAAATACGGCTCTACTTTAAATAAACCTGAGACACTGATGCTATAAATAATGCATTATATACAGGAAAATGTCAAGGATATCTTGATCATAAAGTTTGAATTGAAAATTGATCACCATCCCAATATTACCTAAATATATATACAGGCACGCACTGAATGGTGTTGAATTGTTACATACACACTGAACATTTTGGAAGGTTAAACTATAGCAAGTTTATGCTTAAGTCATCAGGTGCGGCACAGGTTACACAAAATTTTATCCAGTAATAAGCCCAGGGGGCAACAAAACAGTTGACTCAAATAGGGCCAAATTCAGGACAATGAAATAGGTTTTATTGAACTGTAATGGGGATATCGGCTTATTATTCCATTTTGGGAAAAATTATCAATTGGGCCCTACAAAACTTGTGGAAAAGTTTGCTGTCACTTTCATCAAAGGAAATTTCAAGACTGCCAATGTTTCTGCAAGGTCATCTCAAATTATTTGCATTAAATCTAATTATGGCAATAGCCTTGGTCCTAATGATTATTGTTTTCAATTAGGAAATCAATTTCAAGGACATCTTTATACTCTTGTGTATTTTTCAATTTTTAAATTCTTGTTAATTAAAAATTAAATATTGAACTAAAACATAATCACAGCTATGTATTCCATTGTAACAGTCATCAATAATTTCATTTTGAAATCATTTAATTAGACATTTTAAATTCAAAATAAAAATTTCATTTTAAAGAAGCTATCGTCTATTTCATATTTACCATTGACATTTCATCACCTAAATATGGTTTTGTTCAGTTTACACAGGAAAAAACACATTTGGCTATTGGCCAAACCTGCCTAAAAGGGAAGTGATGTTTGAAAAAACAGGAAGTGTAGATGATGTGGACCGGATACGAAAACTAGCTGTGACCTGCTGAAGAATATACAGATAAAAAGTATGTATCTGGCCACCATTTCACATAACTTACAATATTGTGTATTCTAGAGCGTATATAAGTTATTCAACATTCATCTCAAGTAAATAATGTACATACACCTATTGAACGATATAACTTATATGCATTATTGATTTTAAACTTAAATGATAATAATTTAATCAATAAAATGTCATGAAAAAATGAAATTTATAATAAATCTATTGTTGATATTTGGATAACATAATTCAAGAAATGTGAGAAATGCAAGTTTATTAATACCTTTTATATGACTGCCTGGCTTACTGACAGCTGTGAAATGATGTACTACTGTACATGCTAAATAAATGGGGAGTGCTATCTGTATTTAAGGAAGGTTCTAGAAGCTTTTCAGAAACTTCTCCTAAAAATTGAAAGTGAATATTGTGGTGAAAAAGTAAAGTTAAAACAAATGCAAATTTTGCCAAATATACAATAGCAACCAACATTCAGTTGTTAATCTTTAGCCTATGATCTCTAAGGATTTTATATACCAAACTGGAGAGTTGCGGGACTTATAAGCCTTTCTGAATTCCAAAATTATTCTCAAAACTTAATTTTGGGATGGGATACATATGTCAAATGGACAGCCAGGGCTCTCACACCCCATTTTGGGACTGGGGCCTGGGGCGCTTAGAATTGGGAAAAATAGGGGTCTAAATTGGGGAAAAAAATACCATTTTGCATATTCGGCCCCAAATCTGGCAGATTGAGAGCCTTGGCAGCATAAGCTGAGTTACTTGTAACTGTTAAGAGACAGTGAGCTAAAACTGAAATCAATTAATTCAGTTTTACATCAAGTAGTAAACTAAGCAGTCACATAAATGTATGTGGTGTGACTGTACACATTGAAGCAAAGGTAGAACCCTTGAAACTCTGGTTTAATAGTATCCTCATGCTATCAGTCTTCACCACACTGCCAAGTCAGCCATGATCAGTACTACATTGTGAATCAAGAAAACACAAGATCAACATTTCTTCATAATATTACAAAATAAAACTATATGGTCCCATCCAAGACCACTGACCATTGAAAAATCCGTTCAACACAATCTGTCAGCTGACCAATGGCTATCATCGTGTAAAACTACTAGACGACAAACTACAATGGATTTTTTTTGTCCCTCACTTATCTCACCTGTGTAGGTAGGGTCAGGTGTAAAAGGCCCAGGTGTGTACTAATGACTTTTTAATTGCTGTAGACACGAGATGGTGGATAAGAGCAGACCCATAAACTGTTACTCCATTACAGAGAGATGCACTGACCCATCTACTTACCTATTAACACTAAGGTAAAATTGTTAACTTGTGTACCTTTATATATCTCACCAGTGTAGCCACCATAAAGCCTGGTATGAGAAATGGACCTCAAACTGAGATTTGCTGAATAAGTATTACTAGAATGTAAAGGACTAGTAAAGAAAGCACAGACAAAATTCTTTGTCAAATTTTCAATGTGACCTGCCCATTTTATCATGATAAGACAAAAATTTACAAGAACATCATTAACGTTCAACAATAATCAACAGTGAGACTGTTCGAAGTTCAAAACATGACTCCATTTTGCATTTTGCAGCTGAAGGCTATAAAAAACAACAAGAACTCATCAATATGTCAACATAGTCATAATCTAAACTCAAATTCAATAAAACTCACACACACACATGTATAAAAAGAGAGCTTGACATGGAAGTGTCATGAAACAGAAATTGTGACAGTGAATATAGTAAGCCATTGTCAATACATGGATACCATCAAAACCGTCATCCTATACTGATAATTCTTATGAAATTATTTCCCGTAGGAAAAAAAATCATAAAATTTCCAGTAGGATATAACTAATGTTATACTCAAAAATGCAATTTTACTATGAAAATTACAGTAAAGTCTAAAAAAATATTCCTCCCCAGGAAGAAATGTGAGACTCATTTTGGTAATTTGAGCACCTTAAGATGCTTCCATTTATGAAGAGTATTTGATTCTACAATATCTGGGTTTTGAGGTCACTCTTAATTCTAACCAAGTTTGAAATATATTAAAAAATCTAGTTTTCATATATAAACTATAGTAACTTTACCCCCTCCCCACGCAGAAACATGAATTTAGGGCCATTAAATTCACAATTTTGGTAAAGCACCTCTAAATGCTTTCATTCATGAAGCGTATTTGATTCTACCATATCTGGGTCTAGAGAAGAAGATTTTTGAAATCCTAGTCAATTTGACAACTTTTGGCCCCGCCCCCTCAGGCCCCTGGGTGATGGGGACCTTATAATACACAGGCTTAGTTCATGTTAGGCTAGTAAAGATTTCTGCAAAATTTCATTGAATTCGGATCAGGGGTTTTTGAGAAGAAGTAGAAAGTGTTAAATTGTTTACAGACGCACAACGCCCGATGAAGGGTATTAGAATAGATCACCATGAGATTTTGTCTCAGGTGACCTAATAAGACCAAGAGTTTCGAAAGAGTACTTTCTTAGATGATAAATGTAGATGAGTGAAAAAAATCTTGTGTTTAAACTATTTGACACTGTTTACTTTCTTTTTTGCTCATAAGAATTTTTTATCTGCGAGAAACTTAAAAACAACAAGTTAAGTCAACAAACTATAAATCTAACTATTCAGAATAAGATCTTATTCCAACTGAACTAAGAAGACTGATTTCCAAGTCCTTGCTTTGTTTAATGCTGCTCTTCAGGGGAAATACTTTACATATAATTTATCCACTATACACACTGGCTCTATCCAATATATTCGGAAGTATTTTACTCAAGAATAAAATAATATAGAGTTACAATACTAGAGACTTTCAGATCATTTAGTCATCACATGTTGATTACTCCATCTCCAGACTAAGATTCAACAAATTAAACATTTTCCATTTAAATTAGCCATCTCAAAGAAATAAAAAAAAATGCATGTTTCCTGATTCGTATTTGCAAAAAAATTTGGATAGGTAAATATGAGTTTAAAGTGCTTCTTGAAAGGAAGGGGTGAAACATTGTGAATCTCCAATCTCTCTTTGCTATTCAAAATCACTTAAAAGAGATAACAGTCCTGTTATGTTTTTATCTTCTTTCCTCCACAGCAAGCGAGACAGACTTATATTAATTTTGTTTGCTACTAGTAAGTAAATATTTAACTTCACACTAGCTTCATGTCCTCATACATTAATGTATTACAGCTCACATTTTATGTTTATTTTTAAGGTCAGAATTAATCATTACTAATGTTCAGTGTATATTTGAAATAATCAAATGGAAGAGTAGGTTTCATAATGTGCATCTTATGGAAATTAACATGTATTATAACAGCCCAACTTAAAAAGTTATCTGAAAAAGTAGGCACAAAAAATTGGGTCAGTTGGGAATCAAATACTTTTTCTTTTCACTGATGAGCTTGTCACTGGATAAATTTCGCAGTACGTGCGATTTCCATAAAAAAAAAATTTAAAAATCTAATTTAATTAATATAAATACAAGGCTTTTTTTATCCAACGATAAATTTCTGATACATTATATATCACCTTTTATTTAACATGACTGCCAGGGTCTTACTATATGTGTTCATGTCACAACAGCATAATGAACCTTAAAAAGATGACCTTTGAACTCATAAAGCTCATCAGGCCTTTCTTTGATCTATAAAGTGAACTGTTCTACCGAGACCCTTTTAAAATAATTATCATAAATCAATTAAATAAGTTTTCTTTAATTGGTTTGACCTTAATTCTTGGTACATGAGAAGAACTATAAGTGGTATTTCATTTGAGACCTACTTTTAAGAGATATCTGAT
The DNA here is from genome assembly GCF_031769215.1 of Ylistrum balloti. Taxonomy (NCBI): domain Eukaryota; kingdom Metazoa; phylum Mollusca; class Bivalvia; order Pectinida; family Pectinidae; genus Ylistrum; species Ylistrum balloti. The sequence continues at coordinate 602,205 of NW_026781950.1, read as the reverse complement.
TTGATTATAATATATAATATATATATATGTTAATCGTGTCAGTGATCACTGAATAAGGTCAATCCAGTACATAGTTATTTTGAGATTCATTGTTTGACTTGCTGTTTTGTCTATTAAAGAGTCTCCTCAGTAGAGTAGAGGGAGTGAATGAGAAAGTACACAATGTTGAGGTGTTTCTGTCTAATTTACAAGACCGCATTAAAGAAAAATCGTGATACGTTTTAAAGTCTTGCTGAGACCAGAAAGTTTGCCTGTAGTCTTAGTCCACTGATGTGTTATTGCAGGGAAATTTATGTTTATAGTATGAGTGAACTTGAGTTTTTACCATCAAAACTGTAAAGCAACCTTCAGCAAACACTTTCATTAAGGAAGTATTGTATGAAGTTTCGGTTAAACTGGCCAAAGCAAATTCTAGTGACCTTCACCTTTAAAGCTGAAAAGCAGACCCATCCATGCACTTCCAATAAGGAAGCAGTATATTAAGTTTGAGCTGGATCGGGCCAAATAAACTCAAGTTATAACATAGAAACAAAAAAACCAAACGTTGGTTGAAATAAATGATTTTCTATTTATAGCAACAGTAACCTTGACCTTTGACCTCAGAATATGCAAAAATAAATCAAGCCAGCACTTCCTTCGAGGTAACACTGGATAAAGTCTGAGAGCATGTGGCCCAATACAACTCAAGATATTGTGCATTAACTGATTTTCTGTTTATAGGAACAGTGACCTTGACCTTGGGAGATGAAAAGCTAGATAACCCAAGCAAGCACTTCCTTCATGGAGCCTTGGCATAAAATATGAGTATCATTGGCCCAACAGAATTTGAGATAATAATGTACAGAAACCCAAAAACGGACAGACAGACAGACAGACAGTCAGATTACTATAGGGCACCCTCATCTCAATGCAGGGCCCTAATTAAGAATGATCTCAATTCTGCGGAAAAGATTATCAAGGATGCAAACACAATGGTTGACAAGTTATTGCCATCATCATAATTTTTCCCCAAGGGTTTAGATAATTTTGATTCACTCTCAAGAGGGTGAATGATTATATTATTTTTTTGTATTTTTACTAATGTTAAATCATTATCTAATGCTAGGACTTCTCAACATGATGTCAGTGAATTGTTGCTGTGACCTGAATATTCTGACAGGGAAATCCCCTCGTAAGTAACTTGAAGTCATGCAAGATCTGCTATATACCTGTATAACCTCATTCCATTATTTACCTACACACCTGTGGTACATAGACCTGGAAATATATATCTACCTACACACCGCCAACAGTAATGATTAATTATTGACGACGGCTTAATCCAGATGAGAAGGACCATAAGTACACAGTAGTATTAATTGTCTACAGATAAATCAATGGAGCCAGCTGTGTAAGACAGTAACGCCATCTTTACTGCAGCATCTAAACAAAGATGTTTGTCCACCTATAAGCATCAAATGAAGTGGTAGGACACATCCTAAATATTCGCTAAACTAATTGTTTAATCCTAACAAATGTGTATACAATTTTTTGTAATCAATCATCAATACTTTAATATTTTCTGGTGTTCAAGTGAAACAAAATTTCATATTACACATATAAACAAGTCAACAGCCACTGTAAATTCTAGGTAAGTGAGGTATTTCAGGTCAGTGTAATGACAAATTAAATATTACTGAAAAAGAGAGGCATTTACTTTCTACAAATAAAAATAAACACAAAATCAGTCCATTATATAATCAATTCTGGAGTTTCAGTGATGTGGCCCCTATTTCTGAAGTTAAAACAAAATGTTTCTAGTTTCCATATACACACACACGCACGCACGCACGCACGCACGCACACACACACACCACATTGAGACAATACTCACACTTTGGCCTCCTCCAAGTGACACAGGTACTCATAAGCAATGTTCTGTTTTCTCTTTGTGTCCATCTCCTCTGCAGTAAGTCTCCCGCCATCCGCTGTGTTGTGAATAAAAACACAAATTTACTCAAAATACACAACTTTGAATTTTCTTTTTCGAATTGTACTAATTGATGAAGAACAAGCGATTAAGTCAAGGAACTGTTACTCCAAATGCTCTTGATACTATCAGAGACCTTGACCTTCGACCTTTTACTTGAGAAGAAATCAAAAGCAAGCATATTCCTAAAAGAGGCAACATTACATACTGTGGTTGTGTGTGACTTTAGATCTCACAAATATCACCAAGATGGTTTAAGTTAGATGTTAACCAAGGGGGCTGTGATAGCACAAACATATTAGAAGATCTGAGCTATGAGCTCCGAGGTTGTTTTGAGTTTCACAGGAAGCTGATACCACAGACAGTCCTGCACTGTTCTGAAGGTATCCATGGTTGAGACTCGCTTACTATGGTAAACCTCTTGCATGATGTTCACAAAGGTAGTCGTCATTTACTATTTGGAGACATCACCTCAAAATGACAACAGTTGTTCAAAGTGGCAATAACACAAAAAACAAAGAAAAAATGCCCAATCCCTACGTGAAAAGACATGAGACTGCTTATTAGGGCACCAGATATCAGACTAGTATCTATCTAATGATGGTGGGCTAAAAATGGCCCTTTAGCCTCAATTTGGAATAAAACATCCACTATATAGCTAAGGTTGTCTAGAAGATATGGAATAACACCCATTGTAGAAAAAGGTGAATTATTGGCCTATTTAGAGAAATGCAGCTAGCATGTTTTTAATGAAAATATATGAATTAGCTCTGTTTGGAGGAACTATTCCCAATTTAGGGGAAATTTCCCCATGTTTTCAGTATATTTTCTTGACGGGGAATCAGTTTATATTCAGAGGGGATAACATTCTACAGAGCAACTTCCAAAAACCAATCTTCCTTGAAACCGATCACCGTTTGAAACCGAATGAAATGGTGATATACAGAATATCTATTTTTAGATTTTAGATTTCCACAATTTATAATTGTGAATCACTCTTTGAGGAAGCACAAAATAAGTCATTACTGTCATGTTGACCAAAAGTTGTTGATATAACAGACAACAAAGGGCAATTTATCAAGATCCTCAGTGGAACATTTCAAAGTTTGCAAATGAATTATACACCGACAATCCTTTATATCACTGATATGTTTCAAAATTGAAAAATAAAAATTATTGAACTTGTTTTGGCTTGGGAGCCTTCAAAGATTGCAACACACAGATATATGGCCTGACGCCACATACGATTTACTCAACAATATCTCTATCGGTGTCTGTACTATTAAACATTAGCGAAGGCTCCTGCATGCTGACAAAATTCTTATAGTTCCATATTACTAATTGCAAGTTACACGAAGCCATTCTTATCGTAACCAAGCATGGCAGAAATTCTAGAATTTGACCTGATGACCTATTGATACCAGGATGCAGACTATTATAAACTTCTGCTATGACTTCCGAAGCAAACACTAAAGTTCAGAAGATATTATTGTGATTCATATTAAAAGGCTAGATTAATTAAAAACAAGATGTTTTTTCTTTTCTTTTTATTTCAATCTTAAAATCATACTGAATATGGTTGCAAATGACGGTTCTAGACGATCTGTTTGTCACAAACAAAATGGACAGGTACTTGGTACTGACATCTTGTACTGGTGTACTCGTATCCTTGGTTTAAATTACTATTCTGTACTTTTTCTGGAAGCGCCAGGTCACAGCAACCAAAAATATCAGGGTAGGAGGTCATGAGGTCAATAGTACGAGTAACACACCTCAACAAAATGACCATTCCGAAATACATTACTGTCCAGAATCTTTGTCCAGACGATACACTTCATTTAAATGTTTTTTATTTATTCTGTCAGGTTTTTTTTTTCATCCACATGTAAGCTGCATTGGTATTGAAGCCAAGGAAAAAAAGCCACAGTTTATAAACCAGAAAATAAGGTAGATATTACAGAATCACAGTATGTCTGTCTGGATGAAAAGGTGAACTTGCCTCAGATTGCTATCATTAAGCAGCACTTTCTGTCCAAATTTACAGTGCCCCATAATATCAAACTTCCGAAAACATTTCAACCAAGTACTGCATTTAAGGCTCCAGACTTTCTATAAATATCTGTGACACAGGGCTTAGAAATTAACATCCCAGTAGAGCGATGTTATCTAGCAGCACACCTGAACAACTATGATCAATTTATTTCCATATATTGTTAGGTAGAAAGTCTCCAGCCCAGCGAGACAAGTATTTCATTACATCACCAAGTCTGGCCCAAGATTACAGTTATCAACTCAGATATTTGAAATATCACAAACTCTTATATTCTAATTGCTTTACAATGTATACATATCCTATCGAAACACAGATAAGAAAGGGTCTCAAAAATCTTTTTTTATTCAAAACCACTAAATCAAAGTTCATCATGTTAACACATCTGGATTTTGAAATAAATATGCATTCACAATTGAACTTCAGAACATTGATGTTAAGACAATATACCATACATAGTCAGAAACCTGAAACATCGATAGGGAAACAGTGATTGACAGCTGAAATTAAACTGGACACAGCAACAATAACTGGTCCCCAGGAATCACATGAGGACAAAAAGGCCATGACCTTATGTCTGTAGGGAGGGATACAAGATCAAACTTTTCATGATCAACTTCACAATGTGAAACTAAAGAACAAAATATACCTTATTCATAGTTCAAGTTCAGCAATGGGACATAACTATGTATACGATAGAACCTGAGAAAGAGGTGAAAAGTTCAATCACGATACATATCAAATTTCAATGTTTACAATGTATTTTTCAATATCTTTTTGTTTTTTCAACAAGACTCATAATTTAGTATATTGAAGTTGCTAACAATTGTCAATGAGTTTTCATATGCTTTTTATTTTCTTTAGAGTAGGCAAGAAAGACTTAACCCCATACTCATCGATAATTATGTTCAGTTGTTAGTGAAGAAAAATCAAAACATTAATGACACCAACGAAAAATGTATGAAGTTAAAGAAACATTTTCATGGAGGTTCTTGACATGGTGACAATGACCAGGAATTCCAGGAAAGTAAGCATTTTATGCTTCATCACCAACAAGTCATGTAAATCTTGGTCAAATCAAGAAGATAAATATCACCTGACAATCCTGATTGAGAACCAGGTGTAGATGTAGATAGCATGATATGAAAGATTCCCTATGTAAGGCGATAGACACTGACACTTGTATGTATGCAGCACATTTTGTGTAATGAATATGAAGGGTTCGTAAAACATGTTTACTTTAAAATGCAAAACCAGTTAATCAGGGTTCTGTACGTGTTGGATTAAAGCCTAAGTCTGACTGCTCAGCCTATATGACAAGTTTACCTGTGGAAGGTCTTACTGAAATTGCCCTTAGCATGTGTTCATGTCAGTTTTAAACTCTTTACATCAGAAAAGGTGACAAGAAATTTTAGAAAACTTGTCCGCTAGCAGACATTATTTTGTTGATTTTCATGTAACACTTATGTCCTTATATCATTTAATATGTCTTTTATAACCTTATCAGGAAAAATAAATATACAAGTTACATGTTGGATAAAAAAAAAACTAGGTCGCTGGTATCAGGGCTTTAACTACTTTTTTCAAACAACATATCTTTTTCATGACTTTGAAATATTTTAATTCTAATTTCTGTAACAGAATATCACATGACACTTGATTAAAAAATATAGAATCAATTTCCAAAATTTTCTAATTGTTTTTGTGCTTCAGTTCCTACATACACATACTATATTACTTCCTGTTTCTAGATTCTATTAATCACCTACCACCAACTGAATCAATATCACACAGAAGCCATGAAGATCTGTATATATACATCTTCCTGTGTGCAAGATACTGTCATTTACAACCATTTCCTCAAATTATCTATCTAATTGTATTATTTCAACATACAATAACACCAACTTTTAAATTTTAAGAATGCCTCATTTCAGCAGTGAATTGGGAAGGAATTCTTCTAAAGCAAATAGCAAACTTGGGGAATTTGACTTTAACAGTCCCAATAACACCCCCCCCCCCCCAAAAAAAAAACATAAAAATAAAGCTATATTGCAGGGCTCTCACACCCCATTTTGGGACTGGGGCCCGCTGCCCTTAGAATTGGGAAAAATAGCTGCATTTTCCTTAGAATTGGGAAAACCTGGGGTTTGCATTGGGAATGGGGCAGAATATCGGTCCCAAATCTGACAGGTCAAAAGCCCTGTATTGTAACAGTTCAAAATAACTGATAGGTTCAAGGGCCCTTTAAAAGACGAGTCAATCTCATTCATTTAACTATAAAACCTGTCAATCTATAGTAATTTCATTTTTATCCTGTTCAAAACACTTTTATATGTATCCATCGAGATTAAAAGACTTAATCTGTGACAAAAACATGGTACAAGTGTAAAATGTGCAAACGAACATTTGGCAGAGATAATGATTATAAGAGACATATGAAAAATATCTACCCAGGGTACATAGTCAACCGGCAGTATAGGAGGATAGCGAAGCAGGAAGCTGTCAAACCAGACATCAAAAGACTGTTTGAAGTCCTGACAAAAAAGCAATTGGTGAGTGTAAAGTTCAGGACGAGGCCAGCCACTAGGATCAACGCCAGCGGCCCTCCAATGAGACCAGTGCTAGTTGAAACGAAGGTTTTATTAAGGCAAGACTTGGCATTAAGTGATTCGGAGAGCACAGCCTCTACTCCCAATTCATCCGAAGCGAAGGAGGAGGAGCCTGTGGATTACCGGAAATTGAATTACTTATCGGAATCCAAGTCAACTGTGTGTTTAGATGAAAATTACTGAACTAGGTTAATTGTTTATATTCTTGCTATAATTTTCACTATATAACCGTGAAGGAATTGACCGTCAAACATTATGTTTTCTCAATGGACAGTAATAGTGAATAGAGTTATTGGCCTTAATTGTTAACGTCATAATTAACAATGTACTTTAGGGGATAATTTTTATGGTAGTGTTGTCCTGATGAAGTCCTATAATAAAGGCGAAACCGGAAGACCAACTACCGAATAAAAATTTTGAAGAACCCGTCTCCAGCTTTTGGGTTGATTCATCCCTATTTAAGCTCACCCCTTCTCATCAATCCCCTGCATACCCTAGGGGTATCCAGGCGGGAAGCAAAGAACCTGCAGTCCTCCATTGATAGCAACAGCAGCGTTGGCTCTATCCTTTATATATGAAACTATTGATATTACCTTATAATAGTATTAGATGTAAACAAGGCCTTGAGGATATTTTTTTCTTCATCCAAATTCCCTTCTTTTTTTTTGCTTTTTACATAAATATGAGAAAGTAAAGCATTAGAGATTTCAGTTGGTATTTAAATCTGGACATTTATTTTTTATCTGGCTTTTCAGTTTCAGAATTTTCAGCAGTAACCATTGAAAAAGCTCCTCCCAGTGGTAGAATTTGAAAGAATCATAAATGATCTTTCTAATCAGACAACTAAAAGTTTTAAAGATTCTGAGAGAAACACCTAGATAATTGAGATTTTATTGTATCTGCTAGGAAAATCTGATTTCAATGTAAGATTAGAAAATCTCACATCAATAATCAGATATAAAACGTAGACAATTTTCCTCACCTAACATGCCTTTCTAGAAATTTAAAGAGGTCTATATAATCAGCCTGGATCTACGCTCAAGGTTTTTACTCTTTCAAATCTTCATTTTAAGAGTCATAGTATGAAGCAGGAAACAAAGTTATTTGTACATGTAACAGGACTTGCTGATATCTGTTTGGTAAATCTGATGTTTGATAATAATGACACTTAAATCACCTGCTGGTGATACAACATAAAATCACACTTTGAACTTTAACCCAATTTCTGTAACCTTGACAGTCTGACTGAATTAAGTGAGTGTTTTGAAATAGTTGTACAACTCTTCATTTGAAAAACTGATTTTTTTTCAATTATGATATAAAATTAATTGAATTTTGACTATACAGAAATCTAAAAGTTTGATACAAAACATTTTGGATCTAAATGACATTTTATAAAGCTTGACCTTGGCTCTCTAGATCTCTTGTGTTTTATATCTGAGAAGTATGTGAAATCAGAGAATTGCTGTAAGTTGACACTGGTTTGGTATAAGACCTTAATTTGTTCCAGTTGGACCCTGATTCTCAAGTGCTTCCGTCAGATAATGATCACAGCCAGCAGTAGTAAATCGCACTGACACAGTAATATATGGCATGTCATTCAAATTCCATGTGGAGTTCAGTCCACAGCATGAAGTTGTTTACTATAACATGCTTTTAAATTAACATAATCACTGTGACCTAGTCCGAATTTCCCAACTACGCACTACATAGTAGATATGTATACATGGACCCCCACGATTTGTGCATAAAACTTACTTAAAAGTACATGACTGTGGGTGAGAATTCATTACATGAAGTAGACCTGTATGTGTCATACTTAAATCTGTGTAACCTATGTAAATTCTATGTTGATACATACAGTTCTGAATTGGTAAATATACTGTTCATTAATTTGGGCCAAGAGTGGTGAAGGAGAAGGTAAGGAGGGGAAAATGGAAATAAATTGTTTAGTGATTATGGTATGATTATGACATCACAGTGATTTCCTTGTTTGAAACTATTTACCTGTTGTATACTACAAGATGTGATGTGTTTATTCCAAGACTGACTCACAACAAAATGTACTTGCAACTTTACAGGTCTACCCACCTGTGTTTACATGTATGGAGTGCTGTCAAGTTAGACCAACAAGGTACTCTGTTATATAACACTTGTACACAGGTAAACATTTACCTGAGAAAGGATGTCAGGGTGTCTGGAACTTTTTACCTTTCTAATCATATCTGTATTTATATTTAGTCTAGTACACAGGTGTATGTCTAGCAGCAGATTGCTAAATCTACAGTCTATCAACTTTAACAAAATTAGCATTTAACGACCTTTGGGACAAAGACGATCAAATGTATCAGTGTTTTATATCCACTGTATATATATATATTGGAAGCTTTCAGTCGGTAATTTTATCTGATTAAAAACTTGTCTGTCCAGAAAGCTTACTGTCATTACTAATATAACGTCCCTGTTTCAATTAAGATCCAGTTATGTTGAATGTACAACTAAGATTACGTATAGCCTACTTTGAAAGAAAAGGTTGGGGCTAGGCACCATTACATATGACATGTCTACATCAAGAATAAGGCATTTACACACGACTTTTTTCTCTTGAACTTTCATAATATAAATATAACTGTACTAATCCATGTGTAACGACCTGTGACCAATGACATGTGGCCGCTGATTGATTTGTTTACCCTGCTGAATGGCAGGTATGACTTCAGGCTGTTTGCCTTCTGTGCCAGAGACCGGCGCGCTCCAATACACAAGCTTTCATATACACACTCATAACATTCGTGCGACATGAGATAGCCAAGAAAATCAGTAAAAATGGACAGCAAACTTACATCTCAGTCTTTCTCTGGGACCTGGATGACCATCGGTAACCTCCATTTCTGACATAGTGTGTTGACTTCAGTGACACACGTTCATAAATATTCAGTCCGCCAAAATAGAATTTACACACAATATTCCCTTTGAAATAAAAGTGCTTATTTCCATGCAAATGACATCAAACCAAAAATGAACAACACTTTCAGTCCCTTGCTAGTTGTATAATCCAGTTGCTTTAAAACTTTCTAATCCAGAATGACAACGAGTATTCGGCATCGTTAATATTCTCCTTTTCTAATGTCTTGTGTACAGTCAGTTGAATGAGGCGCGACCCGCAGAGTTCAAACTATTTCCGCGGGAATTGTGGGTATGTTCACCTTCTGCCTTTGACCTTTTAGTTATAGGAAAACTCACCAGACGGCACTGAAAACAGGTTGTTTACAAATGGCGACGACCGTGAACTGAAGCAACAGGTAAACTATCGATTAAAACTATTAGTGACATCATTTCTATCTGATATACTAGCTGTGTTGTACAATGCCAAACTAAATTGCAACTAACGTCACTTGATTATTTCTTGATTGATTTTAAACTCGAAACTTTCATAATGACAAGAAAAATGGTAAGCCTGGTTCGTTGCCAAGACATGTTTCAACAAATATTGTGAAATATTTCTTGAAGATCTAATAAAATTTGGCTGTGTTATAGGTCAGTTGTAACGAATTTATGACTGAAACTGTGATTTTTTAAATTCCAAGTGGGACATGCCGAAGAAGATCAATGTTAGAAAGAAAAATAAGAAAAACATTAATCTGGTCACAGAATAATCAATTTTCGAAAGACTTAGATAAGAAAACTTAAGTTTTATCACGTGAAGTCATACCAAGAATTTTAAGCGTTTAAAAGGCATAATTTTTGTTTAGTTCATTTTTTAAAAATGTTTTCAAGATTAAATTCAGATGATTTTTAATGTACTTCAGTGTTTTCCAGTTTAGTTCAAACAATATTTTGTTTTCCAACATGGACACATTACAAGTACAAATAAAGATATAAAAATTGGATTGGAAAGCACTCCAGACGATTACTGTCAGTATGGCCAAATATTGTTAAAATGTTACACAGTATGTAACATTAAAGTATAGTGTATTGTGTTTAGTAAATAAAGATGCTTAAAAAATTGAGGCAAAGTCAATTTTTTCATGGTTTGAAATTTACAAATAATTGATTGTTTATTGATCACCATTGCACATTGATGGCATTTTGCCCCCATTTCCCCTCTTTTCTTTGTTTGCTTTTGTTGTCCCCTCAAAATGTTTGATATTATTTTATAAAAAAAAAGCAAACAAAGAAATAAACATGTTGATGGAAACAAAGACAAAAAACAAATAACAAAAAAAAAAAAAAAAAAAAAAACTTACCTACAAGAATCTTCAAACATTTCTCCAATTCTTCTCTTATGTGGTTTTTATCTTATGACTAAATTATTGCAATCATGAATGCTGTGTAATTCTGACCTCATTAGAATTAACATCAAATTATTCATCATTGTTTTAATGACCTTGGGGTTCTTTCCCTAGTGAATTACCAGTGAATTGTGTCCATTGAGGATTCCACCTGCATTTTGCAAACCATGAAAATTTTGATGATATCATTGTTGTGTTACAACCAAGTGTCCTTTAGATATAATTCTGACATTAAAGTACATGTATTTTAATTATAAGAAAAAGTGAAATCAGAACATTTCTAGATTTAAATTACAAGTTTAGTTGGAACATAGACCATCAATTGTATATTTGATCTTCAATTTGGACTGAAGAAATTGAACAAAATTTGACAATTGAGCAAACAAAAAAATCTTCCTTCATATATTAAATAAATGAATAAACTTTATCTATTTTACAACAAATGTGAAACAAGTTTTTGCAACTTATATTAATCACTCTTTTTGACCTGGATGGAAGTATACCAGGGGTCTTACTGTGGGGAAAAAACCAGATTACAAAGGGAAAACTCACATGGTCAGGCAGGTAGCCCCATACCTTTTCAGGTCCATTCCAGGAATCCGACCCCAATCAGCTAGGTGAAAGGCATGTGCATTACCTCTGCGCCACCCAACTACCTGTCTGTTGTAGTGCAATATTTCTCTCTTATATGAGTATGGAAAAGACTATAAGAAAGATTCAGTTCTTTAAAAAAAACTTTATTAAGATATTACAAAATGTGGATGTACATCATATCATGCAAATGATTAAGTATGTTAATTTTAAAAATTCAAATGAATTAGTATTAAATAAATGTATTCCAGTTTGATGAATTTCTGCCATAGTGTTTGCTTGAGATGGAAAAAAGGAGAGAGATATCAAGAAATTAGATAGAAAATGTATAACATTAACCAGAAACATGTAATATATATTATACGTCCCTGCATCAATTGATTACCCAGAATATTCCTGGGATAAGGAAGAGTTCCCTCCCTTCGTACCTGAAACCACACTTGATTCCATTCATAATAGTATTTAATGCCAATGGTAATCTGATTTTACTGTTTCTTGAGAGCAAATTTTCATAGAAAATTTCCATTTCTTAAATCACAGTTGAGAATGCATTATCGACTTATCCATTGCGAAAAAAACTAATTAGATATTCTCAAAACATCAGAATTAATCAGGTAAGCTCATAACACCTTTGGAAGAGCTAGTTACAACTGCTTTATTCTAACTATTTAAACATTGACGCTCTTTTCCCCTTTCTGGTATGTGCTATTCCTCATCCATGGAATCTTTTCTCTCTACAATGTTCGAGAGTTGGAGAGCTTCGGCTCGCTTACAATGTATATTCAAGTGTTCTTATAAATGCTAGTTTACTGCATCTTTGTCAGAAAATGAGGTGCTAGTAAGGCTGTTTAAATTTATCAGACAGTGTGTACTTGATACTGATATGCCAGTTTGTGACTTGCAGATGCCACATGCATGTTCAACTAAGGTTTATATTTGTTTGTCTTTCTGAGCCAGTGAACTTTTTCCTGGCAGCATGCGCTTGCCTTAGCTGTGTTTACACAATCTGCACAGAATCAAGTTGCTACGCCACCTTGCTATTTTGAAGGATAAAATTGTGCTAGTAGCCCATATTCTTTGACCATCTGGTTTTTAGCATAAAACTTTTTGACTTTAAAAGTAATCAGACATTCATTATATGATTTGTTTCCTTCCATTAACTAAACATCTGAATCAATGAGTTCCTGTAATATACAATACATTAATTACTAAACCAACACAACCAGTTGTCTAAGTTGTGAGATTTCTTTTCTTAATTTGTCCTCCAGCAGTTTTTGTTTCCCTTCGAGAACTGTTTTGGCATTTGATATGCTATCATGGACAGAAGTGAAGCCTTCACGGAATTCACGTTTAGATTTTGCCAGCTCCTCCTGGTGGTGACGGCTATGAACTTCTAATCTGTGCACCATTCGCTTTTCTACATGCTGAAAGTGTAAAGCACAAATGAAAAGTATATATACACATGTAACAAAGACTGTTTTCATTAAAATGTTTTGCCTCCAAAAATGACCCACATTTCATCAATTTATAGATTTTGTTGTGATATAGTTATGTTACAGACACTTGAATATTTCAGAAAATCATACATGTTTGAAAATTTAGTGAGAACATGCTGTGAAACAGTTTGATCACTGAAATCAAATTGTCAGTGTTTGTTAAGGAAATGTACAAAATATTTGTGCTTATTACCATCTAGTAATCCCAAATCATATAGAATTTCCTTGTATGGGTGTGTTTGTTATTTAGTAAAAAAAATGCTGGCAAGATTTGTTCTGTGAAACATTTAAATATTTCTCTGCGTACTAAGCTTTTGTATTTTACATAGGTAATTGGTGAGTTAAGATCTTTTTTCACATTTAAGATGATCCAGCAGAAGAAGTGGAAACTGACAGAAAAAGAATAAAACCCATGTTAGTACCACGAAATGGAGTTACTATCTAGAATTAAAACTTTGCATACAAAATACTGTAATAACGAAAAGTGGGTGGTGGGGTGGAGGGGAACACCTTATAGAGGCCTATTATAAAAGCAGGATACACCTCCTTACAGAGAACTATAGTTATATGGGGACCAGGTACCCCTAACTGTGCTGCAATCTTAAGTTGGGACATTTCAATTATCCTTTTGAAAGTCTTATATTATGGAAGTTTGTGTAGAAGGCAAGGTGATTGTGACTTACCGCCTGTAGGTCTCGTAAAATCTCCCTGTCAGCCATCACAACTTCCTCCAGGTGATGAAGTCGGCTACTGAATGTGTTGGCTGTATCACCCATTGTTCTCTCCAAACGATTCTATACGAGTTAAAGATTGAAAAAAAATTAACAATTGTGATTTTTACAGGATTTCTTTTTTTTATTATTCTGCCAGGGTTTTTTTTCCTCCAAATAAAACCCACACAAACATATATGCTACACCCCTGACCGCAGAGGGAAAAAACGTAGCTTATAACCTGATATATAGAGTATAGAATGAATGAAGTTTTCCTTATCAGTCTTCATTATTTATCTGTCAGAAGGTTAACTTTTGGATTAGTCTGTCTGTCATGCTGTCTGTCTGTCTGCCTGCCTGCCTGCCTGCCTGTCTGTCTTCCCGCCTGTCCATCTTGCCATCCAGGTGTCCATCCAAGTGTCATGGTGTCCATCTGTCAGTTTTAGTTTGTGAAAATGCCAACAAATGTATAAACTTATTGTACTTAGCCCACCATCTACTTTGTATCAGAAACTATGTGTGGAACCCCTGGGGATATTGGTGAATAAAGACAACATCAGTTCCCTTTTACACTCAGTGTTAAAACATTTGAACAAGATTTTAACAGGGTCCTCCAAATAGTCATGATGTTAATTATCAATTTCTAATTAGTTTGGTTTTTATGTAAAATTGATCAGAATCTCTCTTGAACTTTATCCTGTATTATTCATTGTCTCCTCCTACACACATACAAGCAACTGTCCAAACAATGCTGTCAGTGATGCTGTCACTGCTTGTGACATTTGAAGTTGCTAGGCAACACAGCTCACAAAATTTTGTGCAGTTGACTTTTTGTGGACTGGTTTTTTAATGATGTAAGGCAAAAGAAACGATGAAAAATTCAGTATCATCTGTCGTCATTATTTGAAATGTTTTTACAACACAAATCACAGAAATGTACATCATTGATTTCTAAATCAATCAGTCTCACTAGTTGTAGTACAGTGTATTGATCTTTCTGTCCCAGATGTAATATTTTCAGATCAAATATTTATGACAACCTACTTCCAGGTATTCAAACTACCTGCATCACTAGAATCCAGAGACAGAATCCATTGTTGTAACTCTTCGTCACTCAAGGGGACTGTATATACCCAAATATATAGTGTGGTGCATTTATTTTTGTTCGTTGTGTTTATTGCCATGTATAAAAAGGGTCATTTTGAGGCAGTATCTCCTTAAAGCTGGTTGTTACCTGACTGAAAAAACTTAACTATAATCAAGGGACAGATTCAATCCCTTTGATTCCTCATCACTCTAGGGGATTGTATACACTCAAAACTTAACCATAATCAAGGGACAGATTCAATCCCTTTGATTCCTTATCACTCTAGGGGATTGTATACACTCAAAACTTAACTATAATCAAGGGACAGGGACAGATTCAATCCCTTTGATTCCTTATCACTCTAGGGGATTGTATACACTCAAAACTTAACTATAATCAAGGGACAGATTCAATTCCTTTGATTCCTCATCACTCTAGGGGATTGTATACACTCAAAACTTAACTATAATCAAGGGACAGATTCAATCCCTTTGATTCCTTATCACTCTAGGGGATTGTATACACTCAAAACTTAACTATAATCAAGGGACAGATTCAATCCCTTTGATTCCTCATCACTCTAGAGGATTGTATACACACAAAACTTAACTATAATCAAGGGACAGTTTCAATCCCTTTGATTCCTCATCACTCCAGGGCATTGTACATACTCAACTAAACTATAGTCAAAGTAGGGATTCAAACCTTTTGATTAAACCTTATAACTTAGTAAACAGAGGTATTTAGTCACTTTTTGTACACACATCTATGGATGCATTTTTGTGTATTGCATGAATAGTGCACCCACAATCAAACTTAAAGTTTGTATTCAGTAAATGGCATTGTCAGTATTGTAAACCTACAGATTACATGAAACAATACCAACCAAGCAAACCTGTAAAATAGTGAGCATTACAGGCCCCATAAGCCTCTTCTTTAGAATTTCTTCAAATGAAAGTAAAAGATATTGCTACCAGAAATGGTCAAATGTGTGTTGAGTTCATTACCATTTTATCAATTTCAGGTCAACTTGCCTCTTTCTATATTAGACAGGGAAGGATTTTATTATAAGGTTTTAAAAAATATGATATAGTTTGGAGCTGTAGAAACAGAAACTTGTGATTCATTGTTAATGATTGGATGGAGCCCAGTGTGGATGTTGATGTGTCGCACAGATCACAGTGTAGATACGTAGGGAATGGTTTACATATCTCTCACTTCTGATCAGTCATCATCATGGAATTCTGATTTGTTATTGTTTTTTACAAACAAGGACAAATCTTGATGTGTTATTTCAAAGGCTCAAATACTTTGTCACAAGGTAAGCAACAGTCATCAATTTAAGAATAAACAGTTTCTGGTATTTAGATATTAAAACTACATTAGTCAAGTCAGTTTAATGTTTAGATTTGAACTTATTATAACAGAATTTATTTTTTGTTTGTTATAAATAAAGAAAACATGGTCAGTGTCTTAAAATATAAGTTTCTGGCAAGCCACTTTTGACTTTCTGTCCCAAGCAGCTTATATCTGAATACACATGTATTCTATAGATCCTGCAACAGTGATTAAAATCAAACAATCAAAACTTTAGCAGTTTTATAGTTCAATTTTTGTTTACTTGGCATTGAAGTTGCGTTGAATTTTGCCTGATGATGTACACCATAATAATTGCTCCATGCAGAAATATAGTTCAAACATCAATGAGAGTGATTGTATGAATTTTCGTATGTAAACTTAATAATTACAGCATATAAAATCGCTTATTTCAACTGTTATTCATATTGTTAAATGTAATTTTTTTGTAAATGTAGAAAGTGATTTTATATTAATTAACACACTGAAATATAGCTGTTATCCATCACGCCCAAAAACAGCAAAAATATATGTGGCAGGTGTATTGGGACAATGGTAGTGCAAGTTGCAGGATAAATATTCAAATATACTTTGTAGCAGAAGAAAAGTCCTAAAAAATTCAATCTTGAGAAAAGTGTTTTTCATCCAACTTATGTTCCATAGAAAGAGGATAATTTTTTACTGGACCAACTTTGGAGTGTAATATCTAACCCCTGTGTGAAATTAGATTTGTGAAATGAACAGAATTGCAAGACCAATTCATGTACAGTATAATTTAGCCAATAAAATCAGAGGGAAACATTATATTTTAACAAAATACTACACCATGAATATTGCTTAAAAGACATGTATAAGATCACTAGAAATTGAGAATTTCTGAAGTGTCCTGTACTGCATATCAACAAATGATTTGTCATATTATTAGTAGGAAGTCTTGCAATGCCTGTCTATTTTTTTTTCTTTGTCAATGCTGCCTTGCATGTTTGTGATGGACAAATCTTGAAAGAGTGAAGTAGAGAATATTCTGTAGTAGTATTGGCTTTTAGATCATGGACTTTTATCATTCATCCTCCACAGCATTCATCTATTCAGCTCTTTAGAAGTTTTCTGTCAGATTTGATGAAAACCAGTGATACCATGCATTATCTTAGTCAGTATGCTAGTCATTAGTCATGTATTCAAAAATTGGCTTCAAGGATAGCCGAGAATGGTCTTTTAGTGAACTAAAAATTTGTACACCAGAGTTTCATTAGAAAAATCTTTGGTTTTCATAGCGAGGTTGTGTTGTAGAAGACTTGGCATGTTTCTTGATAGGACTGAGGTCGGGGGTCAAACAGGATAATGACAGAATGTAATCTGAAATATACTGGTGGATTTTTATAAACATTTTGTAAAATAAACTCTTTCATTCATGATGAGGGCTTATTTTGAAAAGAGAGATTAACTCCATAGCAACCAAGATTTTAGAATAATGGTGTGGTTTAGCATTGTAAAACAAGGGAGATAATTCAAAACTGAGCTTTGGTCAAGGGAGGTAACTCAGAGCAATAGTTACAGTCTTAGAATAGTAGTGTTGTTTGCAAAATGATATAATTCAAAACACAGCTTAGGTCAAGGTGGTAATTTCATGTTATAGAACAAATGTTAAATCTATGAAAAATAACTGATGATATTTGCTTCTGTCTCAGAATAATGTTGCATTTCATCATTACAAAATAAGAGAGATAAATTATTCAGATATGGTGGTAGGATTATAAAGTGCTGTAATTATAAGTGATTGTAAGAAAAGGGAGATAACTCACCAGAACAGAGTTCCATTCCTCTGTGGCTTTGTTCATCATTGCTGTGAATTTGAGCTCCATATTGTGTTGCTGGGAGTCCATTGTCATTTTTTGGGATGCCATTGCATTTCGTACTTCCAAAACAGCAGTATGGTTCTTTTCATCCAGTATGGCAATTTCTCTATTTGCATTTTTCTTAACATGACCTATTTCTGACATCTGCTGTCCTGTCATTCTTTCCAACTCTGCTGTAATTGTCAGCATCTGGCAGATAACAAAAATTATGCCCCTTAAAGTATGCATGTCTTCCACATCTTTGGAAATCTGTATTTCTCCACACTCCCCCTCTTATTTTTGGCATGAAAGAACTAATTTGAAAAGAGGGCAAGTATGACCTTTGACCCCTTCACTTTTTGGCTGATAACCAAAATTTAATCAGGTTTTAAGACTTTTTGATATAATGTTGTGAATACAAATGAAATCTACTGAAGGGTGTATAAGATATCTGATGCACAGGGTTGTTATTTTAAAAGTGGGCAAGTGTAACCTTTGACACATTAACCTTGATTGATGACCTCCAAAATATACTATAATTATATATGGATCTTGAATTATAGTATGGTGTGTCTACCTTTAATCTGTTCAGGACTATTTTACTACAAGCTGACACACAAACAACATGATTATATTAAGTTTCCCCCTCGGCAAAACAAAAGGAATAAAATGATTAGATTTGTTCTGCTTTTTTCGATTCACCCTACTTTTTAAGCTCTGAATATGTGTTATGTACCTCTGCTTCCAGTCGATGTATTTTATCGGTAAGATTCTCCTTAAGGTACTGTTGTTCCTTTGACACAACATTGATGTCATTGAAGCAGTTTCTGATGTCTGAAGAATGTCGGATGAGACTGGCATCACATCGGACAATTCTGCTACGAAGATCTTGTAGACTTGTAACATTGTGAACCTCTATCTTCCCTACAGCTTTGTTGGTTCCAACCACTGCTGTGTCACGCAGTCGAAGTTGTTCCTCTTGCTCCTGAGGAAAAAGTCCAAACACCATTTAAATCATCTTTGTTATATATTGTTTCTTAGTTAAATCTCAAACATCTGGTTAACTTCGCAGCATGGAATTGGGTCTCAAAAATCTTTCAAAATTCTTATCAATTACCTGCCAACAGAGAAGCAATTACAGAAACATCTCTCTGGTAGTTACCTAACTGAAAGGACATCTGACATACAAGCTACGGTAAAAATTGGTATGAGGTATAAAAACGAAATTCTGTTGATAATCCCATGATTACCATACCAATCTGGTAGTTACAGATGACATAAAATATGGAACATCAACATCTGGATTCCATGGTTTTATCATTGGTTAACATGTTTCGACTAGACAGGCTAGCCATCATCAGAAAAATGGAATGAATATTTTCGTAACTTAAGTCAAAATAATAACTCAGCCATGATGTTATTACGATTGTCTGTATCAAGTGGTAATAGTAGTGACAGTATAGTTAAGTTACATTAACACAGTTTACATATAAATTCTGTTTGCTTGAAAATGAGTTACATTCTTGTTCAACATTCTGGTGATTGTGTAGGTAGTAATGGTACCTGAAATTGTCAGATCTCTGGAGTTGTATTGAGTGGGTGATAGGTTAATTTTTATCTGTAATTTGGTACGTTCCCGCAATTGGTATTGTACGGAAAATATGTCTAGTATGTCCATGTTACAGCTAGCTAGGCTGGCCGTCATCAGAACTCTAGTATAATTATTTATATAGCTTAGATTGAAAGTACAGCTCTATTGTGATGTACATGTAATAATTGTCTTCTCTCCCACTCCATTAGGAATTTTTTTATAGTCAGGCAAAAAGCTATCATGTCTGGTAATAGGTCCATTGTATAACTTATGGTAAACATTGCTCTTGGGGAGAATTATAAATAAATGTTATTTCATCATCCTACATTAAGCCCAGTCCCAGTGGTTAAGTCAGAATTTGTATGCTCGCCTCCTAAAGATATTGCATCAAGCCTACCTGGTATATAAATTGCAGTTCAGTGGGAGTAATCACCTGTGTTGTGAATAATTTTCTTTATTTGGACTGTATATTAATTTTGAGTAGTTTTGTCAGCGCTATGGACTTTTTGCAGGATATATATGGAATACTGTAAACAGATTCATAAATGTCTTAATTAATTATTAGGCCAAAAATAACTTAACAAGGCAAACAAATGAAGGTAAATTTATCAACTAAATAAGCTCATGTCTATAGGAAAAAGTCTATTCATATATATATTGCTCTTCAGTGGAATTATAAACCTTTTCCTTGTCCCCTAATAGGCCCATCCCTTAAGTTTGAATAAGAATCAATATGTTTGACCCTCGGGCTTCTGAATGAAAAGCATGGCTTGTTACTTACAGCAATATCCTGGCTCAACCTTTGAACAATGGTGGTAATGTAGCGTAGATGGTTCTGTAAAAGATATCGGGTATTCGCCTCAATTCTGTCATCTTTGGCTCGGGCGAGACTATCTATGAAATCATCACGATTTTTAAAAGCTTTCTCAATCAAATTTTTTGTCATCGCTTGCTGTTGATTGAGAGCGTCTGCTACTTGTTGCTGCTGTGACAGAACTTGATTTTGTGTCATCAATGCCTGGGAGACCTTACTCTCTAAGTTGTTGATACGTGGACTGAGAACATTGGAGTCAACGGTCACTTGTTTACGACGAGGACTTTCCACGTGAATCGCATTGTAGTCCTGCTCTACGACCTCGTATGTTTGACCTCCGCCAGTGTCTGTTATTGGTGGTAGTTTGTACGCCATGTTGTTCTGTAAAGAAACCAAATGATAAACTTGCAATGAAAGTTTCCCTTATCTATAGACTGAGGTTAAATCATTTTATATATTTGGTTTTTCACTGTATGTGTAATGAAACACAAAAGCCTATTCTACGAGAAAATTTTTTGCTTTTTTGAATTTATGATACAAATGTTTTTGATATGTGAGTTTTAAAAAATTATACTTTTAAGATATCGGTCTACTCATGTTTTGAATAAGAACTTCAACAAGAAAAATTATGATTTTATACTGAAATTTAATTTGGTTTTTAAATCAGAAGTTTTCATCTTTGTGTGTATAAGGGTTCTTAGGACCTAAGTACAGGCCATTTCATTTCCACTGTCTAAACTTTCTGAGTGTACAATCACTTTATAAAATTAAATGCCAGATTCTGAAAAGAGAATGTCAGCCCATCGGTATGAACCATAGGAAGATTCTATACTACCGGTCTATGTAAAATGAAAACATACTGCGAGTACATTATCTTGATATCAGTGGTACAGGTACCTTTTGATGAAGGTGTCAAAGGTTTTCAAGAAACATTAATATTGTATAGCCTGTGAACATAGCATGTTTAACCTAGCACGAAATGAACACAGTATGGTAAGAAAGCCATTGGTTTGATTCTGTCAAGTGTTTAAAATTTTGACAATACACATGTACCTTATTTTTACTACAGTAAGACCAATGGGTAAACCCATTATCTTTAGCTGGAAGTTGTGAGTGGACTTATCACAGAACCATAATAATTTTTTAGAACTGCAATAGATATCATTCAATGGGCTTATTGCGAGATTTGTTATTGCCAAACATGGCTTATTTTCATACATGGGTTTATTGTCATACTAAGGCTTATTGCCACGCATGTTTTTTGTCACACATGGCTAATTATCACACAAATATAGTATGTATAAGTCAGTGAATTAATTTCTTGTCATATAAGCACCAATCTCCTACCATGCTATGTTTCCTATCCTCTTCAGACTTCCTATCTTACAAACAAAATTGTTGAAATGGAAGTTTAAATGAATATAAAAAATATTAATTATGCAACAAGATAATAAATGACCATTTCAGTTTGATAAACCCTCATGTACTTGATATGAATAACATACATATACCTTAAACACTTCTAAGCTGTATAACAAACAGAATAATTACAATTTTTTATGATGAATTTTCTGTTTTTAGATAGTGACATACCCTCTTCATTTTTTTTCTTTTTCTTTTTTCCCCTACCCACTTCTTTTACCTGTAATTTTAACATATAATAGGTGATAACTGTTCAAGAAATGGTTTTCAATATCATGATTTCTTTTGACATGTTGACAGCTGATTAAAAAGCTGAAAACATTGGTTTTCTAGAAATGCAGGTTGATGAAAAATTGGGAAAGATTTTTATGACAGTCATTGTCTTTTGGCAAAAATTTCATTCCCATGGACAGTGCCATGTTGTAAAGTCACATGTCTTTTGTGCTTCAGTGTACCTTATGGTTTTGTTGTCTCAAGCCTTGCCAGTTTTTTCTGTTCTTTTCAAACACTGAATGGACCAAATTTTAAATGACACAAATGTCTGTGTTTGGTAGCAAGCTTACCCTATTGTCTTGTGTAGTTCTGCCAAGATCCCAACAAATACTGTTTCATTGTCCAGAAATAAACTTAATTTCTTCTCTTGTAAATCAGAGTTAATGTGTCCCCCCACCCCTACACACCTTACCTTATATGTACATCTACAGATGGTTAGTGAGACCCAGTTTTGCTGGGGTATTAAAATGGATAATCCATTCGTACATATTTACATTTTATATCTTGTACAAATCAATGAACTGAAAATTGAATTATTTCCACATCTAAAGAAAAATACCACAGAATCTACACACAAAGAAATGTTTCTATCCAGGCCAGTATCAGTGCCCAGTTTCTTAATTTCTCAATTTTTTATGTATCTGAGTGCCCTAATTTAAAAGATTATCACAGAAAGACAAAAGTTCAAAACAAACTCTTAAAATCTATTTAAATTCTGAAGTATTTCAATATATAAACTTACCTAGTGTATGAGTAAGGAGGTCCAAGTTGAAATGTTTTTACGTGAACCAGAGACAGAAAAATGTTAGGATTCTTTGCCATGTTGCCATGTCTAGGGAGTGTGATTAATGCTAAACATGTTCACACTTCGTATGGCCTTTCAAAGTGCTTTACTCACCCTATGTAAAACACCCATAAATACTTAGCCAGAATCTATTCAGCTTCATAAAAGATTTCCTATAGAATGAGTTTTTCAATACCTATGCCTTCGTAGGAAATTAAATTCACATACACATAGCAAATTACAGTGTTTTTGTTGTTAATTGTCATCTAGGGTAAACGATTTGGAGATTATGATTAATTAGATCACTTGTTGACAGTGCTTCAAAACCAACAAATTGAAAACCAGTACATTGGTTTGTAGGTATTTTAATTGAACTCTTTGGGAATTCAACCCAGAAGGAATCAGTGTTTACGGTATTGTTTGAACCACACTACAACAGCTGATACCAACAACAGAAAACATGGAAAAGTTATTGTGTCATCAAAAGTAATCAGATTTGTAGAATGTAAACAAATAAATTAATCAAATTTACAAATTAAAAATCATTTCACCATTCATTGCCGATGGCTGATGTGTACAATCAAAAACAATTTCGACACTTATCCTGGAAAATTCAGATGATCAGAATTCACTTTTTCTTCTTGGTTTGGACATCATTCATGTAGTACAGGGTTATAAAATTTTTCCAGTTTCATTAATGTTGGATGTAACAATCAATGTAAAAATTATAAACATGAGGGGAAGAACATTTAAAATAGAAGTGAATTGATGCCAAACAATAAAACAAACTCCATGATATTAATTGCTGTAGGTGAATAATTTGTCCTTACACTGTTGTGTTTGTTCAAAAAGTTTTGATTAACGGAAGTACAGGTAGTTTTTTCTAATTACTAAACCAATATGACGTGTGCTTCACACACAGTAACACCAGCAGGAAGACAACAGCTGGGGTCTTAAGTAAAAGTATTAAACAGAGGAAACATATTTTTGATCAACAAAATGATGTTTTTTAAATGATATTTTAATCAGTCAACATTCATTACAAATAAAATGCATTAACTGACTGTGTTTACCAAAATTTGTTGATAAAAGTGAACACATCAAAAATGCTTTTTTATAAAAAAGAAAAGAAAAAAAGGACATCAAGAGTACACTCACAGAAGCATAATTATTGTAAAGAAATCTTCAAAACAGAAAAAAATGAAGTAAAAACAAAAATCAGAAATACATCACATATAATTATAAGATATAATTTTCTACTTACATATATGTAGAATCAAATTAGCTAAGACAATATTCCATCAAAGGACGGTAAGATAACATCTTTCTTCTGTGTTTTTAAGTAGATTGACACTCACTCCTACGATGCTCACATTGTGACACATTTCTTCAAATTCTTCAGCTTACAAATCTTTTTTTAATAAAACTGCGATCCAACCCCATATTTACTTGCATACATTTTTCACATTGGTTTGATAGACTTGAAACCTATTCAACAAAATTTCAATAACCATAAATGATATTTACATAATGGACAGGGCTCCCACATGAGGCTCCCTAGGGGGATATAATCCCTAGCGGTTAGCCATAATTAAATTCTACCCTTACCTAGTTCAGGGAGTTCGTACAATGGAGGACTGTTCAAATTATTTTTGTTTGCATATTTGGATTCTTATCTCTTGTCCCACAGAAAGTAAACAAACAATTTTGATTAGACAATAGATTTTCAAAGATGAATTTTAAATATGTCAACATAGTTAGAACAGAATATATGAGATTTCAATTTGCTGATTTTGTGACTGAACATGGAAAAATCTGTCAAAAAATTAAATGCTATAATTTTTGTTGTACATTTTGTGTTATTGAAATTTGTGTTAATATTGAATATTTATAAACAGAATTGAAATGTTAATCAACAATAACATCTTTGATAAGTTTCAGACATTGGTTTCTTTGTGTAAGAATGATTTTTCTAGGGTGAAAAAAAAATATATGTTTTTGGGAATCAAGATATAGAAGACCAGCTATTTTTCTTGTGTCATTACTAAGTGATAATGGAGACAATCACAGTTATAATTTTTGGAAGGCAAGAGCAGGGGGTGAGGGGTGGGGGCGGTGTGCTGGCGTATCAGTAAGGTATCAGTTAGGTATCAGAAAAGTCAGATGTCGGTAAAGCAAGGTGTCAGAAAATTCAGGTGTTGGTAGAGTAGATCATCCTAAGACAAGTTGTTATAGAAGCCAGGTCTGGTACTTATATCAGAATTATGTGAGGTGTATAGTAAGTGAGGTGCTGAGGTAGCTGTATCTGAGGACTAAGAAAAATCTGTCAGTAAAATTCAGGTTTTACAAAAAATAAAAAGTTGTACTGACCATTCACCCAAAGTCTTTTTACAAATTGAAAGGATCAAAGATTTGTTCTCATTTACTAACATATATCTATATAATTTTTTGAAGGTTAAGAATATGGCATTCATCCTTATTTAAGTATTTTTTTGATACTTCACCTTTGAAATTCCATCCCCACACTGGGCCCCCTTCTGTATATAAAAATCCAAAGTTGATATGAACTGTCACCTTTCACAGAATGATCCCATGTATTTCTAACTAGCATGAGCAATCCCACCATTTTGGAAAACATGGTTGTCATGTTGTAAATAAAGTTTGTATTTTCTTCAAATTAATTCCACTTGTTCGAATTTTAAAGAAGATTTCACAGGTAAACAATTTTTAATTTCAACCCACGTGAATCCTGTTTTTACATGTTTATGAGAATGTTCTGTGCCTTTGTGTAGCCAACTTAGTAGTACCATCAGGTAGGACATTCAGACTATTTGTAATCCCGTGTCTTTTCGGAGGAAAAGTTAATATTCAGGTACTGTTGTATATTGGTTCTGAACCATGTAACATGAGGTGAATTGAATAAGACTACCACAAGGTGGGTAAGAATGCCATATAAATTGATGGCCATCGTTTATTTATTCTACTTTTAATGTCTTTTGCCATGTCATTCAATTCCCTATCTGTTGACAGATGAGTATAAAAATGAAATGATCTTGACTGTCAATATACATCTCTGTGTATAAATATTTATAAATCATATTTGATTTTTGTGGTTGGCATTTACATCAGAACATCTTCTAAAACTTAATGGTGATTTTCATTATTGAATGATCTGTGTATATATTTGTTGATCAGACTTCCGACAGACATAGCATTACTGGTGTATCTTGTTGTGAGAACTCCTATGGGAGGTCAAGGCTGATTTGATTTTGCAAAACTTCCCCGTGTATTTTACAACTAATGCTATGAAACGACAAAATATTGGAATTCAGTATATTTGATTGATTTTACATGTCTTTAGGTTATTACAAACAATTTTGTTTACAAATAACCATGAAATATGCTAATAAAATAAAACTGATGAAGAGATGTTTATTATGATTACAAGAGTTGTCGATACCCATAAAACATTATATTCCAACATTTTATCGTTTCTTATACATAGAACGCAGCCTCACAAAATGGAGATAGTTTTAACTATTTGAGGGAGTTCCCAACCTGTAACTACTAAACAAATGTTCCTTCTTTTCAAACATTTTCTAGATTCCATGATTTATACACAATTGACATGAAAATGTCACGTTTCAAGAAAACTCAACTGAGATCAGGCTGACTTGATATTTCAAACTAGAGGTTGATATGTCCTCGTCATAGAGGTGACGCAGTTTGTTACTATAAAAGGTGTTCACATAGACATATATTTGTTATACAAAGTGGCTTTTATAAACAGGTATTTCCGACAAG
The DNA here is from genome assembly GCF_031769215.1 of Ylistrum balloti. Lineage (NCBI taxonomy): Eukaryota > Metazoa > Mollusca > Bivalvia > Pectinida > Pectinidae > Ylistrum > Ylistrum balloti. Next base: position 575,518 of record NW_026781950.1, on the reverse strand, counting down.
TCATGACCTTTATAGAGAGGTACATAGATTCATTGAAAAGTGTTGACATTTGTAAAAGTTTTAATCTAAATGTGATATTTATAGATAGTTATTTATTGTATATAGTTGACCTTTACAACAGGGTTATTATCATGGTGACCTTTATAGACAGGTATTCATTGTTTATAGTTGACCTTTATAACAGGTTTACTATCAAGGTGACCTTTATAGGCAGGTTTTCATTGTAGAGAGTCGATCGTTATAAAAGTTTTACTTTTAAAGGTGACCTTTTGTAGAAGATATTTGTTATATAGAGTCGACCTTTATACAAAGGTTAAATATAAATGTGACCTTTATGGATATTTATTGTTAAGAGTTGACTTACATAAAAGGTTAGCTATAAAGATGACCTAATTAAACAGATATATATATATTACATAAATGACCTATATATCTAAGATATATATTTACTATGAAGTGATATTTACAGTAAGCAATATTCTTTATAAATTTCCTTTATTTCCATTAAGGTATTAATGATAGAGTTGACCATTGTAGAAAGGTATTTGATTTAGAAGTGACCTTTATAGACAGGTATATGCTGTCTTACAGTGCATAACCATAATAGATATTAATTTACCTGAGAGATATGACAGGTGAAGCTATTTTGAGGAAAGTTTGTAGTTTTTAGTCAAACCTGTATTACAGTTTTTAACTCGCAAATGGTTTTGATGATGTTTTGGCTGGAACATGATTTGTATACTAGTTGTTTTAACTGGGAGTATTTTATGCTATCTTGAAGTATAATAACACGATGGAAAGTTGTGTTCAAGTTTTAGCCAATAGAATTACTTGAGTTCTGTTTCAAAAATCATCTTCAGCAGGCATACTGAAAAATCATACATTTTGGTGGGCTCAGATTTTGGGGTGTTCTAGCTGTTTTAATTTTCAATTATTTACGATTTTGTGGACAACAAACTTGTGGATTAAGAGTATCCACAAAGTCAACAATATGATCTGTAGTTCTGGCATGATGTTTAAGAAATAATATCAGCCATTTCCCCATGCTTCGCAATACAATGCTACACCGATGCTGCAGTTTCGATCAATATTGATTTTCTCAAGAATAAAATATCATGGACATATATACAGCTATCAATTACTTCAACTTCTACATTACCAGTTACGGCTTAATTACATGTGCTTACAGCCATTTTGTTGGCCAGAATATGATCCTTAATCAGTATTCGCTATTGATTCATGTTTTCCACATTCCTGACAAACAAACCAGAAGCCGGTGAATTGACTCATATTCTTAATACTGATCCTCAATGCCACAGTGGAATCTATTTACAAAGTAGACATATACTTTTTCTTTATTTGTATTACTGTGCAAGGACAAGAGTGAAATAGAGGTAACTTTAAATATTTATGTTGTTTCAGAATTTTTAACATTTTTTTTTATGCTTATGTTAATCGACCAATATATTGAAAAAAATTTTCTTTGTTATTGCAGGTGGAAAGTTACAGGACATCAGCCAAACACTAACGAAACAAGACAAAGAGTTTTCTATGAAAGCTGTAATAATTTGTGTGTGAGGAACATTTATTTTTTGTTTAATTTGTGAACTTTGACATGGCTAGAAGGGGAGGCACCTTACCTGCACTTCGTGCCCCTTATGCAGAAACGGAGAGTCAGGAATACGGAGTAGCATACAGAAATAGCCCTCGTCCAGAGGAAATAATTCCAAGGGAGAGTCGCGGGCCATCCCGTCTTGACATTTTAGAAGAGAGACTTGCTCAACAGGAAAGGAACACACAAACATTAATTGACCGAGCATTTAAGATCAAGGAAGATGTGATTGACAGTTTAAACTTTACACACGGGACATGGCAGGAAGAAAAACATGCCCGTTCTATGTTACAGGAACATATTCGTACTATCACCGCAATCGTCAACAAACTCAACACAGACATTGCTGTAAGTCATTCTCAAACTCAATCCAATGTGACTGTTAGACATAATCTAAGTAAATATCATAATTATAATTTTTGAATTTTAAATTTTTAAATAATCATATATATATATGTGTGTATTTGCCTTAAAGGATTGATTTCAAATTCTTAAGTTTTTGAATGTAAACCAAGTTACTTTTGTGGCTTTTAATTTTCACCATCGCTCTCTCTTGAATTTTTGTGGTGATATTACTGTCAGGAATTATACCATCCTTTAAAATTGAGTACTGAAGTTAACATGTTTGCCATGATGACTGTTCTGATACACAAACATGAAAATATTCCCCATTCTACCAACTCATTAAATTTTACATAAGATGCAGACTGGATGAGGTTTTCATATAGTTATACATATATATATATATTTAGGAACATTTTGAGATTTAAATGACATAAGTATTTGTCACTGTTTTAGAAGAAATATTATCTTAAATCTCATTTCATTTGATCACTAACCATGTAATATCTCCCTTTGATTAGATGCTGGACGATCAGTTACGACACCGAGATAATGCAACAGTTGGCACAAATAATGCAGTCAAGAACTTGGAAGTACACCATGTTGCCTCTCTGACTGATCTGCGTGGCAGAATTGTGCGCTGCGACACATCAATCTCCAAACTATCAACTGATTTACGTCAAAATCAAGAGGCGATGAAAGCGCTAGGTAACCAGGCATCCGATAACAACGGCAAAGTATTGGACAGAGTACACCAACTAGAATCTAGGGTACGACCTCAAACCTTTGACCCTTCATTTCAATCTTCCTTACCCCATTTTCTTGTTACCACGGTAATCAACAATTATCTGTCTACACAAACACACACTTAATGTTATATAGAGTCATCTGGTGGTTACCTCACTGAACAATATGCAGGAGGCCCATCACATGCCATTCAGAGCAATTAGGGTAAAATGTCTTCCCCAAAGACACATTTCAGCTTCCTGAGAAATACAAACCACCACGGGTAGGGAGCATTGCACCAAAACCTCTGCTCTTCACATGAGGTTGTGTAGACCAACACATTGACTGACTAATCTATTGTGGCCCCCTGTATGGACAGTCTGTTATTTACAAATCTATATAGCCATCAGACAATCAGCTATCTCATTAATGTCTCTTTCGTAAACAAAGTTTCATCTATCCCCCACACTGACATTGGAGTCTAGTTTCCTTCTTCCGTGAAATGAAGAAATCTATAGTACCTGTATTTCTGTTGTTCATCTGTATGTTATGTGATTCTCTAAGGAGATAAAAACAGAAGGGGAAGGGATGTCATCTCATAAAAACTTTAATCAAATGTTGACTTAACTAAGAAACTGTTATCCTTGTATCATCTCATTTCAGCAATTAAGTCAAAAGGTCAAGATCATTGTTATTTCGAATTACAGGAAACGTTACTGTTTTTGTAGCTGGTCTTCATGAATGACTTGGTTTTAATTAAATGTTACAAAGGGATGAAGAACCACAGAACCTTAAATAACTTTACTAATCAAGTTGTTTTAAAGTCACAACCACCATTATAGTAACATTTTTTTAAGTCATTGTTGATATTTCTTTCATTGAATTTCCAAGAAACCAATAGAGAGTAGGTGGAAGGCCTACATGTCATATTTCAGCTCATGAGTTTTAGATATGTCTGGTAATAATCCCACCCATTGACTTTGAGTCAGATGTAATGTGTTGGCACCTTGAGGTCCAGTAATAAGCCCACCCATTGACTTTGAGTTCGATGTAATGTGTTGGCCCCTTAAGGTCAAGTAATAAGCCCACCCATTGACTTTGATTCAGTGGTAATGTGTTCACTCTCTGGGCTAACTTCATGATAAATACTATTTATGTATCACCTTTTGCTTCAGCTTGTTCAAGTGACCAACACCCTTGACCGCTATGTCGGGGAACAGAAGATGAAGCTGACCCACATAGAGGGTGATCATGGTCAGCAGATGGCCTTGCTGGACACCAAGACACGCACACTCATCGATGACCTTAAGAATTCATTCCACATTTTCCAAACCAACACAGAGGGAGAAAGAGAAAAGCTAGAATCGCGTATGTACAGTCACATCGACAAGATCTCTCAAGCCAAAGACACTCTCATTGTAAGTACCACAACTTGACTATGTCATTATCTTATTTATAGAGAAGCCTGAAAATGCTTCCTTATAAGCCCACCCTTACATATAATATTCTTGAGAAGATTGTACCAACAGATGTTCCTCTTTCGTTGTCATGCAAAAAGCCTGCCCATCTTTGAGGTTTTTTTTGTGGGATAGATACAGTAAGATTGGAAATTCACAACAGTGAAGTTTTAATTTTTTAATTTCAATGGGCTGAAAAATTTGCTGACTCAGTTTTTCTAAAGAAGTCTTTTATGAAGTTTAAATTATATCTACTTTGTGAGCTTATCATATTCTGTACTTGTTAGGAAAAAGTTGAGAGGCGGATGGATGAAAATCATTACGTAACAGATGCACGGCTTGCAAAGTTAGAGGAAGGACTTCATGAGGAGAGGGCACGCATCACCGAACTCCAACATGTAAGTAATCAGGCAAAACTACAGGGCACATATCACCAAACTCCAATATATAAGTAATCAGGCAAAACTAGTGGGCATGCATCACCGAACCCCAACATGTTAGTAATCAGGCAAAACTAATGAGCATGCATCACTGAACTCCAACATGTAAATCATCATGCAAAACTACAGGGCACACATCACCAAACTCCAATATATAAGTAATCAGGCAAAACTAGTGGGCATGCATCATTGATCACCAACACATCTATAATCAAATGAAACTTGAAGGCATGCACCACTTAACACCAGCATGTAACTAACCAGGCAAAACTTGAGGGCATGCATCACTGACCTTCAACAGAAAAGTATTCAGGTGAAAATAGAGGGCTCACATCAGCAAACTTCATAAAAAGGAAGAGACAAAATTGGGTGTGTAATACATCTTTTGTAACTTTGTGGCATATACTTCATTTACAATTTAATTTTAAATGGTCATGGTTTTCTTGGTTTTTTTTTTTAATGTATTTAATACCTTTTTTGGGATGTTTTAGTGCCAAACTTTTAATATTAAGGTTTTCCTATCTGGATGCTGGTTTCTCTATCATCTTCCTTAAAAAACAGGACCACAAAGTAGTCTACTAAGTAATAACATTCAAAAATTTCTATTTCTTCAGCAATTGGAGTCAAAGCTCATGCTGAAGTTGGACAACCACATAAAGACGAATGCAGAGGAGTTCGGACGGTTAAAACGTGAGACAAGGGAAGGTTTCTCCACTGTACACGAAAGTATCAGCAACATGAAAACGGTCATGGAAGGCAAGCGTAAACTTCTTGAGGACCAACTCAGGAAAGAAATCGGACAAATCAGGAAAATGGTTGTGCTTGTATGATTTTTGGATCGACAGAGTCCCTATTTATACGAACTGTGTTACACTCAGTCTGAGCTTGGTAGTATGTGTAGTTGTATGGAGTTTTATTGGGCAGTTTTATCACAATTCTAATCGTATTCTCCATGATGCTCAATCAGGTAACATGGTAAGCATCATGATTTGTGTACAGTGCCACTAAGTTCTAGTCCATATTTAGTAAGCAATGTTAAAAAAAATTGTAGGCTCCATCAGGCTAGACTTGACATGGCTGAAGAAATATATTTACCTTAAATCAACATACAACTTTGGATGTGAATTTGAAGTAATTGCTCAGAACATACCATAGCAAGACAAAGAGCACTGAATTTATGTAAGAATAAGTCCATGACTGGTAATAAGCCCACCCATATCTATTGCTGTTCAGTCGCATTACCCACAAATGGTATTTCAATGTTCTGTAACAAACTCATCCCTTGACTTTGAGTCTCAGGTAATGTACTGCCCTCCAAACCATTGACTTTGAGTCAGCGATAATATGTGGGCTCCCGTCTCTTAACATTTTGAGGTCCTATAATAAGCCCACCATTTGACTGATGCCCCTCCCTTCCCCATATCCCTCTGTGCTTTAAGCCCATCCCTTTGCTTTCTGATGTCTTATAATAAGCCCATCCTTTGACTGAGAGTCTGTAGTAATGTGCTGACCCCAGCCCCACCCTTCCTCATACCCCTGAGGTGCTTAAAGCCCATCCCTTAGCTTTCTGATGTCTTATGATAAGCCCATTCTTTGACTTTGAGTCTGTGGTAATGTGCTGACCCCAGCCCTACCGGTCCTCATATCCCTGAGATGCTTAAAGCCCATCCCTTAGCTTTCTGATGTCTTATAAGCCCATCCTTTGACTTTGAGTCTGTGGTAATGTGCTGACCCCAGCCCTACCGGTCCTCATACCCCTGAGGTGCTTAAAGCCCATCCCTTAGCTTTCTGAGGTCTTATAATAAGCCCATCCTTTGACTGAGAGTCAGAGGTAATTGTCCTCAATCTCTAAACAGGATAAACACACTAAATATGGATTACAACCAAAACTCAAAGATTAAATCTTTGGTATTATAGAAGTTGCCATCATCACAACATGGCTAACTTGACATTAGATTTATACATAATATTTCATGTTACAACTTTTAGATAAGATTTTGTGTCTTCTCTTTTAGTGTTTATGCAGTATATTTGTGGATTGTAATACTGTAAACTTTTATTGTTATTATTATATTTCAATTTTACCCAAAGATTGAAGCAAAGAGGAGGAATGTCATTAAGCAAAACAGACATTTTTCGAGGCATCTGTTTTATACAGTTGGAAAATAAAAGCTTTTACTGTGGTTTGATTAATTTTACATGTCTTCAATCATGTACGATATTTGGATAAAGGCTTGCCTCAGGGTACACAATATTGTGACCAAGACCAGATATGGTATTTCAGAAGCAAGCAATGGGGCAAAATTCTTCTTGTTTTCTCATGATTTTTCTTATTTTTCACTGAATATATTTATATAAAAACTATAAACAATCCTTGAGTTGATATGGATGTTTAAAATGTCAAGTTGTATAACATAACGAAAACACTGTATTTTCTATATCTCTGATTTTACATGGCCATAACCTTACACTATAAATATTAAGCACTTGTGCACACATGTATAATATGCAGGTGCTTTTTGAGAATATAGATCTCAAAAAATTGTATATACGTATATTTTATACATACAAGAGAATTGCAGTTTTTTTTTTGGTTTGGTTTCAAAGCTGTTAAATCTTCATGTGATTGCTGTTATAGATTAACAGATATCGTATATACAGGAAATATGTTATTCAAAACCTGATAATCGGTAACAATCAATTTATTCATAAAACCACCAGTTGGAAAATATGGCCAGACATTTTTTTTATGTAACATTTGAGCAGGTTCATTATTTATTTAATTCATTGATGGGTTGATTATTGATAAACAATGTTGTATAATCACTGTAACAGAAAAAAAAAAAAAAAAATCAATAAAAAAATAAACTTTTCAGAGATTAGATTTTGAATACTAATATTTTGAGTACATATATCTGAAAATAAGCATGTCACCAGAACAAAATAAAATGCAGAAAATGTGTTTTTGATTTTAAAGCCGAATGTTTTAACTTCCTTTAGGTCTGTTCTTAAGCTTGTCTACTGAAAGGTCAAAAGGCCAAAAGCCCAGAGACCATTCAGCCTGTTAGTACAATAAAGCTGTACTTATGATGTTACCAGAATAGTTAATGTCATCCTAAGGAGTTTAATCATCTTGATAGGCTCCTTATTGACGAGACATTCATCAAAACCACTGTTAAGAATGCTTATTTGTAATGATGTACGAATGTATCCAATGTATATTACATACGATATATGTCTTATCAAAATATGTTGTAATGTCCGGCCTTGCATCTGTATTGTGATATTGTGAAACATTCCAAATATTAAAAGTCACATTTATCCAGCTCTAAGTCAGGGCACACCATCTGAATAAAAAGTTGGGGTGGGCTTATTACTGGACAATGAAATAGTATATTTTGTGAATGTTTGTCCCAATAGCACTAGATATTTGGTGGGCTTATTACCAGACATACGCTATTGATGGATAATTATGGTTCCTGTAATATAGTCAACACTGATGTATAAACTAACAATCATTTGTATATAGTTTACATTATATTTACTCTGTACGTAAATAATTGTTCTCAAAACATTTACTTTTATCATCTTAACGCATCACAATACTCAAGATAATCTTTATTCATTCAGATCACATCCTTCTCACTCGGTTTGGCAATTTTTAGCAGTGGAAAATTCATCAGTTTTTTTTGTGTAGATTTGTACACCATGAAAAATCTATCAAATATGTTTCTTTTTTTACGTATTATAAATTTCGAAATGACCCTATTTTATTTCAGAGTCCATGTTGCACCCAATTCTGTCATCTTTATTTATTTTATATCACATCTCTCCATCGTTTGTTATTTTATGGCTGTTAGTGAAGTCAGTTAATCAGAATTTGTCACCTTGTTAAGTATTTCACACAAAATTTTATTTTTTATATTTCAAGACTTATTGGTTTTTTTTTGTAACCATGGAATAAGTAGTCATTCTATAGTTTTGTTTTCTTTTTACCCTTTGTTTTCTCTCTCTAGCAGATAATGGTAGTATGTAAATAATCAAGTTTGTAGTTCATTCTAGACGAGTTTGTATAGCTTATTTAAAAGTTTAGTTGTTTTAGATAAAACTTATGGTAGAGAACAATTTTTGTTTTTCCTACAAGAGTCACCATACAAGGTGTTACCATGTCATGCCGACAGTATTCACATTTTTGTGTCTTTTTATTGCAACAACTAGTGAAATTCAACTTATAAAACAGTAAATCCTTACTTACAACTAGTGATAGACTTTAGATTGAAAATTTGTTTAACTCTTTTAAGTTATTTGGCAAATTTGTAACATTTTGAAGATACTTGTAAAGAGTTGCATGTAAACTGGTCTAATTTCATTGTATTTAATATTTCTGATGTGTACTGTGACAGGATGCTGACACAGTTAAAGGTTTGTTTAATTCACTTGTTTTGAGTCACAAATCAAAATGCTGTTCACAGTATGTATGTTGTCTTCCACATAGTTTCTACCAATCTGTATCCTCTTAATAACTGTCCATACCATTAGTTTTCATCTCTTTCTTCATACCAAATTTGGGATATCTCATACAACAGTGTCCATACCATTAGTTTTCATCTCTTTCTCTATACCAAATTGGGGATATCCCTCATACAAAAGTGTATCTGTTTCGGGAATACCTTGTTCTTGTCTGGATCAAGGGCATGTCAGGAGCATATCTTGTACTTGTCCAAGTCCAGGGCATGTATTTGGCATATCTTGTCCTACAGTTGCCGAAATTTGTAGGAAAAAGATACTTTATGGAAAGGTTTTGAATCACTCTATAAATATGGCCCTGGTAATAACTGAAGTATGTCCTGAGGTGGGGCTCATCTTTGCTCACATCACTTTTTGTTGGTCTCTGTCTATATTTTGTACTTCTAGTTCAAAATGAAGGGATGCTAATGAAGAGAATGAACTCCAGCAAAGTCATGGATACATTTTTTCTTTGTAATTTCAGGTGAAAATTATTTGCTTAATTCCTTCACAGTGACATGTTAAATTTGTCTCACTTCATGTCCACCATTGTTATTTTTACTGTTTTTTTTATGTTCTTCAACTTCAAATACATTCCAGTCTATTGATCTACAGATGTTGATGATACTTCAAAATATAACCAGAGGTGAAATGTGTTAGCACTTGGCTGTCCGTCCTACACATAATTTACACTTTTTGTATGTTAAATATACCCGATATGCTATGCAAGGTGGTTATTTACTTACCTCAAGGCAATAATAATGTTAATCTGTTGTCTACAGAGGACTGCTATTTAAGTGTTGATTTCCTTTAAAGTACTTTACCTTGTACTATACAATGTTTGTCCACCACCAGGGAGCTAGCTTACACTATTGATCATATTAATCAAGCACGAGTCCCATTTTTTATAATACATGTACTCCAAATATGAAGTGTGACAATAACCTCTCTATGTAAAGGTTGTATTTCATTGATCTTTAGCAAAAAAAATCATAGGTCTGTCAAAAATTACTTACGCATTTGTGAATTTGAAAATAAAGTACAATTGTATGAAAGGTGTTTGTTCCTAAGCATAAACCAAGTGATGAATGACCTCTGACCTTAATCATCACCTAGATCCTGAGAATTTTAGGAACTAACAAGGATTGTAATTCAGTTGGCTTGAAATTTACCCTTCACTGTGATGCTGACCACAAACCTTGACTATGACAATAGTATATCGATAATAACAATGGTACGTGGATCATGATAATGGTATATGGAATGACAACGGTATGTGGAATATGACAATGGTACGTGGATCATGATAATGGTATATGGAATGACACATGACAACGGTATGCGGAATATGACAATGGTATGTTGACCATGATGCATTACAATATTATGTGGAACATGTGAAATTGTGCACCCAGAAATATGTCAAGGTCAAGATGAAAAGTTATGACAAAAAATTCAAGGTCCAAGTGATTCGTTTGCCAAGAATAAATGTTTAATTCTTTATACTTAAATTCTTTAAGTGTTCTGTTTAGATTTCTTACTTTTGTACACAACTAGACTTCACTCCAAAATTATGTCTTTGAAACAGTGATACCCTCATTACATCACATACAGTAACTTTATAAATATTGATCCATTTTATTTCCTGATCATTGTATAAGTTTTGTTAAATCAAAGTAAAACAAAATCCTTTTAGATACCAATATTTTATTTATATATCTCAACTCCATCTAATCTCAAATAGCAATGTTTAAGTTCACTACAAAAATCACAGTCTTCCCAACACTTTGACAGAATCAGAAATCAGGTAATCATGGTGTGTTGACTTTAAATAATCATTGAATAACACCTTTATCAACTGTTAAATGTAAATTCACTAAACAGATGAAGTGGAGATTAATACAAGTTAGTGGTAGGACTAGTTATCATTTTATACTTGTTGTCCTTGAGGAAAGATTCTGAGAGAAAATGACTTCTTTTGAAGTAAGGTATTAAACCTTGCTATATGTAATGAGACAACTTAATCAAATTAAATTACATTATAGATACATACACATGTATGTGAGAAGAGAACTCAATCTAGATGCATTGATGAACAAAGTGAAAATAAAAGTACATTAACATCATAAAAGTTATGATATCCTGCATAACAATAATGAATTTGATTTGCTATACATCTGAATTCCGTCATTACCCCACCCTATCATATCTGATTACACATGAACATGATAAACTGACTCGATGAAAATGTTCAACCAAAGAAATGGACACAAAATTGGAGTTTCTTTTGATTGAGACCTAACAACATCATAATTAACCCTAACATAACAAAAGTTATCACTCACTTTTCTCTTTTTTGTTTTATGAATTATGAAACTTGATTCTATTACCTTAGTAAAATATTAACTTGATCAATGTCAACATAATTCACTCACAAACAAAACATGCCTTTTTAAGGATTTAATTGTTTTTCTTTAAACAAATGAACATGTTTTGTTCGTCAGAATATAAAAGATATTAATACGATTTTTCAACTGAAAAAATGACTATACACGCAAACTCTTTCCCATTCAAGTCTAATGTTAAAACAAGGCGTAGTCATAATAATGTAACCAGTTTAAAAGAAAATATATTTGTACGTGAAAAGTCGACAAGATGAAGATAAAATGAGTCTACAGTAACCACACAACAATGTTTATGATGATTCCACAATGAAAAACTTTGTTCCTCCTCTTCATGCTCGGCCCTCTAGAACTGTCCTCCCGAGTACCGTTTTACACTGTAAAACAAAACAAATCAAAATTGAAATTGTTCTGATCAGGGAGTCATTCCTTAAAGAATCAGGACTACAACTAGGGACATCAAGACAATTATGGGAGTAAACCAGAATTTCAATGTTGAGCTTCTGTGGTTCAGATTTTTGCACATTTTTACATATACTGCAATATTCCTTGGTTTTCAAAGATTCTCAGAAATTGAACATATTTTCATTTAAATACATTCATGTATAAAAAAAAATAAAACCACATCAATATAATAACTTGATAAAGGAAGAATATGCGACATGGACAAGACAAAGGATACCCGTGGTTTGACCGTTGTTGCCTGTTTCTGAACACTATTAAGGACCGATTACTACTATTCAGAGCTGAAAACTTATACGACTGTTAAAGTTCTTTATTACTGGGAGAAATTTGAATCTTTTTGTAAATGTCAAAGCCAATACTAGAATTACTTTTTAACTGCCACTGATCTCAAAAGTTTAAATATCCTGCAACAGCAGAACAACTTGTGAACTAATGGCACATTTAAAACATTCCCAAAAATAGAATAAGTTTCAAACAAAAGCCACAAAACAAAAGATCTTTTGGATTAATGAAGAGATTTTTTGTTATTTATGTAAGAATTAGACACAACACAACCGTAAAAATATTTCAAAATAACCCTATTTCCAGTTTGGAGAAAAAATGAATACAATGTAAAAAGTGAAGTGTACAAGAAAACAGCGCTGTTAGATAAACAAGTTACAAAAGTAGCAAATCCCATACTGGACAGGTAAGAAAATATTGGTGTTCCTGTCCAATACGAACTTAAAAGAGAAAAGCATAAGGCTTGTCTTTGTGAACATATTATTGAGAATATGATGAAGTCTGGTGTAGGACGTACAAGGTTGGTATACAAAGTGCAAAGCCTTGCCTCCTGTTCATGGGTACAGCTGGTAGGCCGACTGGTGCAGACTAGAAAGCTGTTAGTGGGCTAAGCTGCTAGATACACACATGGTCAGGGAAGATAGTGATTCATTGTTGAATAAAAATACACAAAACAACAAAATCACTAGTCTTCCAGGCCAGGTGTGTCAGGTTAATAGGAAGCAAATCCGTCACCATCGTCAGTCACCAGGCAGGGAGCCAAAGGGAGGCATGCACTTAGTCGGCTGGCAGGAGGCAGGCAGGCATGCACTTGTTGCCGATACACCATGTGTTAGCACTACTTGTTATTACAGGGTTATAGGAAGATATGGGAGATATAATGCTGTCAGTTTACAATGTTAGGTAGAGACTCTTATATCATATAAACGTTACACAGCTGGGATTATCTCATCCCATACATATGTAACATTAGTGTTCTATACAGCTACTATTAGAAATACAGAAGCTCTAGCTATATAAAAGTCAGAGGGAGAAGGCTTAATGTAAGGCAATCAAACCAGATATATTTGTAATGCAATGAAACCACAATAAAACTGTGCAGGCTTTTTACCAGCATGGGGTTTGTTAAGGTCTCTAGTGTGTCAAGGCTCAGGAAGGAGAACTTTGGTGTTAGAAGTGATTCTTTTATGATTCCAAACAATTTTAAAAATCAAAACATTCCACTACTCTCGGTGAATATAACACAATGCAAATCACGTAAAACTGCCTACATCAAAGACTTGCAAATGATTGTTTTATCATATCAAGAAATGGAAGTGTTAGAATAGATCAGCTGGATGAAATTTCTATCTGTTTCAAATGAGATTGGAAAATTTACGTCAACTAGTTAACATATCACTTGGGAAACTATGTCCAGTATTATATCTAGTCCCTAAGATAAATAATGCAGCAGTAAGCCAGATTTATTGAATGCACAGCACCTTAATTTGTGGATGACAAGGCTATCAAGCAAGGATGAGAGTCATTAGTTACTAACAATGAACTATCATCAAGCTATCATGTACCTTTAACCAGGTACAAAAAAGCATTTGGAAGAAAAAAGGGTTCTTTTCGCGCTTCACGGGTTTCTTGATTTCTAATTTACTATTAGAGACAACTCTTGAAGACTGATACTTGTCAAGGACAGAATAGTTTAAAATAAGAAAGATATGAAACAAAGAAGAGTTAGTGTATAATTACAAATATATTAGCAATATGTAATAATAGTGTAGGATAAATAATATATTAATAAGATAACTAATGAATATAGTAATAAAGAGAAAGCTGTACCCTGATAAATGATGAAGATCAATTAGTAGCCATATATATGTAAAGAAATCTGTAGTAACTAGATACATGATAAAAAGAAATCTGTGAACAGATTATATATATCTGTAGTAGCCAGATATATGACAGAAGCTAGATAAGTAGCTAGATATATCATTAAGAAAAAGACCATGAATAGCCAGACATAGGATTAGGAGAATTCTGCGAGTATCTATATATATATATGATGATCCTGTTCTTAGTGTCTGTCAGAAGTGTTATTACGGTATATTTCCAGTGTAAAACTACATCATTTAACCATCAAGATTATCCTGACCTCAATAAACAAAAGAGGACATGTCTAATCGCCATGTTTCATCACACGAATTAATTCTATTTAGAGCGATATGGGCAGATCTGGTTTGCTGAGGTTGGGCCAAATTGGGCTGGGGTCGGGGCTGGGGCCTAATTACAAAGAACACTGATAATACATACTGTCTTAAACTCTCAATGAAATGATGACTCCAAGCCCTTCACTCTAAAAGTAAAATTACATGGAAAACGTTGCTTTATTCCTCTTTGTTTAAGAAAAAAATATAACAGATAAATAAAATGGTTTCAAAGTATATATATATATATTTATATAACGAGAGATATTTATATTCAATTCCACATATGCAAAAAAAATAGTCACGGGTAAAAAAACGTCACAACTTTAAACACCTTAGTATTTTAAAGAACATCTTATTGTTATCAGTATTTTCAATATAATTGTGAAGCTTTTTTGTAACAGCTTCACTCAAGTAAAAGTGTAAGCACAAGCTGTAAGATACCTAAGCTTAATTCAACTTGGCTGAACTAAACATGGCTGACAAACAACATCATTATCAGATTTTGTTTTTTATTTTTGTGTAAAAATAAAAATGATTGACATCTAAACAGTCAATTCAATACCATGTTTATCAATAATTGATGTTTTAAGCATTTCCATCAGTCATAAATAATTTACATTTTTTGGACACTTCCCACCACAGCTACCAATGATTAACATATTTTGACCATTCCCCATTACAGCAACCAATAACTGACATATTTTGATCGCTTTTCATCACAGCTGTCAATGATTCACATGTTTTGACAATTTCCCACAACAGCTACTAATAACTGACAACTTTGGCCACTTTCTACAACAGTTACCAATTACTGACATATTCTGACCATTTCCTACCACAGTAACCCATGATACATGTGTTCTGATTATTTGCCACAATGGTCACCAGTAACTGACATGTTTTGGCCACTTCCCACCAGTCACCATTTAATCACATGTTTTGACTATTTTCTATGACAGCCACCAATGCTTCACTTATTCTGACCATTTCCCACTACAATCACCAATATCAGACATATTTGACCATTTCCCCACTACAATCAACAAAATCAGACATATTTGACCATTTCCCACCACAGCCATCAATAATCGACATATTTTGACCATTTTGTACTACAACCATGAATTTTGAAGCTTTAGCTATTTTCTATCCACTATTAACTCCAACACTACAATTTAGTCTTAAAGCTACAAAAGCAAATCCATCCAAAATGAAAACATTCTTTCAGATTCCTTCTTTCAAACAAGTTTCAAAATTCAGACCATAGTGACAACCCATTCACTACCTTTAAATATGTTATCAACCAACAATGGTGATGTCACACTTCAAATGCCAAAGGCACAAAATATTGTAAAATGAAAAGTACAATAGCAATATCCAAACCACATTAATCTGAGAATGCTTGAAAATTGGTCCTCCACTTATACCTAAATTCTTATGAAACCACACATTATGTTCTAATAGAGAATTTGTAACAAACTGTTAGAAGTGACCTATATCTACTACTTAGTAACAACATGTTTTCTACCGAGACAAATTTCAACATGAATTCAAGATACCCACCTCATCTGTAAGAGGTACTGTGCATTCTGTATCTGATCGTCGCTGCCTGTGATGGTAATAATACGGTCGCTGGAGCCCGGCAGTGCCTCGTCGATCACCACCTGAGCGTTAGACTGTCGTCGAATCTCTTGGATACGTGATCCTCCCTTCCCAATGATGGCTCCTGCCAACTATAAAGCAAAATTTAATTTCAAAAGTGATAGCTAAACCAGGTTGTTATTTTGTCAAAGCATTAAAGAAGTGAAAGTATTCTGTGCTTTGAAACAAAACCATTCTTCTTTTTTGGCACTGAATCACTTCAGGGCAGACCCAATTTTTCCACAAATAGGAACAAATGTGTACACTACTGAATAAACATGTTGCTCTTCGCCTTACTTTTGCAACAATGATTTCCTTAACTTTGTCTCCCAATCAAGAATAGTAAGGAATACTAACTGTCGAAAATCTGCTCATTACTAACAGTGATACAGAGATAAAATATTCAGTACTTTGTCTGAAAGGAAGAAGAGGCAAAAGGCCAATTGGTCCTGTATCTTTCAAACCCTGCCGCTGTGGGGGCCAAAACCCACAGTGCATACAAAATTGATCCAAGTATGTCTCAGACCAAACTGCGACAGACACCAGACATTCCTAAATAAGAAGAATGATTGACTCCCCTTTTCAAAAGCCTGCTTCAGAACAAATTTGGGTAAAAAACAATCATCCATACAGGAGCAGTAGGATTTTAAGAAACTTGCAATACTTCCCCTTTTTGGCTCCACCCCTCATGACCCAGGACCCACCATTTATACAAATTTGATTCCCCTTCACCAAAGAATGCTTCAGACCAAACTTGTGCAAATTCAATCATTCTTACATGAGGATTTTAAAGAACTTGCAAAATTTCCCATTTTGGGCCTCGCCCCTCAGGCCCCAGATCTAGCATTTACACAAAATTTGGTTCCCTCCCCTCCAAGAATGCTTCAGACCAAATTTGGGCAAAATTCATTAAGACATTCATGACAAGTAGCGATTTGTAGGAAAAGTTGATGGACAAACAACAGACGATCAGTGTAGTATGCGTATAACACTTGTTCTTCAGGCAAGGTGAGCTAAAAGACATATGATCAGCATAATAAAGTGACCATTTAACTACTGTATTAATCATTATAACTTTAATATAATCATACAATCAATGTTAAATAGAACCATACTGCAATTCACAAGCAAATAGAACTTTGATTTTTACTTTTTGTAATGTGAAAAAAAAATGACTTAAAAAAAATGAAATGCTGCTAAACTTTTGTTCATGACAATCCAGTAGTAGCAATAGACTAGTGAAAGTATGTTTTTTTTCTTACTTACATCTTTTGGGATGGTAACTTGTGTGGATGACTGGCAGTTGTTATCACCAAACATCTGGCCCATACCTCCCTGTAATACATACAAAACAGCTTCATACTCAATATAAACTAAAACATTCTTCCTAGAAGATACATATCTCTATTTTAAAAATCAATGAACATCGTCTAATTGTTCTCCTTTGCCATGTAAAATTGTAATGCATTTCATTAGCAGTAGAGTAAGTTAGCGCAATATCATTTATCATTCACTGAATTTAACATTTTCATGAAGATGACTGTAGTGGGATTAAAAAGATTTGGTACATGAATCGAATCTAAACTTTTTTCTAGAGTTAATGGTATGTTATCTTAATATGTTGCAATCAGTGATCAAATTTGGCTTTTGGTAAAAAGGCTAAAACAACAATATTATTTATGCTGAAAAATAATGCTTCAATATTGTATTCAAATTCCAGAGAAAAGCTGAAAATTCTTATCTCTATGTTAGTGTATGTTGATTTCAGATACTGTGGTAAAATGTTCTGGAGTATCACCTTGACTACTAACAGGCAGTAAACCTCCTGTACATTGTTTGTTTTTCCTTATTTGTATTGCCTTAATACTAACAGTGTTATCCTGAGTGAAGTTCTGTCC
Source organism: Ylistrum balloti (assembly GCF_031769215.1). NCBI lineage: Eukaryota > Metazoa > Mollusca > Bivalvia > Pectinida > Pectinidae > Ylistrum > Ylistrum balloti. Next base: position 557,549 of record NW_026781950.1, on the reverse strand, counting down.
CATGTTACCACCTCCCTGGCCACTGCTGGAGTTGCCACCTCCGTAGCCACCACCTGAGTTGTCGTAACCTTCATCGTAACTGTTATCACCTCCATAGTTGTCTCCACTGTATCCACCGTCGCCTCCAAATCCTTGGTAGAAAAGTTGAAAATTTAATGCAACAGTCAGGGTTTACAAGTACCAGGAATACAACTTAGATACAACACATAATGAAAATAAGAAAATCTATGTGAAATTTCAGATTTTTCTGATATGTATTTCATTTAAATATTCATCATTTGTGTGTTTTATTCTTTTAATTGCAATTTTTTTCATGATCCACATTTATGGTGTTTTGATATGAAAAATAAAAAATAATTCCAATATTGAATTTTTTCTTGAGAAACTTTCTACATGCATAAATGGGTAACTTAAATAAGATCTACAATTTGTGATTACATTGGTAGAATAAGCTAATCCCTTAAATTTCTTACCCTCAGATTGAAAAAGAATATGCTTACTTATTCTAAGATACCATTACAGCATTCTATGCTTTGTCTAGTGTCTAGACCCACCTAATCAGTCTTAAGAAATGAAAAGGATCCAAAGGACAGAGGAAGAACAATAACATAATGGTCACAATCTATTGTCAGATAAACTCTTGTGAGGTTATTTAACCATCATGTACAAACACCACCATGATTTCATTTATTTCAATTCTATCATCAAATCATATTTCATTGTCAGGAATGTGTCATGTTTGCATGAAATCAAAGGAAGTTGATGACAGACAGCTGGCACTTAAAAGTTACACAATGCAGGATGCAAGAATTTGAAGATATGTAAATTTGTGTTTTCAATAACCTTTTTATTTTCCTTTTGTCTCTTTTTATTTTGATTTCTTTTAAAATCTCTTCCAAACAAAGCTTGAATAAACCCAAAAATTCATATAATCAAAACTTGAAAATGCATCTGCATATTTAAAATCAACTTTGTGGAGTGGAGCTTTAATATATTGAAGCTTAGCCTTTTCTGAACTTAAATCTATTGAAGCTCCTTCCGGTTTCTGTCCGGTCATGTGTATCCTCACTCTGATTGGATGAGTAGTCCGTTCCCTGCTTGTTACCTCCCATGCCACCTCCCATATTGCCCTGGTTGCCGCCCATATTGCCGCCCATGTTGCCGCCTCCCATTCCAACACCTCCACTTCCCATTCCACCTCTGTAACAGCGAGTTGTTCATTTGATTATCAATATAAAATTATTTAATTTTCAATAATATGTTTAAGTAGACACTGCATAAAAAAGGTTTGAAGCAAAATTTGGTTTTTTAAATATAATTAAAACAAAAGTTAATATAAAAGTAAATTTCTTACAAACTGCTAAACATCACAATCACTTACCCAAATCCTCCACGGCCACCTCCTCTGTTAGGTCCTCCCATACCGCTGCCTCTCATTCCTCCCATGTTGCCACGCATGCCACCCATTCCTCCTCTACCTCCGCGGCCACTCATCATGCCACCTCCACGACCACCACGGCCTCCCATTCCCATATCTCCCATTCCCATACCCATACCAGGTCTGAATGAAAAAAAAAATTTCTACATCTTAATGTAAAGCAACACTTATAGTTTCAACTATTTCTATGGATTAGTTTTTCACTTAAGCATGTTTATGTAAAAAACAGTAACCCAAACTAAAGTAAACTAAAATGGACAAAATTTAAAGAGTATTTTTTTGTAGTCAACACGTGTCATAACTAAGACTCTAAAAACAGTAACACAATTGACAATAGTCCTCTTACCTGCCACCTCTCATGCCCATGCCCATTCCCATTCCTCTGGATGCCTGTGGTGCCCCTCTGGGTCCTCCTTTGCCTCGACCACCCTCAGCAGATGTGTAGCCTCCATACTCGGCAACCATGAATTCATCCCAGTACATGGGATCGTAAGGCTGGTTGGGTCCCTTAGGTGGAGCCTGGCAAACAAGTGAAGTCAGTTATAGAAGAACATCTTTTCAGATATCCACCTACAGTCCTCGAGTTTTGTTTAGTAAATTACTCTGTAAGATGTGATATTTCATGAATTTCATTTAATGAGTTATTGTTTTAATCAGATTCCATTTCATTGTGAGACTGCTTTTACGACATTCAGTTTAAAGAGATACTGTTTTAATGATATTCAGTTCAATGATCTACATCAGACTTCACTTTCATGAAGATAGGTTTGAATTTAAAGATAGAATTTATATGAAAGGAAAGCTGGAGGATGACATTTACAAGTGACTAGAAGACAGGAGAAGGGTTGACTTACAGTCTTAAGGAGCTCATGAATCGTGTCGACACAATCAATAACTACTTTGGGTTTGCCTCCTATGGCCACAACACGTTCTGTTGACTGTGGGCAACACTGGGAGTACACTTTGATCTGAGCTCCAGTTTTCTGTTCACAAACAAAGCATCAAACTCAAAACCCTAACGATTACATATTACACGAAAAAACCCACGAGTAGGAGCCAAACCAAAAATGTCATGTATCTCTGGAAAGTCTGACGGAGAAACCAAGTACTTTACAACAAATAATTAATGTGTTGATACAGAAGACAATTACAATCACATCACAACTTCCAAACAATTTTTTCTACAATCTCACATCAAATTTTACATTTCACTTCAAAATTATTTCTATTCCAATCTAGATTCCACTAGAGTACTACTGCAACACTCTCATACATCATTAGTAACTTAAATGAAAATATTCAAGAAAATTCATCCTTAATTGTTGGAGTTTTAAAGATAATTAAAGGGCTAAAATTTCAAGAGAGAGAGAAAAAAAAAAAAAAAATAATAATAAAAGATAACCCATTTTCCATAATTTTAACATAACATAATATCAGTGCCTCAACCAGTGGACTTTCTGAATGATGTAGAATGTCTCCATTTTGCCTATGGTGTATCAGGTTAATGAGAATCACATGGATCAATAGGGAATGATGTATCAGTATTTAATATCTTTAACAACCAATCCAATCACTAGGGTAATACCTCCCATTGTCCCACGTAACAAAAATCATTGTCATTAATGTCTTGAGGCAGTACCACATCAACAGCATTTTACCATTATACACTGAACCAGTGACACTTCCTGAAAACTGTTACATCTATATAAGGATGTCCCAGAATCAAGACATGTTATTTAGTAGAGAGTATTTATCGTAATCACCTTTGGTCATTATGGTAGAGGAAGTCTGTTTTATGTGCATTAATGCTGCAAAAGGTCAAATGTTGGGTAATGAGCCCACCCCATATATAGGTTGTTTAGCTTTACTGTCTTCCTGTAATGTATTGGTGTTTTACAGAAACTCTGTCTCAATGTCCTGTAATGTATTAGTATTTTACAGAAATTCTGTCTCAAAGTCCTGTAATGTATTGGCACTTCACAGAATTCTGTCTCAATGTCCTGTAATGTATTGGTGTTATACAGAATTCTGTCTCAATATCCTGTAATGTTTTGGTGTTTTACAGAATTCTGTCTCAATATCCTGTATGTATTGGAGTTTTACAGTAAAATCAGTCTCAATCGCCTGTAATGTATTGGTGTTTTACAGAAGCTCTGTCTCCATGTCCTGTAATGTATTGGTGTTTTACAGAAACTCTGTCTCCATGTCCTGTAATGTATTGGTGTTTTACAGAATTCTGTCTCAATATCCTGTAATGTCATCGTGTTTTATGGAAACATCCTGCATTACTCAGATTCATATGATGCAGACCTCTCTGAGTTCCTTGATCTTGAATCCAGCACGTCCAATGATACAGCCAGCCTGGCTTTGATGCACCAACAGCCTCATCTCGCAGTCAAAGTTCTCATCCTTGTAGTTTTTATACTGCAACAACAATCACCAATATGTATTCATATTTCCAAGCAGTTAGTTACATTCAACAAACAAGTCTTAAGATTCCAGAACTTAATAGTAATTTTCTCTAATCAATAGTAGAAGAAAATTTCACTAACTTACAGTAGTAATTTTCACTAAATTTAATTAATAATTTTCACTTATTTTATATAAAAGAAAATATGCAGCAAACATTTGCACAAAAAAAAAGTAAGATCAATTTACAAATGTTTTGTATTTGAAACCTTCTTTATGTTTTTTGTCTTTAATAGTTTTCAGTATTTCTGTATACATAGAAGATCGGGCTAGTAGAAGTTCAACAGTTTTCATTATCAGAAGATAGGGCTAGTAGTAGTGTGAACTATTAGACAAGAATGAAATCAAGCCAAAGCAGGTAGAATATGATATCTGAACTAAACTACAGAAATAATATGTTCCTCATGATACTGTGTTGTAATGTGGAGGTAACTTTCACTAGTCTCTCATAATAAATTCCTCTGGCAACCATAATTAAACAGTAACAAGTCTCTCATAATATATTCCCATGGTTACCACAACTACAACATAACTAGTTCCTCATTATGTATTTCCCTGGATGCAATCACTAGTTCCCCATAATATAATCCCATAGTAACCATCACTAGTCCCTCATAATATAATCCCATAGTAACCATCACTAGTCCCTCATCATATATTTCCATAGTAACCATCACTAGTCCCTCATAATGTATTCCCATGGTAACCATCACTAGTCCCTCATAATGTATTCCCATAGTAACCATCACTAGTCCCTCTAATGTATTCCCATGGTAACCATCACTAGTCCCTCTAATATATTCCCATGGTAACCATCACTAGTCCCCCTCTAATGTATTCCCATGGTAACCATCACTAGTCCCTCTAATGTATTCCCATGGTAACCATTACTAGTTCCCCATAATATAATCCAATAGTAATTAACTACCACTTGTAACCGTAACTAGTCCCACATGATTTCCTGCGGATTAATTTACAGCAAACAAGTAAATAAGAGCACTTCTAGACCAGATTGACCGTTCAATTGTTTGCCTTATGAACAAGTACAACATTTCAATATATATATATATATTTTTAAAAGACATGAACAAATTTTGATATCTATTTAAAGTTTCTACGAAAAAGGTCATGTAATTTGAACAGTCAAATTTGGACATGAAATGAAGATGTGAAAGGTAAACACACAAAAAAATTAAAACGAGTACTGGTACCTCATCACTTACATCTTCTAGCTTCGGGATGATATCGAGGGCACAATCAAGGGCGGTGCCGATGTCAGCCCCGATCGTCAGCACACTGCAATAGATATAACAATATTGATGTCAAGAATGTGTCCATTGAGTACCAGTAAAATCACACTGAACAAAGCAGAAATCAAAAATACCTCAAGAAAAACTTTCCAATGATGTGCTAAATCAAGTCATAGTGCTAAGGGAGAAAAAAAAGGGGAACAAAAAGTCTTGTTTATAAATCAGTCTTTCTTGTTTGGATATTTTGAAAATTGCTTTGACATGCACTAAAATTATTTGATAGATTAAACTCCTTTTAATCCTCCACTTCAGACATTATCAAAATTAAAATACAGGCTGACAATACTTTTTATCATTAACAAAACATTAAAATACATAAATATCATAAGTTTCAACTGAACTTCTGAGAAAAAAGAAAAAATTCAAGAAAAAATTTGAAAAAAAAAAAAAAAAAACCCAAATATTAAATATTAGCATAAAACTCTAGATCCAAGCAAGAATTATAAGTGGCACAAGCAAACACAGTGAAGACCTAGAAATTTGTGTGAGCATGATATTAAACTTTAAAAAGTCAACCCCTGACAGGTCAAAGGTCATATAAATAACTTGTTGCATATACTTAAAGCCATTATTATTATTTTTTTTTTTTTTTGTAAATTGATCATGAGAATGTTATTTCCAAAATGTTAGTAAGCTTCTACATGAGGTGATACAAAAACTACCTCAGAGTGATCAGTTTCAGTACTCCATGGTAGTAAGAAATTAATCCATTGTGTTAAAAGTGAATGTAAAATCAACATATGAGCCAAAATCTTGAGAATTTTACTCAATACTACAAGTTATGATTCGCTAGGTACATCACAAACCAGTGCACAAACAAACTACCCCCATCAACAAGTTACCAATAAACAGAAGAATGTGTGAGAGTAGCTGTGCATCAGAATTTTTATCGGTTTCTTTTTCTTTCAAAATAAAAAGGATCATAATTTCAAGATCCTTTTTTCCACCCCATTTCAAAAATGCCTGAAGGCAAAAAGGTCCAAACTCAAACATTTAATACATATTTCCAATTTCATCCAAATCAATTGTTTTCTTAACAATTTGAGAGATTTCTTCCAATGATTTATGGAGAAGATAAAGCTTGAGGTTGGACTGATGGGGTTTGCTGGGCCAGAACCTGGCTACCGACTGGTCACACATCCCTTAGCTTGTGCATCACAGAGCAATACATATCAGGAAGTAAACCCAAAAAATATTAATGGGAATATTTCATCTTTAAACTAAAATTTCTACAGTGATGATATTGATTCCAATTCTATCAATAAGAATTTCTTTATAAAAGAAACCAGATAGGTATGTATTCCCAATAACAATTCAAACCAAAGCATGCTCCCAGATTTGATCCAGATTTGAACAGGTAGAATTACATGAGATCCTAATATGGATTATGAAAAGTCCTTTCTAAATGGTAATTTGTTATATTTTTCTTATCTATATACTACTTTCTTCTTTTGACTGCTCAAGACACGAAAATTGAAACTGATTAAATAAGAGTTGTTGTGTCATACCGTTCGGGGCAGGTACTATCGGGAACTGTGACACTGGCTTTGTACTGTCGGGGCGTTGGACGATGGACACGGGATCAGACCAGTGTACAATCAGCGTTCCGTGGGCCAGGACAGTTGGACGGAGGTGAACATTTCCATGTTTCGTTCACAGGGCAGGGGGTCGGTTGGATTGACGTCAAGTGTGGATGTTGGACGGACATACGTACATTGGACGATGTTATTGTACGTGTAGTAGCGGGCAGGGCGAGATTTGTGGGACAGGCCAGATATGTATGGATGGAAAAAGGAGAAATCGCAGCATGGCTTTACAATATGGACAAAAAATTATATACAAAACAGAGTATAATAATAGGGAATCACAGGAATATTTTACTTGGCATGAATGACACCAGGCTCGGAATCCGGCTAATACTACTTGCAAGAACACAAGATTGGCGGTGAAAATTTGCAAATCTTTAACATATGAAATCATCACTAGAACTGGGATAAACAAACAATTCTGTAGAAGACAAAGAAATAATGTTTAAAACAAGACATGAAGTCATAATGGATTCAACATCACACATTTTCGTTTAAAAGGCATGGGCAAAATCATTAATTTTCCACTAGCTTGGATCAATACTGGCCAGAAGGGCCATTCATAGATACAATCAATAAACAATGCCCAAGGTGGGCTTATCCCCAAGTCAAACATTGACTCAATATGGATTTACATGACAAAATAAAACAGTGGAATATCATTATTATAGACAGAACCTGAACTACATGATTAGGAAATAAAGGCCATAGGGCTTAAATATCTTTTATCTCTACCTAACACAAACAATATGGCATAAAATAATAATTTACACCAATATGACAGTAAAACACCCAGAGAGATTAGCATCTTCAAACGCACAGGTCCCCACCGTGGTGGGCAAAACAGCAGGGCGGGCCCACCAGTCATCAGGAGGAGCGTGGGGTCAGTTGTGGGGTCATGACCCGTCCCAACAAAAATAGGGACCCTTTCTTGGACGAGTCAATGGACATCAGACCAGAATATGATATGGGGCCCAGACCAAGGACCAGAAAACATTATGTGTCGAGATTGATATCAGCCCCTAATACCTGAAAAGGAATGGCATGGATTAGGGGCAATAGGGGGAGGTTTGTCTCCAATACTTACATCTTGTCTCAGCCGCTTGATGTTACTTCCTCCCTTTCCAATGATAGCTCCAGCATTCTGTCGAGGAAATAGCAACATTATGTCTCACAAACAAGACTGTCATTTCAATCAAACAACATCACTACTGTTCCTAATTCCTGCTATGTAAAACTTTGGGTTAACAGTGATAGTGATATTAGGCAACCTATTAATTAACAAAATTTTAACTTAACCTATTTCAGTAAACTAATTCATAGTTTCAACAAATGTCCTACAGAAAACTTACCAACAACAAGACAGAACAATTTAAACAGACAATCAAGCAAAACAGACAATAAAAGCTGAGTTCAATGATAAATTTTCCCTACATTATTCATATATACTTATGTATCTTATGGCCACATTCACATTTTAAAGACATCTTTATTTCAGTACTTTAGTTGTGAACAGGTTTTAACAATGTGTCTGATCATCAACGTGTAAGAGATAACTATAAATAAGACACAATTATAATTGATCATTTGATTGTGCTGATATTGTGTTTGCTCTCTAATATAATGTATCCGTTCGATATACAACAGGTACTCCTATTAATGATAGGTTAGCCGGAAGTACGACACAGCATTGTATGGGTATGACTAACTCGGCATAGATTTTCAATATCATGCCACGATTTAGTGAATGGTTGCTATGGTGATACTATGACACATCAATTGTCACTGTAGGATCTATAAATCAGACAGCCATATTGTATTGTTAACAGATGTTATGGACCTACAAACCACAGCTCTCCGGATCCTGTCAACAATGACAGAATGGTTGGTATCATCATATTTCTTTCCTCTTGTACGTATGTTTTAATTGGCTTGCATTGAAACTTCGAGTAGACAACAATACATAGAAAATAGAAACTCCAAAATATTTTATTTTATTAAGTCTTAGAAAATATGAAAACAATAGTGACAGAAAGTAAACTTGATTGTAAAATTACTTATCTTAAAAAACATAAAACTTCTTACTTTGCTGGCCAGTAGGAAGCGGAGTTCGATCTTCTGTCCATCTCCCCCACGTCTTCTCTTGTTGTCGTAGTCTTCCTGGTAGTCATCCTCGTGGGGACGCTTCATGTTACCTGCACACACAACACAAACTACTATAGGAATGTCCAAGCACACATTATCATCAAAAGTACATCAAGGATATCTATATTCCTTAAATTTAGCTTGTCAAGGCACAGACAAAGGTTATCATGACCAACTTTTCAGGAATATCCACATTCCTTAATTTTTCATTAAAAACATGAAATGTCTAAACCCTTGTGAGGCATGGATTATCAAGACAGAATTTCTTGGAATACCTTTCTTCAATTTTAAATTTTACAGTGTATCGGAACATCTTAAAATGAATTTCGCATGTACTTTTAATGTGACAATTGCTTTTCTTCTTAAAACACTGAAAATATCCACTGCTAACAGACTTGTGTATCATCAGTGATCACCATTAAAAAATGATATTTCCAGATTTAAAAGTATAAAGGAGAAAAGGGAACATGACTATAACGTTGACCTCTGACCTGGCATCACTGAATATGTCAGGTTCAAAGACATATTGCAGTTAACACTTACATTACACAGGAGAAATACTTGTGCTTTCTGTGGCTTAAAAATAACTTGGCTATTTTAAATAAATACTATTAAGTTCTACATGATAAAACTGGAATATTTATCAATGCCAAGGACATCTAATAGAATACCAAAATAAAATATAGAATGGCCTACAAGGACAAGGAGATCAAAGAACATTTCCCCTATCAACTACAATGTAAATCAATTCAACAACAGCCAGCTGTCTTTAAAGAGTTTTATAAATAAATAAATCCATCCACAAGGTGGGAGTGCCTGCTCAATTATTAATGGCAAAACCTGTACATGGCCTATTTGCCTTCTACACTTGCACCCAGACAAAACTGTAGGTTACACATACACACCACGGCAAAACGGCATCAATCATATAAAATAAGGACTGATATATATCAAAACCATCACTTTATTGTTTATGCCAGTCATCCACTGCTGTTTTAGAATCTTTTGATAACTTGTAGGATTCTCTCCCCTTATACCACAATTTAGACAGCCACTATGGGTGTAACCAATCCAGAGTGATCAAAGACTTTTTGATTGAATGCAGTTACTTAAGAATGTGCCTGAAACAAAATATCACGAATTTCAGCTAGCTACTAAACTCTGCTTTTGATCACTTGAAATTTGGCATTGAGTAAAGATCATTTCTAAAAAGAAAACGAGTTATCTACAAACCATATGTCTCATTATCTTTCCTTCTCTTTGTTCCATACAATGCTGAAGTCATATGTTCATTTTGCTTGCATTTTAGAATCATTCCTGCTAATGAAATTTATACATGTATCGGCTTCATTGAACTAATACTAAAATAAAACAAACATTGGTGTAGAGTGGCCACAAAGGCACAAAGGAGCAGACACCTTTCAAAGTCAAGATCTGCTACAGGTAGGCATGAGTGCCCTTGAAAAACGAAGATAAACGTCACAGATTAATTCTGATGGGAACTGCTTCAACTTGGTCCAATTTATAGAAGCTGCCTCAGTCTTGGTTTGCATGTCTAGCCTCCATTGCTTGGAATTAAACAGCTTTATATAGAGGTAGAGGCCACATCAAATGGATTCCGCTTCAATGACAAACTCAGTAAAACCATTTCTCAAAGAGCCTAAATGTAACTCATTTAGCTAATGTAGTTAGATAGACATGTATGTACTCTAGAAAACATCAGATTGTCTCTGTGACTTTACAGTACAAGACTTCAAATACTTCTATCACTAGAGGTGGAGTGGCAGGTGGAGGCTTACAGGAAATACGAAATTATCTCTGCGACTGGACAAAGCAAGCAATCAACCCCTTCACAACATTTCTATCACTGAAGAAGGGGTAGGGGCTAGCAGAATAAGAAAACAGGCTTAATGGAATCCAGACCGAGTACAATTTTTGTCCAGTTTCAAAATGAGATATGAGCTGTGATGATGTGCACCAAACTGTTTGAAAAATACAAAGTCATGAGCTGTAGTGATGGGCAGGTTGGCATAACCTTCGTTGACCTATAAAGTTTGTTTTCACCAATCGTTGCATGGGTATCTGATCACAGATAAGCTATGTAAAATTCATACTCCTGTGCAATCAGCCCCTATTAACCTGAGAGGAAGTAACAATTGATTTTCATCCCCAATATCAGGCCTTTCCCCTCACGCACATGCAAGGTAATGCTTACAAATATAACAAGAAGGATACACCACTATGTATCACCTCTGTAGCAGATGCATGTGCCCTTCAGATTTCATCAACCATTCGTAAACAGACTGATATAAACTGACATTGATAGGTGTTAAAGTCATGGTGACCCAATTACATGTACCACTTTTGCAGGTAAATCCATGTACTTCATATCCTTAACAGAAGCTGATTGTACACTGACCAATCGTGTAAAAGTACAACAGTTAAACCAGATCTCTGACCAATCAACAATGGTGTAAAAGTACAACAGTTAAACCAGATCTCTGACCAATCAGCAATGGTGTAAAAGTACAACAGTTAAACCAGATCTCTGACCAATCAGCAATGGTGTAAAAGTACAACAGTCTGAGAAACCAGATCTCTGACCAATCAGCAATGGTGTAAAAGTACAACAGTCTGAGAAACCAGATCTCTGACCAATCAGCAATGGTGTAAAAGTACAATAGTCTGAGAAACCAGATCTCTGACCAATCAGCAATGGTGTAAAAGTACAACAGTCTGAGAAACCAGATCTCTGACCAATCAGCAATGGTGTAAAAGTACAACAGTCTGAGAAACCAGATCTCTGACCAATCAGCAATGGTGTAAAAGTACAATAGTCTGAGAAACCAGATCTCTGCTCAATCAGCAACAGTTAAACCAGATCTCTGACCAATCAGCAATGGTGTAAAAGTACAATAGTCTGAGAAACCAGATCTCTGCTCAATCAGCAACAGTTAAACCAGATCTCTGACCAATCAGCAATGGTGTAAAAGTACAATAGTCTGAGAAACCAGATCTCTGCTCAATCAGCAACAGTTAAACCAGATCTCTGACCAATCAGCAATGGTGTAAAAGTACAATAGTCTGAGAAACCAGATCTCTGCTCAATCAGCAATGGTGTAAAAGTACAATAGTCTGAGAAACCAGATCTCTGACCAATCAGCAATGGTGTAAAAGTACAACAGTCTGAGAAACCAGATCTCTGACCAATCAGCAATGGTCTAAAAGTACAACAGTCTGAGAAACCAGATCTCTGCTCAATCAGCAACAGTTAAACCAGATCTCTGACCAATCAGCAATGGTCTAAAAGTACAACAGTCTGAGAAACCAGATCTCTGACCAATCAGCAATGGTGTAAAAGTACAACAGTTAAACCAGATCTCTGACCAATCAGCAATGGTGTAAAAGTACAACAGTCTGAGAAACCAGATCTCTGACCAATCAGCAATGGTCTAAAAGTACAACAGTCTGAGAAACCAGATCTCTGACCAATCAGCAATGGTGTAAAAGTAAAACAGTCTGAGAAACCAGATCTCTGACCAATCAGCAATGGTGTAAAAGTACAACAGTCTGAGAAACCAGATCTCTGACCAATCAGCAATGGTGTAAAAGTAAAACAGTCTGAGAAAGCAGATCTCTGCTCAATCAGCAATGGTGTAAAAGTACAATGGCATGTGAAATTGGATTTACTGTAAACTGACCCCAGTTTTAAAGTACAGATGAAATCAAATCTACAGTACACTGACCAATCGTATGAAAGTACATTAGTTTATGAAATCTGATCTCTGCTCAATCACCAATGGTATAATAGTACAACGGCCAACGAAATATGATCTACTGTACAAACAAACCATTGATTCCTGTCATTCTCAATGACTACCAACCTTGACATTTTTCCCAATCACACAGATTTAACATATAATAAACAATAGTGAACAAACAGATTGCCTGTTAGCACATCTTCTCTTCATCCCGATACAATTAATCATATTCCCATTAAATGCCACTGGCCTATACTACACAAACCATTCTACTGCTATCATAATGTCAAAACAACAATTATCTATATCTGACGAGTTGTCTGACCTCTGGTAGACTGTATAACGTAGCAGCGGACACAACTTGACAAGACAGCAACCGTCAACAGTAATTAGTAGTCACCATCGCCATCCCAAGGTAATGTCATTACAGCAATACTTTACAAACAAGGGAGAACAAAATTCAATACTGAGGAACAAAATTCAATACTGAACTTTTATAATCCAATTGTGGAACAATTTCTTATTCATTAACATTAAAACATGGTTTATGTCCTTTTACAAATATCTAAAAAAAAAAAAAAAAACTTTCAAAATATCAATTCAATAAAAACAAATCTCAGTATCAATGATTATTTACTAAGAATGTGACCAATACTGTTTTATCATATCTGCTATTAATCCCTGTTTTTACCTATAAAATCCATGCTACTGTATGATCTGCTACAAAAATGAATTCCATTTGCCATTCAATGATTATCTGTAGTTCTTTCTTCACTTTTTCAATTACTTGTCAACAAATTTCACCCTTGAGTCTGCGAATCATTTTTCTTTCAATGATAGTAATTAATTTCCTCTGTCGATCTTTACTAGAATTCCCGACGGTATTGTACGTGTGCTACCCCTGACATTTCCCTACTCCTACCTGACTCCTACCCTGTACACAACAATAAAATTAATTTCCTTATTTCAGATTGATGTTGGGCCTGCTTAGCCAAGCTGCACCTAATTATGAAATATTAATGAAGCATACTTTAGATATAGTTATTGTAATCTGGGAGACAAATTCCCTCGAGAAAAGGACACCGTTGACCACTCAAAAGCATCAATGTGTCCGCCCCCAGGCAGCAGGTGGCCACAGCAGCTGACCACTGACCAATAGCTAACAAATGCTATGGCTGATACCTGGCAGACCTTCAGCTGACCAGTGGTCATTATGTCACATCTGCATTAGGAGCTACTAATGATGTGTTAATGACAGCCAACATCATGTCACATGACCGCACCTTTGTTCCCCTGGAGCAGCCAGATAATTAATGAGCATGTACTTTTATCAGCATGTAGCTTAAACATGTAACAAATACAAAAAAAATAAGTCAATGCTCTATTTTTCATATTTGTAAATCTTTTATGAGGTAGCAATATTTCAGAGTTGAAAACCCTTATAAAGCACATTTACACACTTGGTATACTTTTTTGTTTTGTTAAATAGCAGGAAAACAAAACCTATGTAAAAAATAAATGTTTTGTTTCCAAATTTATGGAATTGCTCACATAAAGCATCATCAGTGTTTCTAACATGGAATATCATTTCAAAAACATTTTGATGGGAATCAGATATGGAATGACCCCAAATGTCTTATACTTGGTGTAACACTGAAGTAAGTTTTTAATCAATGATTAGGTCTCGGAATAATCTCTCAGAAATACCTGGTTTTATTTCACTTTAATAACCATAACTTATCAAACAAAAGACTGAAATGTACAATCTAAACAGATCAATTATAATGTCCATCCCTGTTGAAAAAGAAAAATTTAGCTATCTGCAACTTATATAAACTTGTCAGATATATTTATGTCAATTTTACACTACTAATCCAATGTACATTGTTAATATGAACTCTATTCAAAAGTATCATTTTGCTGATTAAAAGATCTTTTCAATACTTTTTATAGTTTAAATTGCCATACATTTCTGGTCAGTGAATGGATAGAAATTCTGCCTGAACCAAACAAAGATTATTTGCTATCAATGTCCAGAGTTACAGTCCTATTAATAAAGGAAATTTTAGGAGTGAGATATTAAAGTTCTGTATGTTCAGGTTGGAAACAAACTTAGTATGATACAAGAAGCCATAAAGCTTGTTTGTTGTAAGACAAGGACATTAAAGTCAGTTTTTACCTGTGATCAGGTGTTGATTGGAAATGTTACAGGTAAATGGATACAAGAAACATTCAACATACCTGGCCATAATGACATGGAGAATGATGAGGAATCAATACCCAGGCAGCCCAGCACATTACGTAAAAAAAATCATCTGCCTTTAAGCCCTTTATATACAAGAAGTCAGGCAGGATGGGGGTCACACTGCAAAATGGCCGACTGGTAGGCATCAGTAGTTGGCACCATGTCACCTGAGCATACCTGTCATGCATTGTTAGGGTACCAGGTGCCCTACCGGCTCATGAAAGCACACCCGAGTCTCTGCTACCTATCTATAGGCACAGTGGGTGTTAGCTAGTGAAGCAAGTGCCATGTAACCACTACTGGCTCTCTCCATAGTCATTTGTTGATACAGTTGCCATGCAACGGCCAATCAGATCATGCCAACAGGACCTGTGATCCAGCTGCTGACGATGCTAAATTCTGATCATAGGAATTCCAATAACAGGTGATTTTGCCTCCTCTAATCAGGGCCGGTAATTCTGCTACTTGTGACATGTGGCTCTACCAACCAGCTCTAAACCTGATAACTTGACACCCTACAATTTTGGTGATAAGGACTTTCCCAGTAAATCTATATTTATTAATACCATCTGACACCAAAAATCACCTTGATATTAATAATACATGACAAGCATAACATTTAATTAAATAAAATGTTATTAAATGTAAAAAGTAATTGGGTGTACATGTGCAAGTATAAAAACACACCTATTTCAATACAGTGTTTTTATTTAGACAAAATCCAACATAACAGAATGCTAATGATATAAGCATTATTTCTTGCGTTTATGATTTGTCCACTTTGAATGAATTAATTTTGATGTTTCTTGTAAGATGTAATTTTCAACAAAAAAACAAACATTACACATACTATATTGTCAGGAAAAAGTTTAAAAATTATCTTTCTCTGTTTCATGTATCAGATTAATCTTTTTAATAAATTTAATTTCAACTCATCGATCCTTTGACACCTGGATTATTTTTTTTTTTCATTTTACAAAATGAATACTTGCTGGACAGTCATTCTTTTAATACGCCCATTAGTTACAGTGTTGTCCCAATATGTAGCTTTTTCTCAAATATTTCACAGAAATTAATATTTTTAAATACAGTCTGTGTTCTTTCTTAAACATATGCCCATGACGAAAAAAAATTCTTTTTAATAATAAAGAATTGGAAGCCACAGACTTTATTCAATAAGGTTAGACATCTGCTAGGGGGGGAACAAAGACGAACCTTACAAATGTCTTTGGCACATGTTATTTTACAGCAGAACAAATATTTGACTTGCTATATTTACACATCTCTTGTGAACAAACCACTACACAAACAATAGAGTTGTAACTTGACAGAAAATCCCAATTCATGAAACATCTTTGTCATCTGGAGAGCAGAACAAGGGTCTTTTCACTTTATTATATGAACCAGTAATGGAAAACTTTTCTCAAGTAAATGGTTTGTTTCTTGAAAGAATAGCTTTTCCAAACAGTGCAGATATT
Organism: Ylistrum balloti; assembly: GCF_031769215.1. Taxonomy (NCBI): domain Eukaryota; kingdom Metazoa; phylum Mollusca; class Bivalvia; order Pectinida; family Pectinidae; genus Ylistrum; species Ylistrum balloti. Next base: position 541,117 of record NW_026781950.1, on the reverse strand, counting down.
CAGTTTTTAGAGATTTTTTAAATAGGCTTTTTGATTTCAATCTATCTTTTCTTTCCATTTCCTTTTCTTCCTCAACTGTTTCTCTTACATTTCTTTTTTTTCCCACTACCAAACCTTAAAATACAGTTTACAATAAACAAATATAAAGTTACAATATTTTTTCACATAATTTTTGTGTTTTGTGCACTTTAAAAGCAACCAACAAACCAAACTCCTGAAACCATTGGGAGTATAAGTAGCAACTTGGCAATATCTCAACAATTTCTATAAATAGCATTGATGAACTTGTCCTTTGAACTGTAAAACAGGAACTAATCAGAAATATTGTCTTCGTTAACCTTTTGCATAAAATAATTTCTTAATTCCTTAAGAAATAGGATTGAAAGATCAAGTGATAACATTAATTCAGAATGGGACAAGCAGACACAGGAAACACCATATGACCCTCATAAAATTTTAGGGACAACAAAACAACTACTCAGTGCTGTTCTACACTTTCTTTTGTTATCCCAATACTGACATCCAACATGAGTTCTAACAATTACAATGTCTCACTTCCACAGTCTAGCATACTCCACCATTTTCTCTATATTATATGTCCCAATCCCCTATGCCAACTCAAGCATATCGTAGATCCATTAGCTGGGAAGTACCACAAGCTTCACATTGATTTCAGGTGAGGACAGGTGGCCTTTTCACCGACACTAATTAGGAAATTAGGCTAAATTACATTATATTACACGTTCTTACCATCAGTTACCAGCACAAAAACAAAAACAACATGCCTACGCTACATTAAATATTGAAGTCAAAACAGACCACTGTTAACATACCTTAAAGAGGTGACAAAGGTTGACCTAAAGCTTTCAATAAAACACACTTGCTAGTTTCACATTGGACAGTACCGTCAAATTAAATCATACAGTTAAGTTTAAGGGTTGGTACTGCGAGCAGTTCTTGTGATTGTTCAAAGAGATATTGCAATATATCTCGGTAATATCTTGGTATATCATTTTTTAGTATACCTAAATTTTTTTTGTAGAACAAATGTGTACAAGCACAAGCATAATTTAATGCTGTGATATACTGTAAACTACATTCTGAATTATATATCACCACACAATAATTCAAGAACATGTTAAATAAGCTGAATTTGGTTTTCAACAAAATTTCTCTACAAAAGTTCTGCAGATAAATCCCTAAAACATTTGTAGAAAGAAAGTTGCTGCAATATATGGCAATAGTGAAAATTATATTGCAATATATTGTCAATATACAAATATTGCACTAGACAATATTGACAATTGCAATATCATTGCAAATCCCTAGTTACATAACTGTAAATAGTGATTCAAATATAAATCCAGGGTTTAATAACTGCTTTGAGATAAACCTTTTTGCCTTATTTAGGGGAAGAAAATTGTTTAATTGAACAAAATGTTTTCGAGAGTAATGATATGAAATAATTTCAATTGGGAATGGGGCCTATTATCAACCCTTTAAAAAACCCTGAAATCATTAAACTTCCATAGAAATCGAACATATTACTGTAATATTGTAAAACTGTACAATATCATTTTACCAATAGACCTCTAAGGTCAGGTACTACACTAAATCAGATCTTCCCTTTTTAAATATGTCACAAGTAAAATGATACATCAGACTAGGATATCCAAACCCACACAGGTAAATTCACCTGTGGTACTAATTCCTGTTCAACATCATTGAACTGATATCAAATCATCCATCTGTTTGCTCATCACGATTTTGCATGGCCATTTGATCATACCTTATCATTTAACACGGCTTTAACATGATGAGTATTCTTGTCGTTGGGAGACTGTGCCGTCCATTTCCCTACATCTCTTTCATGTGCGCTGATGGAAATAATGGCTATGTATGGTCTTTAATCACTCTTGCTGGCTTTAATTACCTAACCATATACTGTCCAGAGCAACCTTTACATGACAATGCCTCTCCACAAGCCAAGTTGTGGTATGCAGAGTCCATACAATAGAAATACATACTATACAGAAGATATTTCTCATTACATATTTCCCTATTTTGTGAAGATTGGGTGAATCATTGAATTGCATCTTCGAATATTTCATATATCAAAAGATATGTCGGGAAAGCCCTATGAGAATCTTTACCAATTTTCTTTTGCATTTTGTGAAACCAAATTTTTTGCATTGGATCTAAGTATATATAAAATACCTGAATAGGAGTCGTTGTCAATAGATTTTCTGAAGTTCCTTTTCTATTCTGTCCACTGGCCTTCTCTCTTTATCCCTCCATTTTTCACCTATTCATTTCCTTCCCCCACTTATCTTTATCTCTCTTTCTCCTCCCCTAACCCTTCAATCAATCGAACAGTTTGTTTCCCTAATATGCTGTAAAAGCATCAAATACAAAGCACTATCATTATAAACATAATGAGCCTTGTCTTCAAATGAAAATGAAAATTGTTAAGCACAACATTAACAGAACAATAATATTACAAATCTAACAAGATTGCTCATAAGCATACTGGGTTGCTAACTACTTGAAAATGGACGAAACACATAATGAAGCATGGCACAAACAAATGCTGATTATGACCAGCAATGTGATTCTTTTGAAACATGACACCAGCATTCTTCTGTCATGATATGCATAAACACACAGTTTCAGGATGTAGTGCATCTATCTTCGAGTCTAATTCCAGTAATAACTCTAATCCAAACCATCAATTCAGTCATGAAAAAATGCATAATAATCATTAAGTTACTTGAACCAGAAACTAATTTGGATCTAACAGAAAACTTGCCAAGAGTTGGGAAATTTTACAACATAAATCTTCCTGTCATTTGCAAGACACATCTGTTTGTATGAAATTGGGGGAGTGGTCATGAAATTTGTGTTCACAGAAAAAAAATTGAAGTCTATTATAAAACTCACAATTATCAAACTTACAAGCAAGTTAAAATCTTAAATGTTAACCTTTAAAAGATTTAAGTTATCATCTATATATTTCTTAAATAAAACACTGTTAAAGAGAAGTGATATATCAAATCTTTCTGGAAACAGATGCTGATCCTGAAAGTCAAAATTGATTCTGTCTTTACCTGAAGAGAAGTCCCTAATAATAAAACTAATAATACCAAGAAGTCATCAATACCTGTTATCCTTCTACACCTTTTTGATAATTTTGTATACAAACACCACTGAAGCTATCACAGGTCATGGATTATCATAAATTCCCAATTTCCTGTACCACTTAACAAAGGCTGATTCACCAAATGTTACTAAATAATTCTACAGTATGCTATCCAATTTTTCATGTGGTTGTAATTGACAATATCTAATACCGAGTCCCAGTCTAAACATTAGCTCAGGTAGCGATCTAACCTGATGTAGTCACTACAGTGTACAGTGATCTGGTGTGATGTGGACACTACAGTGTATGGTGATCTGGTCTGATGTTGTCACTACAGTGTACAGTGATCTGGTCTGATGTAGACACTACAGTGTATAGTGATATGGTCTGATGTAGACACTACAGTGTACAGTGATCTGGTCTGATGTAGACACTTCAGTGTACAATGATCTACTCTGATGTAGTCACTACAGTGTACAGTGATCTGGTCTGATGTAGACACTACAGAGTATAGTGATCTGGTCTGATGAAGACACTACAGTGTACAATGATCTGGTCTAATGTAGACACTTCAGTGTACAATGATCTAGTCTGATGTAGTCACTACAGTGTACAGTGATCTGGTCTGATGTAGACACTACAGTGATCTGGTCTGATGTAGACACTACAGAGTATAGTGATCTGGTCTGATGTAGACACTAACATGATCTGGTCTGATGTAGACACTACAGAGTATAGTGATCTGGTCTGATGTAAACACTACAGTGATCTGTTCTGATGTAGACACTACAGTGATCTGGTCTGATGTAGACACTACAGTGTACAATGATCTGGTCTGATGTAGACACTACAGTGATCTGGTCTGATGTAGACACTACAGTGTATAGTGATATGGTCTGATGTAGTCACTACAGTGTACAGTGATCTGTTCTGATGTAGACACTTCAGTGATCTGGTCTGATGTAGACACTACAGTGTACAATGATCTAGTCTGATGTAGTCACTACAGTGTACAGTGATCTGGTCTGATGTAGACACTACATTGTACAGTGATCTGGTCTGATGTAGACACTACAGTGTACAATGATCTGGTCTGATGTAGACACTACAGTGTACAGTGATCTGGTCTGATGTAGACATTACAGTGTATAGTGATCTGGTCTGATGTAGACACTACAGTGTAGAGTGATCTGGTCTGATGTAGACACTACATGTACAATGATCTGTTCTGATGTAGACACTACAGTGATCTGGTCTGATGTAGACACTTCAGTGATCTGGTCTGAGTTAGACACTACAGTGTACAATGATCTGGTCTGATGTAGACACTACAGTGTATAGTGATATGGTCTGATGTAGACACTACACTGTATAGTGATCTGGTCTGATGTAGACACTACACGTACAATGATCTGGTCTGATGTAGACACTACAGTGTACAGTGATCTGTTCTGATGTAGACACAACAGTGTGTAGTGATCTGGTCTGATGTACACTATACAATGTAAAGTGATCTGGTCTGATGTACACACTACAATGTACAGTGATCTGGTCTGATGTACACATTTAGAATCAAATATCTCAACAACATAACAACATAGTAAAGAATTTTTGGCATTTTTTTTTTGTTTTCTATAAACCCACGAACAGTTATCAGCATTAGTTTTAAGTAATTTTTTCCAAACAAAAAATATTCATAAATAAAACTCAGTATGTTGACAACACCATAAAAATAAATATCTGTACATACCATCATCTTCCATGTTGTCTGTGTAGGATTTATCTGGCTTTTCCCCCCTGAGTTTCAGTGGCTGATCACGTTAGCAGCTGTGCTTAACAGTACAGGAAGATTTGATACAATCAATCAATTTCCCAGCAGGTAGAAAATACAGGTAAGTCTCGGGTTCACTTTTATATCAGGACTTTGTTGTTTGGATCCTGGCAGATAAAAACAAAAACAAAAAAATGTTTATTTTCATCTTATAGTAAAATCTGCTAATGTAATATTCTACAACAGTCTTTCTATCTTTCGGGACAATCACAGCTTTTTGATCTCAATCTAATGCTATATTTCATTGAAACTACAAGATTTGAAATTATGAAATAGAAAGACAAGTTCAGAATGACATATTGAGAAACACAGAAGTAAATGATGTTAAATGAACTTGAAACCTCATGACCAGGTAAGAGTAAGTCAGTGAGACAAATGTTGCAGACAGCATGCATAAACGTCTATCAACATCTAAATCCAACTGTCAAAGAAAGATTTGAATGGTTTGTGAGTTTCATGCCTTCTCTACTTCTTACTTTTACATCTAATGGTTAAAATTTTTGTAGCTTAACCAAAATTTTCATGAAAAGTCATGAAATAATGTTTTGTGTATACATTTTATTTTCAAAATCTCTACCGTAAAATCAGTCAATTTTGTGGGGAATTTATTTTCACTGATTTCCTGGGTACACTTTATGCACAAATTCCATGTATATGAACTGTTACAGTTAGTGAAAGTAGAATTTTTGAGCTATATTCAACCACAAAAAAGCATTGTTTTGAAAAAGCAGGAATATCAAGTCCCACATATATATATGATTTTACAGTAATTTTTTGTGGGTTTATTTTATCCACAAAAACAGCCAACCTCAAACCCCCAAACCCACTGATGATAGTATTCATCATTTATAGAGAAGATCGAGTGATTTCAACATACAATTTAATCAATAGTCAGACTACAACTTCTTAATCAATAATTTCCACTTCAAACAGGAAATAAAAAGAATAAGTTCACATAAAAGATATTCATTACACTCATCACTAGCTCAACATTTACACTATAAATAACAAAACGAGTGCTACAGTTCATTTCAATTTGGTCTCATTCAAACTGATAACGATTTACTGGAACAAAAGGGAAACACTGACAAATAATTAATAAACTTTCAATTTTTAGAACTGCTGATATAACAATTGATGGTTTTGAATTCTATGTTTAATTATCAATTTCCTTTTGGATTTCAATGCCATTGAGGAAAGTCGGACATGTCCTTGAGAAGCTGAAACTTCATTGACACAATGCGACATGGCATAAAAATGTCCATAGCATGATTAATTGTTTCAAGGAGTTGCTGACTACACCTGTTAATTTGTAGTTGTATAGAATTTGTAAGATTCATTGTACATCACATGTCAATACAGCCAAGGACAGCAGAAACTGTTACTCATCTTCAACAACTCAAAACCTCATACAAATTTATTCCATTCCATTCTTTATGCATTTTCTATGCATTACTTTGTTAAAAAATTATTCATACTACAATCACCATGATTTTTAAAGTAAATTTCACATGATATCACGTGTAGTTTAAGTAGTCGTAAGAAAAACAAAAAAATCAGATCAATTTGCAGAACGTATTTTCTCTTTAACTCCCTCTCAACCTTTTTTCTTTACATTATCATTTATAATTTGCTTAACATTTCTTCATTGGGAGTAGGGCTGTAACAAGTACTGAGAACCCTTATATAGGTCGGGTTTGAGAAATAACTAAGTCCAAAAATGTGTACCTGGTTACCCATCAAGAAACAATCTGTCTTCTGTATGTTTTTATATTACAGATTATAAAAGTGTTACAATATCTCACTCATTTGTTCAGTTTTCCATCACTGAGGATGACACATCATGTTTGTTACATTTTCACATTCAAATTTTTCTTACTTCGGTTTTCTCACAACCACATTTCATTGTGGGAACTGTCAAACACATGTGTATACACGGCAGACTTGTGTACTGTACTTTACCCTGTTTCCATGGATAACACACAAGGATTCATAAATGTGATGTCACATGATCCATCGCTCTCGCATTGTAGTTACCAAATAACATAAAATGATATACAAATAATTAAATGTTTTATTCAATTATTTCAGTGTTTTGATTCTGGGTTGAAACTTTTGCTGGTTCTTACGATGTCATTGTCGAGCATGATAACTGTCAAATACAGTGTTCTTACGAAGTCATTGCCAAGCATGATAACTCTGTCAAATACAGTGTTCTTACGAAGTCATTGCCAAGCATGATAACTCTGTCAAATACAGTAATGCCTCAATCCCACTTTACTTCCTGTTGCTCATGTGCATGTAATACCATCTTCCCATATTTGGGGTAAGTTTGGCGTTTAGTCAACTTTTGACCCGATGCAATTTTTCTCAAGATCAGTTGATAGGTACAAAGAAGGAATACAATAGTATCATCAGTGAAGTATCATATCGTAGATTTTTATTTGTTCCACGAAGTTACAAGCCCTTTCATTAAAATGACAACTGAACAAACATTGCACAACCAGCAAGCCATACTGTCATACAATGTATCTAACAAAGACAGCTACAACTGTCCAGCCAGCACCAGTTTCAGAATGGTCAGAGGTGACAGATACACCCTTATTAGAAGGAACTATCATGTGAGGGTATATCTGTTGTGTACAAAGTAGAGATACAAAAGATAAGACAGTAATAGTATCATGACAGATATATAGTGTACAGAATGGAGACACACTAGGCAGTAGAAACAGTATAAGGATTGATGCATCGTGTACTGGTAGAGGCACAAAACTCTACCCAGGACAGAAAATAGAAATAGTATAAGGACAAATACATTGTGTACAATGTAGAGACACAATACAAAAACAGTTGAAATAGTTTTAGGTTACATACATTGTGTATAGAGAAGAGACATAAAAGACAGACCGTAGAAATAGTGTTAGGACAGATACAATGTGTACAGAAAAGAGATACAAAAGACAGACAGTAGAAAATGTGTTAGGACAGATACATAGTGTACAGAGTAGAGACACAGAAGACAGACAGTAGGAAGTGTTAGGACAAATACATTGTGTATAGAGAAAAGACACAAAAGAGAGACTGTAGAAAAAGTGTTAGGACAGATACATTATTTACAGAAAAAGAGACACAAGAGACAGACAGTAGAAACAGTGTTAGGACAGATACATTGTGTACAGAGTAGAGACAAAACAGTAGTAGATATAGTGGTTAGAGCTGATCTGTTGTGTACAGAACAATAGATAGATAGTACAAATAGAATTAGAGACAATCTTTTTGGAATAAAACAATAGACAAACAGTAGAAATAGTGCGGGTTTTGTAGAATCCTACAGTGATGCCAGAGGAATAATTTTGTTTGCAATACAAAAAGAGATTGTAAAGGGTGGAAGCCATATTTTATAGAATTGTTGGCATCACTTTTGTGGCCTGTTATCAGTGTTTTAATGGGGAATATTGATATCCTATAATCAAACACCAGCTATTGTTGACAGTATTGATGACATCTCTGTGACATGGTACAGCACGGCGAGGTCTGCTAACAACAACTAATGGGAAAAAGAAGGGCGGAAAACTCCTGCTAGATACCCACAATTACCCTAACAAGCATATTGGACTTTCTCTACTTTTGTTCAGGTGTAAATAAAACCATTTTGTTGTATCACACAGCCGTGAGAACCTTGGAATAATGCTCGTCACAATGCTTGGCAAGTTCTGTTCAACAACTGAACAAATATTGCACAACCAGCAATCCATACTGTCATACAATGTATCTAACAAAGAGAGCTACAACTGTCCAGCCAGCACCAGTTTCAGAATGGTCAGAGGCGACAGATACGCCTACCATTGTTTACCCTTGCCTAAAGCCAAAGGAAACAGGGAAACACTTCTATTCAATGGTTGTCCTGACTATACACAACGCTCCTGTTAAACGGAAGTACTAGCATACCCTATATTTCTAGGCTATTACTGGACTATTTACACAGTGGAAAAAATTCAAATTATTGCCATCTAAATTATTTGATTTCAATAAAACACTAAAAGCAACATTATGTACCTACCTATTAAAGGTCAATCTTACCTTAACCATACTAGACAACAAATTGTTAGCCATTTATTCATCGGGTGAAACAAATTTTCAATGAACATGGTTTTACTGACTGACAAAAAAAAGGATCAATCTAGGTTTTGGTTGCATATTCTTTTTTCTAAAAAGGGGAAATATTATCTGATTTGCAGGGAAATTTCCCTGTCCTTGTATTTGCTTCGTAAATGAAAGCACAAAGTAAAATCTGCATTATTCCTCCAAAATTTTTTCTATACATTGACATAATATCAACACATGTCAATGTTTCTGATAAATTTCTTGTGAAATTTTTCACAGGAAATCTTCGTTAGGGGGAATACTGCTTCAAAGAGGGAATTTTCAAATAAGGAAAATATTTTTTGTACAAAATGCCTGATGGGAAAATTTCTGATAGATTTACCCCTATAGAAATTCAATTCATCTGATTCCTGCTTTACAAATGTTCCTGAATATAGCAATTTTGTTATCTATGCACTCCATCTTCCCCTTTTCTATAAAACTTACAATAAGGAAACATTAAAATTACATACCAGAGCAATGAACAAGAGGCCTAGCAGCCTTGATGGTCACCTGAGGTAAGCAATATTGAATATAAAGGTTAAAAGATAGTTATCAAGTGTCATAAAACAGAAATTCTGACATTGAATCTAGTAAGCCAGTGTCAATACATGCATACCATCAAAACTGTCATCCTATACTGGTAATTCTAATAAAGTTATTTTAAGTAGGAAATAACCAACGTTATCATCAATTAGTGAAAATTAGTGAAGTCTTAAAAAAATATTCCTCCCCAGGGACTCATTTTCATAGTTAAAGCACCTTAAGGTACTTCAACTCTTGAAGAGTATTTGATTATAACATATCTGGATGTTGAGAAGATTTTTTAAAAATTTAAGTAATTTGACTCCTTTTGGCCCCATCCATCAGCCCCTGGGGGTCAGTCAGGATCAAAATGGGCATACCATCAAGCCATCACCCTTAACTCATAATTCTAACAAAATTTGAAATATTTACTATGGAAACTGAACAAATTATGCTCAAAAATCTAGTTTTCCTCTATAAACTAAAGTAAACCTTACCCCCTTCCCGTGGGGAAATGTGAGACCTTGGAACTATGAAATTAACGTGGGCCTCAAATTTAATGCGTCTTACTCGCTATTTGCGAGAGAAAATCCAAGTCTGAAAAATATGCACTTGCTTTTTTTAGCGAGTGGATTTATCAGATGCAAGCTGTAATAATTACATAACAAATAAATAAAGACGGGCAGTTCGTGGAAAAATTACATTTGTTGTTTATAATTTACCTCAACTGAAGCCTGTGTTCATTGTAAAATTGAAACATGAAAAAGCTGAAAATGAAAGTCACACACGCCATTCGGAGCACCCCTTGTACATGCACGTAAATGTTTGAAACCTGGATGACCCAGAATGATGTTACAAGCGTGTGTCTGAGTTAGATTGGCGTTGTTAACTATGGCTGAAAATTTGTCTACTTAAAAAATTTTGTCTTTTTTCAAAAGAAAAAATAGTAGTTCTGCCGATTAAGTGATTACAGACAAAAAAAGCAAGAATGATACATCACTAGTACAGCCCAATTGCAATTCTGTGAAGGCATTGGCCAAAACAGTTGCTAAATGGGAAAAAGAACTCAACATAACCCTAGGTAAACACATGACCAGCGACAATGTTGTTGATGAAATATGGAGTGTGGTGTGCAGAGAATATGCTACTAAAATTAACTTGTTGAGTTTCAATTTTTCAAAGTGGTTAGTAGTCTGTGTTTTCAGTTAACTTTGCGTTAAAATCATTTTCAGAAATAGTCAAATGGTTATTGATTCATCATTTATGTCCACTAGGACTGTCATATCATCGTAGAATATTTCTTGAAATATTGACATTTAATTTGAACTTACTACATGTATTAGTACATGACTCAAATTTACTGACTGAAAGTTGCTTGTTTATTGTTGTCAATGAATTTATTTCAATGAAAATATTGGGACAAAGCAGTTCTTAGTATAACATCGACATTACATACATTCTAATATTGATATCATTGGATGAAGAAAATTAATACACATGATCAATCACCAAAAAAAAAAACCCCATTATTTGAAGATTTACTGTAATAGCAAGTAAAAAGTCATTTTAGCAAGTAAAAACTTAAGGCACTTGCTGTTTTTAGCAAGTGACAAAATTGTTAAATTCGAGGCCCGTAATGATTTTGGTAAAGCACCTTAAGATGCTTCTATGCATGACGAATATTTGATTCCACCATATCTAGGTCTTGAAAAGAAGATTTTTGAAATCCAAGTCAATTTGACTACTTATGGCCCCGCCCCTCAGGCCCCTGGGGGTGGGGACTGTTTAATTCACAATTTTAGTTCATCTTAGGCCAGGGAAGGTTTCTGCAAAATTTCTTTGAAATTGGAGCAGGGGGTTTTTGAGAAAAAGTCCACAGTGTTAAATTGTTTATGAGCAAACGATGCCAGATGAAAGTAATTGCATTAGGTCACCATGAGACTTTGTCAGCAGAATTTGTGAAAAAAAGAAAAAAGGCTGTGAGTAACAACTAACCTTCTACAGGTATTTAATTCAGTGTTGAATGCAAATATTTAGCATCAAGAACCTTCACAAAGCTTATACTGCAACTAAACACTTACATTGTTTGTAATTTAAAAGGTACCCTAAAAAAAAGATCAACATACAACATTTGGAAATCCATTATGAACTTGTACTTTGAGTTGAATCCCTGAAATCACATCTTGTGAAATAAACTTATATAGTCTACCTATAATAGGTTAGGGCCTTATTTCGAGACAGATGTAAGATGTAGTCATTGGAGACAGAGTATCAAATGATCTCCATCAAGGGCCAATCCAACCTTCATGATTTTATAATGATCTATCAGTAGTGGTGTCAGTTATCAGATCCTGATAATAAAGTGGAGGGACACTTAGAGTCTGATCATCTTTGTAATGTATATCAGAACAGAAGGGCCTATAATGTTGATTTGAATCCATTTAATATGTCTCACAAATGATCTAAATTTGCTGAAATACCTATCATAACATTTCCCATAATCTTCACTTGCTATTTGAAAGTACCACTGCCAGTTAAAGGGATATTTCCTGGTTTAAACACTAAAATATGCTAGCTAAAATGCACATTTTATGTCTTACAGCTATCTGTATATTTTTTGTATGTCAACATTCTATTACTCATTTATCAGCTTCATTTAGATATCATGTGACATAAGACATAATTCACCACCAAATAACCATGTGTCATTAAAACAGAAGTATAAAGATGATAATAAATTTAGGATAAAAATGGATCAGCTATATATTCTCTTACTAAGTCTTCATTTTGAGCTTAATGTTGTCATAAACTGTTGTGTAGAGAAGAGCCCTTTTTCAGTTGTTTGACATTAGACAGCTTCGTTTACTGTCTTCTACTTCCACAAGATTTACCAATGTTGATTCAGCTTTTCTGTGGCTCACAAACCTGTCCATTTTGTTTTCCATGTCTTAGTTGACACAAGATTTTAGAGATCTAATGGTAATCTCTTTCAATAAACTGGTGAATTCTCACTGTCAGCTATTTGTATTTCGGTTGTAAACTACAGCAAAACCTTAGATTGTGCATGCTCATATTTCAACCGGCTGTTCACAAGCAGGAATAATATTTGTAGTTCTGGTGAAATGGAGAATTTTAAAGTTTCCCAATAAGAACATTAGTTTAGCTTCAGACATAAACTGTTTTTATCAAGTTAATAATTTTCACTACTTACATGAAAAAAAAAATGCCCTTTTGATTTGAATAAACTATAGTTCTCAAATTTCAATTTCAGCCCTCCGGCTGTCCGGTTACATTGCACTTGTCACTCTACAAGGTGTGCGACACTGACCTTCAAAGGCCAACATTAAATGTGCATGCCGGACCCCTGTACCGCACCTTGTAAAGTGACAAGTGCAATGTAACTGTCCAGCCCTCGGGCTTTCATTACAGAGAATCCCTCTCATCAATCACATGGTGATGCTTGGATGAGGGAGAGATTCTTCTACAAACAAGAGGCCTAGCAATCTTGACGGTCACCTGAGATAAGCAATATTGAATATAAAGGTAAAAGTAAAGGATAGTTATCAAGTGTTATGAAACAGAAATTCTGAAACTGAATCTAGTAAACCAGTGTCAATACATGCATACCATCAAGACTGTCATCCTATGCTGGTAATTCTTATAAAGTTATTTCCAGTGGGAAATAACCAACGTTATGATCGAAAATGCAATTTTTCTAAGTCTAAAAAAATTATTCCTGCCCGGGAAGAATTGTGAGACTCATTTTCATAATTAAAGCACCTCAAGATACTTCCATTCTTGAAGAGTATTTGATTATAACATATCTCGGTGTTGAGAAGATTTTTTTAATTTAAATAAATTTGACCCCTTTTGGCCCCGCCCATCAGCCCCTGGGGATCATTCAGGATCAAAATGGGCAAACCATGAAGCCGTCATCCTTCATCAATAATTCTAACCAAATTTGAAATATTTCCTATGCTCAAAAATCTAGTTTTCCTATTAAACTGAAGTAAACTTTACCCCCTCCCCATGGGGAAATGTGAGACCCTGGAGCCATGAAATCACAATTTTGGTAAAGCACCTTAAGACGCTTCCATTCATTAAGAGAAGATTTTCGAAATTTAAGTCAATTTGACACCTTTTGGCCCTGCTGTATTATTCAGTTTTGTTTAATTTGAGGTCAGGGAAGGTTTCTGAAAACTTTCACTGAAATCGGATCAGGGGTTTTTGAGAAGAAGTCAAAAGTGTTAAACTGTTAATGGAAGCATGATGCCAGATGAAGGATATTAGAATAGGTCACCACGAGACAATGCACAAATATCAAAATAGACATAAATATGTAAATATAGACAAAACAGATGTTTCCTTTAATGATAAATGAGAAATGAGTTTGATTTTTTGACCATCTATATCAGTCTAGGTTATTTCTTTTCACAAACTTTGCCAGACTTCTTTCCGATTCAAATTCTTTTGGTTAATCAGAAGAAGATATATAGCAAGTTGGATTCCTGTCACCTTAAATATGGGACAAAGTCATTATCTTTTAGCAAACTTTAATTTGTTGTTCTTCTAGCCAAGTGGACTAATAAACTATCAACACATTTACATGTTTTAACATGTTACAGTTTTAAGGATATCGGATCACAGGGTTGCTGATACAAGGAGGGCAGCAGCTAAGCTTTGATGCCACACCTTTGCAATGGTTTGTGTAACAACCAGTCTCACCAGCTTCAGGTTTGCAACAGAATCTGCCAAACACTTACCTGACCTACTAATTACATTTTGTCTAAATAAAACAAGTTAGCACCTGTATTGAATTCACCTTACCTGGTTCAGGTGTGAAAGTATTGATTCGTTGTTAACTATCAGCTTTGTATGCTCTTCTGAAGACCGGAAGCTACAACAGAAAGCGAAAAACATTTCATTTCTATTCAGAAAATATAAAATATTCAAACCGTAATACATTAATATATGATAACCTGATAACATGTATATATCACCTATACAACTGTTAGGTTACTGGTCGCATGCAGTAATGTCTTTGATAGATGATGACAAACTGGATCCTATATGGTTTTCACCAAGCTTCTTATACAGTATTCAAAGCAAACTCAGCTGTCTATTAAGTGCTTCAATAAACAGAGAGATTCAAAAATTAATATCAGAAGAAAAATGTTTGGAAATGAAAAATCAGGGAAGTTTTATGTAAATTTCTTACTTCAAACAACATTAAACCTTAAATATGTAGATCTCAAGATAGATAGAAAACACTTATTGTGAAAACATCACTTTTCGTAAAGAAAAAAAAAAAGTTTCTGACAGGCATCACTTTCATATGATAATCAATGCCATGTTCTAATTCTTTTTTTTTTCCCTTCAATACAGATCAGCATATCCAGGTAACAAAAATCAATTCTCATTTAAATATATGGAACATGGCACAATCATTTTTTTTTTGTGTGAGAAAGACCCTTTTTTATGCTTAAGAAATTTTTCATCACTGAATGCTGCTGTCCCTGAAGACATTTGGTCTTTACATTACTGTGATGTGTGCTGAAGTATATAGACAAAAGGCCCTGGGTCTGGAGATCAGTGAAGAGCTTGTCAGATCAAGAATAAATCAATCGGCCATCTTGTTGTGGTTATTGATCCTTACTTCCTTAAGGCAAACAATTTTTAATGATACACTGATCTTTCATACAGGTTCACAGTTACATTCTACCTAATCATTCAGACCATGTGCCTTTAAGATGGTTTATTATGGAAATCTCAGCATACAAGCTGAATCATTTTTATCGTTAATAAACTTTCTCAATGACAATAATTTTAAACAGTTCTTTTTTCTCTTTATAATATTCAATTAACATTTTTTTCAATAAAAATTTGCATTAACTTTGAATTTATCTCACAGCTACTAATGACCAGAAATATCCATGTAACAAGTCTATTTGCTTGCATGTTACTTTCATTTTATTCTACATTTATTGTCATCTAATTTTCAAAGTTGTTTTCTATTTTCATCTATGCTTTAAACAACACTGCTTCAACGTTGAACCAATTTGTCAAACACTTCTACAGTGAATTTCTGTGTATGTTTCAGCATTAGAATATGGTCCACAAAAACAAGATAATGCAATTTATCCTGCACAATCTTTTACTTTAGTTTTTTTTAACCTCTAAACATTTTTTTCAGAATTAAATAGCTTTAATCTATGCTTGTTCTCTCAACTTCCCTTGCATCAGACTGGCACTATAGGGCTGCTTGTTATGTATACATATATACACAGCCCTTTGTAGTAGAACTGCCTAGCCTTCATCGACCCCCAAACTCTCATGAATTATGCAAGAATCATCACACAGGTATAGCACCACCTTCACACAGGGATCCCAAGACAAAAGCTGCTTCTAGTCCCACACCTTTTGTCCCAACATGGAATGTAAATTTACACAAATTGATCTGCAGTCATTTTATCGGAAATAGTATTGACTATAGATTAAGCATTCATCATGAAGAATAACATCATACCACTGCTCCATTGATCTTCTGATACATTGTTCTCTACACAAATATCTACCAGTGAAGCCAACAGGCCCCATTACAAAACCTTGTTCATGAATGTGGTGTGAATCTTAGTGCGATTCAACGCAGATACAAGTCTAAACTCTTAAATCAATTTAATTATAAAAATTTGACCCCGTTTCAACCACCACAATATTAAGCAGATATTCATGAGTATAAACAAGTTCTCCACAACCAGTTCTTTTAGCAATATGGTAACTTTTTTCTTGATTTGATTCATCTGAAACATCTTTTCCTTATTTTAGTACATAGGGACCTGGCACAAATTCCAGTCCCGTGGTCCATAAACATGTTACCATATTGAAGATTGTAACAGTTCATGGTTTTTTTTCTTCTTTCAATTATGTTTTTGATGTTCTAGGGACAACAGATCTTAGAAACACATCCATTACCTTTAATGGAAATGTTTCCCATTCATTATTTACACTTAAATATATAAATACATCGTACAAAATAAACACATATAGTTACAAGAGCAGATGTTAAGACATAGTAAATCCTATATATAATTACATACGGAAAACATATTTCGTAATACCTCATCCATACCATATTTAGAAATTTCCATTTACCCTTTCAACCTCAACAATCCATGTTTCAGAGATAAAACATCCAAAGAATCATTAGCAGAGAGACTAATTGAGTGCATGATACGCTGAATGCCCAGCTTAGTATGGAAAATAATGACACGACAGGAATCTCACATAAACCAACTGGAATACCTTTATCCAGCTACCTAATTAGCAATGTTAACCGGTCACAAGTGATGAATCGTACATATATCAAAGGAAAGAAGAGCTGCTTCTGGTCATCTTTCAATTCATGTCCCCTTCGATAGAAACTGCAGGATAAATATATATAATGTGCGAGTGAGGAGAGGGGGAGGGGAGGGAAGTTCTGGATATTTCTTTTCTAATTGGAGGGAGGATAAATATGTCTACATTTAGTACTACCAATTTATCCGAAGATAAAGTAAAGATCGTTTATTAAATATTTGTTGCATTTACATATAATAACTACAGGTGTATAACATGTCTGTATTTATTTTCCCCTTCAAATTTATAATTTTCACCATTCTACACAGTATTAGTTTGATGTTGATCTATCCCTCTATATATCATGCCATGTCACAACTATGTATGCTTTTCAACTTGATACTGGATACGTAGGTGTTCTTTATCAAATTATAGCAGTAACATGTTATACTAATACTAAACATAGCCAGACAAATCATATGATCTATCCTCCCCTCCATAATTGTTCCCACGTATGTAAGCGAGAGCCTATTGATTATCTTTTGATCATCAGCTGATTTAACTCCACAACATTGACCAATTTTAAGATCTTATATTTCAATTTCATTTACGTCCAATATTAATTAACTAACAATAGGCATCAGCATCCCCTGTAATTCTCCCTACATTATGTCATTAGGACCACATCGGGCTATAATCCTGCACTAAATTCTCTAATCATCATCATTATCATCCTTGATTATTGCAAAGATATCCGATTGCTCTACTGTAATTTCAGAGTGGAAAAAACACCAGATCTTCAGGCATGGTCCATATAGTGTCTGTCAGAAATCTAGACATACAAATCATACCAACAAGTTACACCTCCCTCATATTTCTATCATCTACTACTATTAACAACACACCTGCAACCTTGATTAATCTGTTTCCATGACAATCAGGTGTTTCAGCACGATTCAGACCTGCTTCCTGTCCTTATCACCACAATAAGCTGGACTAAAATTTCATATAACTATATACACCAATTTCTGTGACCAGTTTACAGATTAACTTTTCTGTGCTAGACAAACGTAAATTAAAAAATAAAGCAGTAATGGCCGAAAAACTTTAACTGCAATAGTGGTATATATATCAACCATTTGCTTTGTACTCGTGATGTGAGGAGCCAAAAAACATTAAAATCCATGTGGAAAATTCACAAAAATCTAAACCAACAATCAATGATGTTAAAGTATGACCTGGGATTTCATGAAAATTTTTTTTCTAAGGATTAATATATTTATAACAGCCAGGGTCACATGAGAACAGGTGTAAAGACAGCCACCAAAAGTGAAGAATAAAGCATAGAAAGAAAAACAGACAGGACATTAAGGATAATATCAAGATCCAAAGTGTTGTAAGAAAGGCAGCAGATCTATTTCCCCCATTTTAAGAAGACATGGAAGAAAACCTAAGATTTTGCAGGTGACCAACTCTTTGTAGTGTCTTCTCCAAAATGTAGTAGAAAGCAGCAGACCCTATTCTTTGGCTTCCTAGATCTGATGTCCTCTGACAGAAGACATATCAGAAACCAACTCTGACCTGAAATGGTTGCTTAACAATAAGTTGCTTCTTACAATATGCAGCATGATACATTTGTATAACAGGCATATTGTGTTACTCACTGAGATTTTACATTTTGGATTCACAGAGCAGTATTTCTCATTTTAATTGTGCCTTGATGGGAATGGTTTTTTTTAGTTTCCTGCTGGTATGAAAGAATAACCTTTTTGCAAATTGAATGAATGCATAGATAACATTCATTGTTTTTTAATCTCAAATGAACTATTTAATAGTCATAATCTTCATTTATGTCTCCATCCTTTTTACAAACCCAAAAGATGTGAGGTGGAGGATGTGTGAACAAAATATCTTGGTTTACATTATTGTCTGAACATTTAGGCATGTGTAAGGAGAGGCAAGACTGTAAGGAGAGGCCAGACTGTGTAAGGAGAGGCAAGACAGTGAAAGGACAGGCCAGACTGTGTAAGGAGAGGCAAGACTGTGAAAGGAGAGGCCAGACTGTGAAAGGAGAGGCAAGACTGTGTAAGGAGAGGCAAGACTGTGAAAGGAGAGGCAAGACTGTGTAAGGAGAGACAAGACTGTGAAAGGAGAGGCAAGACAGTGAAAGGAGAGGCCAGACTGTGAAAGGAGAGGCCAGACTGTGTAAGGAGAGGCAAGACTGTGAAAGGAGAGGCCAGACTGCATAAGGAGAGGCAAGACTGCGAAAGGAGAGGCAAGACTGTGTAAGGTGAGGCCAGACTGAAAGGAGAGACCAGACTGTGTAAGGAGAGGCCAGACTGTGAAAGGAGAGGCAAGACTGTGTAAGGAGAGGCAAGACTGTGAAAGGAGAGGCAAGACTGTGTAAGGAGAGGCCAGACTGTGTATGGAGAGGCAAGACTGTGAAAGGACAGACCAGACTGTGTAAGGAGAGGCAAGCCTGTGTGAGGAGAGGCCAGACTGTGTAAGGAGAGGCAAGATTGTGAGGCCAGACTGTGTGAGGAGAGGCAAGACTGTGTAAGGAGAGGCAAGACTGTGAGGCCAGACTGTGTGAGGAGAGGCCAGACTGTGTGAGGAGAGGCAAGACTGTGTGAGGAGAGGCAAGACTGTGTATGGAGAGGCCAGACTGTGTAAGGAGAGGCAAGACTGTGAAAGGAGAGGCAAGACTGTGTAAGGAGAGGCCAGACTGTGTAAGGAGAGGCAAGACTTTGGAGGAGAGGCCAGACTGTGTGAGGAGAGGCAAGACAGTGAAAGGACAGGCCAGACTGTGTAAGGAGAGGCAAGACTGTGTGAGGAGAGGCCAGACTGTGAAAGGAGAGGCCAGACTGTGTAAGGAGAGGCAAGACATTAGGCATGTGACTAGAGGTGGTGTGGCTATCGCAAACATAAACTAAAACAGACTAGGGTGGGAAAATTGTACAATAAGTGAGTGTAATGGCATTATGAGACATGTTTGAAAATACTGTAGATAAAGAATAGACCTTTCAATCTATATATGATCAACATGTGAAAATGACAATTTCTTTTCACAATTATTGTCTTAATGCCTACCCATGTGCAGGTCTTTTATTTCCCTTACTTTATATAGGGGTTGAGTTCTGAGAGTTGGATTTCACAAAAAAAAGTAGATAGAACATCTGAATAATTTGGACTAGGTTTGGTATATTAAAAACTAAATAAGCCAGTTGAGTAAAGCACTTTCATATCCTGTACACCTAGTCACCATGACAAGTTGAATCAACCAATAAGATGGTTTAAAAATCTGTTAGCTAAGGGCTTGTCATGACAGAGTTCTTCATCTTATGGTTTGTTGAAATTATGAAATACATTTACCTAACTATCATTTCTAACATATATAAAAACTGTATCTTAAAACAAAGCAAAAATCCTTTCAGGTCAGATTCACCATAAACAGTTTTTCTCATTATTTCTACATTGACACAAGTACACGCACAGTAGCCACACCTTTGATTTTTTTCATCATAATAATCTCAAGAAATTGCTAGACAATGAACACTGGTTATTTTCTATCATGCCTTTTTATTGCATTTCAAAGTAAAACTCTTCCTGAAGTCAGCAGAACATCCTTTCCATGTATATATGTAAGCAGCTGTCTGCACCACAGCACTGGATGAGTCACCATCATATACCAGGTGAGCTGTTCCTATACCTGTCAGCTACCTCAAACATTTACTACTTAGTGTAAACGATGCAGTGCATTGTCTTAATTGCTTCAAATTTTCAGGTCATTATTCCGAGCTGGCTTAGGGCTGATACTAATAAATACTACCATGAAATGTCAGAGAGGGCCATTTAATGACTGTATCTAGAGGAAATCATAATGACTGAACTATAATGGCTGCTCTGTTTCAGCTCGCATTGCTATAATAATGACTATTGTGATATCAACAGCGAGCAAGCCTCAGATTGTTGTTGTGTCTATGTATTCATCCATTTATGCTACACATGAGATCATTAACATTCTGTTCTCTATTTCAGATCCTTCTATGAAATATCAATTATGGCATTCATCGGGAATATTTCAAATAAAAAAGATAATTTCATCTTATTAAGTACTGTTAATGCATCTCTTCTATAAACTGTTGCTATTGTTTCATCAAATTTTGGCAAATATTCTCCAAACCTGAAAATTATTATCATTCTGTAATACCATGTAATTATTGTATAGGAAAAAGCCTTTTTGTCAATATAACCTACTTGTATGGGCAATATTAGTTCTAAATCAATACCATTTTTAAGTACATTGCAAATTTCAAAATACAATATATTTGTTCTTATTTGTTACTGATGCACAAGATAGTCATACACACATAGATTTAAAGCTGAAATACTTCAGACACTTCTGCAGTTCTATGGTCATGGGAGTTGTTGGATGACCCTTAGCATTAAAGACTCATAAAAACATTACTTGTCTCTTGTCTTGTGTGTCTTTTGTGCAATCTTTGCAAACCAGGCAAATAACATGATGCACCATAAGAGCATTACAACATACTACAATGGAAAGTGCCATATTCAAACAATGCAGAACCAGTTTGCTACATTTGGTCATAACCCTTCAAAACCCAAGGGGTGCAGTAAAGGGTATATCATCATGGGAAAAAGACTTAATGAAAATAATTTCTATTGAATAAATGATCATATCTGTATTTATTCAGATGATGTTGAGTTTGAACATTGTTTTGATTATATCAAACTTACTCTTTTAAATCTTTCAAAAGTTGATTCTATTGGATTTTTTTTTAAATTAGAGCAAATTGTAATATTGCCAATATTGGTTTGACTTGACAAAATTAGGTGAGTTTGTCGATATGATATATTTTGCCTGAATTCCTTTTCTTGAATCCAAGAATATCTCAACTTGATTTTGTAATGATAAATTAAGGGAATATCACAGTAAAACATTAATAATGTTTTTGATTGCATGTTTTATACACTTCCTGTTACGTTTCTATGCTATCCCACAGTTGATTTCCAATGTCCAGCTGAAAACATCATGTGATAGCTTTGATGATTGTGGCCAAAAGTGATAAAAACAGTAGTGACAAAGTCAGTAAAATAATGTTTTATCAGCACCAGATTTTGCTATGGGTGTGGCATTTTATTCATAACTCTTAAGTCAATCCGGAATTACAAAACAAGTAACATTTATCACCAACATATTCAGGTGGGAAGTCACTTTGTTTATAAGCAACAGTGTTTTGTGTGCATACGTTATCATATATGACATAAAAATTCACACATCCAAACTGTGATTAACAGATGAGTCTTTTTTATAATTATTGATTAACCTCTTAATTTGCATATTTTAGCAAAAACCAACTGTCATTGTTCATAATGTGAATATTTACATATGTGCAGTAAGAAAAAAAATTTGTATTACTGTGATATTGCTTTAATGAAAATCCTCACTTTGGCCTCATTCTATAAGGGGATTTTGAGTGAACTTAAGGCAACAAATTAATGAGAATATATATATACACTGTAAGTCATGATTTTTAAAATTTGATCTCAGAATGATCTTTGTGAAGATTTAACCGAAAGAACAAACCAAATTATTCACTTAGTACAATACCAATGGCATTAACGTTACAACTATGATTTTAAGTCCTAATATACACTTCATTTGGCAAATAAAGCTTCCAATTGTTAATTGTATAAAGATAACATTAAAACATACTGAAGCTGTGTGTTATCAATACTGGACATGGATAATGAAACAAAGATTTATAAAAGTGGGATACTAAGAAAATACGAAATGCTTTTTATACAAAGCTTCGAAAGCTGCTACAAAAAAAACGTGGCCAATTCGCATACTCAGCATACATAGAAAAAAAGCACAGGTGTAGTAAATCTGTTTTCTGATAACTATATCTGAAATACAGGTAAAGTGTGATGTAACATATTACAAGTAAACAAGTGGGCAGTCATGATCATTTGAGGGTTTTTAGTCTAAATATAGGATGTTTACATGTTCGTAGTTAATATCAAACTCTCACATAAATGTCATTTAAAAGATTTTCAAATTTGGTTAGGAAAAGATCCTAACTAGAGACATGTTTACTAACAGTGAATTTCAACCACCTTTTGGCAATGCATTAAACCACCTAGAGTATTTTTAGGTAAGTTCATTTTAACCATTCACATGAATATTTTTTTCTCTTCACTTTTCTTAAATAAAAGTTGGATGTATGGGGCTTAAAAAACATATAGACCAATATTTTTTTTTACAATGAGAACAAATCATAGTTTCTACTACTGTTACTATTAAAGCAACAATTATTTAATCTGGTACTAACAACAATGTTTTTTTTAACATTCTACATTAACCAACCAATTAAATATTTTAAAACTGTCACTAACATGTTTCAATTTTTACTGGAAACTTATCTGAATTTGATGTGTTGTATAATCATCAATATAAACTGACTGTGAAGTATATAACCATGAGCAGTTGAAAAAGAATGTGGTAGTGGCCGCCAAGAATATGCTGTCAACTTGCCTTGGAAACAAAACAGCAAGCATAATCCTTTTTTTTTCACAGCAGCGATATCAAATATTTTCATATGATTGATGATACATGTACTAGTATAACACTGCATAAAATTACTATTTTTTTTTTAGAATATGACTGTTACAAATGTTTGGTTTGAAAAAATGCCTGCTATTTTATGAAAAGGGGGTCAAATATGAGTCTTGAAATTTTTGCATACTAAGCAGATTTTTAATTGGCATGAAAACAGCACATTTTGAAATTGTTTTCTCTTGATTTCGAATAAAGACCTAAGAATATTAATTAATGAAATTGTATCATACAGGTACACTGGTTATCTGCAGTCTCCCTTTTAAGGCAATCACAGTCAGTTTGTTGTACACTCTAAATAGATCTGTATCTATGAACTCTATTGAATCAAGTAGAACTTTATATTTTAGAAAAAGAAATTATTTCAATATTTGAATTAAAGAGATTGTCATTTTCCATTTCAAAGACCAATCATGTTATTATCTTCTACGTTTTAAACTGAAATCAAACAAAAGACGAACACACTTTGCATTTTGATCATGAAAAAATTATTTTCATTCAATTACAAGAGCACAGAACAATGTTAAAATTATATTTAAGGGGGCACAACTCTTGCACTCTCCATCACCAAAAATACATTTCAACTTTTCAAAAGGGCTTTTAGCTCAAAAAGAAATATCCTTATTCTTCCCTTCCTTATCTTCCATTTTAAAAACATCAGAATCTAATAAAAAATTTGCCAGATATGTCACTCAGATTTAGTTGGCACTGCGCATACACAAGTCTTGAGGCCTTTGAACTAAATTTAGAAAATACATAGAAATGAGATCCAACGTCTGGTCTGGGAGATTCAGTAATATCGGCAGTCTTCCTAGGATGGATTCCTAGTGGAATACAGGAGTCCTGTTCAAAGATGTGTAAACAGTAAATATAGAGGACCAGACAACATCCGTAGGAAGAATTAAAACTGTTTAACAGTTGACTGAGGATGGCAAACCTAATATGCAGAAACATTTCAACTATTAAACAGTTTAATACAGATGTTGTCTGGTCCTCTCTATTTGCCGTAAATTTAAGTTTAAATAATAGACCTAAATAAGTCTGTATCATGGACATCGCATAGTAGATAATTATTTAGTCATTATTATTAAGTCAAACTCTCTCTTTTAAGTGCTACAATTTTTTTTAAAACTTCAATTTTATAAAACTTGAAAGTTAATTTACTATCAAAAACTACAACTACCATGATTGAAATCCCTGCACCTACACGATTTTTAAGGGACATTGTGACAAAAACATTATTCTGTTATGCAAGCATATCAAGCTATTCCCATTTTCAGTCCATTTCAAAAGGTCTAATCTGACCACTCAATTTATTCATGAAATTCCTCTCAAATTTAGAGGTAACATCGTGCAACAATTTTGAAAACCAAGATAGTTCATTTAAATAAATATGTGCTCAAGTGATTCATACAACATAAATGCACATTGTCAATACCACCAAAACAATAAAATATTCTGAAATCGAAAAAATAAATGCACATTTATAAAAACATCTGGAAAAAAACCACCAAAAAAACCCTACCTTTTTAAATAGCAGATGAGCTGAATTGTACTTAATATGAAGTATCTTTGGCAATAATTTTGCCAGTGTCAACTTTAAACTGTTACAATCAAACAGTTGTACGCAATTACAGACGGACAGACATGATATGTTACTGTGTTTGTCAAACAGACAAAGTTTGCCATCACTACAACAAACCCTGTTCTGGTCATTTTGGGGGACACATTTCTCGAACATACAACCATGCATACAGACGTAGTATTACACTTTATTAGATATTACAAGAGGTTCTCCTTGAGGAAAGTACAAAAATAATGATATTTTTTACACAAAGGACTGTGATGAGGTGGGATTTAAGGTATTGTTTAATTTGGAAGGATGCAGTCATTATCTGCATGGATGGAGTTGATTTAAGACTGAACAGACAGTTTACTATAAATGAGTAAAACTTATCACCTAATTGTTTATCTTGGAATGTATTCAATTTCAAAGATGCACCATCGTAAAGCCTTTGGAATTTTGTTTCAAGGTTTTTTGTCCTGGCAACATCTATAGTCATGACAGCTAAGATATGCCACAAGGAAAAGTTGTACCACCTGGTCCTTCACTAAATATCAGATTGCTCATATCTTTTTCCTCTGTCTATATTGTTACAGGAGGGTCCTACACATTTTCATGGGAATCACTGTTAGTAATATACAGTTCATTAATAAGTAATGACCATCCATTACTGATTTGTCTATCCTTAATCGCTGACTTTTCAAAGTTAAGGAAAATTATTTGCTGTAAGCAATGTTATTTTTTGGAAAATATTTGGTATCAACAATACAATGAAAACCAAGGTGGTGAAAATTTCATCCACTTAAACCTACTTTTCTACAAAGGCATTTTTGGATAAGAAAAGTTGATTTTAGTATTTTCAAAGATGCTGCCATATTGGCTTTGTTAGCAACACCTATTTGAAAAGATTCTTTGGAATTCAAACCATACTTCTGGCAAAATTTTCACATTCTACCAAGATCTAAAAGTTGAAATATAGCAATTAACTGGCTGCTGATATTTCACCAGGGGCCTTCAGAACTGTGATAACAACCCAGCTCTCGGAAAAAGGTGCTGGAATGAAGTGAAATGACATGTTTGATATTTATTGGATTGATTATCCCTCCGAATGTCTAATACCTATTGACTATTGTTGAGGAAATATGATTGATGCTTGAAGAAATACAAGATAACATAAGTAACATTATTTCAACCATACAGAGCAAAGCTTATCAATTATTTTACTGAGCAAATTAAAAAATAACGACTTCGTAGTCTACCAATAACAATTTGGGAGAAGGATGTCAGTTTTACAGGACTAACTAAATATACTAAGCACAAATTCCATGGGTGAATTTTTCATGTTACAGACACACAGTTTTTCCCTTCTAAAGAAACAAGCAACTGGAGCTTCCCGTTACATCATGTTTAGCTTATAATTACCACCCAGAGTGACCTTCATTATTTTTTAATTTACATCCGCGTTCGTCACTTTTTGTTCAAAATTACCATGATCATGCTAGACCTAATACAACGATAGCTGAAACCGTTCGGATTTGTGTAAATCATTACGTTAAAAGTATATTGTTGTTTCAAACTCGCAATTTCTTGATAGGAAATAGTTTGGGGAAGAGGCCTGTTACGCGTGCGAACACGTAATAAATGCATTGTAGTACCTTTCAGGCGTTGGAATTTTTGAAGTTGCCCACCTGCTGCAATTTTTGTCTTCGAAGATGGCTGCCGCGTGGGTTTTCCAATTTTCGGAAGTCCTTCAGAGTTTTCATTTCTCACAAAGAGAAACTTAGACTGGATTGCCTGTCGTAGTTATTCTACTCTCCGCTAGACTTCGCAAGAATTCATCGAGCGCGATCTAGCGGAGAAAATTGTAAACTAATCAAGAGAGATAATCTAGTTTAATAGGAACTAAACGCATACTCGTTTACTAAGGAGAGGCAGAAAATCATAAGGGTTACATGTAATTTTTATTTTACATATATTTGAAGTACGTGAAGGTTGTTTGTTCTTGTCCAGTTTTATCTGCCAAGTGATTTAGAGACTATAAATGTAAATCTTAATCTTTCAAAGGTTTTATTCGTAGCCATTTCAAAAGCTTTTAATTGATGCAGTCAAATTTCGTGCAGACCTGAGAATTCGTCGTGAGAAAATGATAAACAGACTACTTTGGAGGTGTTTTAGTGAAATCAATACCACTCAAATGTCCATGTTACGTTACAAAAAACAATACGTTGTGTCAATTTGACATGCATCGAATTCAATTTGGAAATCAGTGATAGCTTTCTTCCAAATGATTACCTCCCTTCGACCATCAGCTATTTAGCCATGCTGTCATCAGCTTTCTCCATAACAATTCAAAATTGCCTTACTTTTCTTTGAATTTAAGATAGTAAAAAAAACTTTTACTTTTATATCGTCTTCATGACATTGTGCTTTTCCACAGGTATAACTTTAAATTTTATTTTATTCAATTATTAATCGAACTGTCTTAATTTCTGTAGTTTAACTAATGCGAAGTATAGTTTTGTTTAGAACTGCGTTTAGAGGTGATCAAAAATAGAAAACCATGTATCATCTATAGTGTTATTTACAAAGAATAGTAAAGAGCAATATAGCATGTGTTGAATATATTGGTATTGATTTACAGAAAAATATCTTATTCTTGTTTTCATTTAACTTTTACAGATGAAAAATTCTCTCCTATGCAAGCAAGACCACCTTTGCTGAATTCTTGTTTTGACGAAATCGTGAGTATCAGTAATAATATATAAATAAGCTTTGCTGTTGACGTAAACTTTGACTTTGAATTCAAAATTAAGGATTTTTACCCGTTTTTCCTTTTATTTTTATTTTTTTGTATTCTCATTCATGGCCTAAACCAGGGATGTGTCATATACGTCCCTGCCTAAACATATGGAACATCAAGAGGTTTGATTATTTAATTGGCAACAGTAATTTTTTTTTTTATATTATAACTTTCTTTTATAGAATTGTTATACATTTATTTCCGTTGTTACAGGTAAATGGTAACTTTATCGAAAGTTTAACATAGCATTGATGACGCTATATTGAGACCACAAGACAGCATGAAATGGATATCAAACATGCAATGGCCAGTTGTGTGGGTCAAGGATTGAAACTCCATGGTCAAGAAATCAGACAGCGAAAAATTCCAAACCAGAACATTGTCCAAAGGTTTTTTTATCAACAAACACACGCTTCACTTCCTGGGGCACAATTCAACAGAGCACGATCATTGTACACAAATGTTTTCCCAAACTTCACAGTTGTAAATGTTGAAAAACCTCCATGTTTCCTTAGGAAATTTTCTCCTGATGGGAGATACTTCATAGCTTTTTCTTCAGACCAAACATCAATAGAAATTTATTCATTTCAAGGTTCAGCCGCTGCAGAAGATATTTTACAAAATGTTAAAGGAGATTTCATGGGCACTGATCAGGAATCATTACGTGTCCGTGCAGTTTTGTTTGACAAGTTTTTTAAGTTGAGACATGTGACACATGTAGCTAATCATGGTGAGCATTTGAACAGAGAATGTAGCCTTTTTACAGATGATGGGAACTATGTGATTGTTGGGTCAGCAATGTATATACCTGATGATCCATACCCACTCTTTTGGGAGATGTATCGAAATAATGAATCGGTCTCCCCAAATCAACGTTCTCCTCTTGAAAATTATTCCTTGCTCCTAATTGACCTTGAAACAGGTAGACTTTGTGACTCAAGGCAGTTTCGATGTGATAAAATCTTTCTGTCTCATAACCAAGGCCTGTATCTGTACAAAGACACACTGGCTGTACTTTCTGTCCAACAACAGATAATACATATCTTCCAGGTCCACACCAAGAATGCTTGTTTTGTTGATGTGAGGAGCATCGGGCGTTTTTGCTATGAAGATGATGGATTATACTTTCATATGGGTCTTGACAGGGTGAGCGGGCAACCACATAGGCCATTTTATGACAATACAATAAATTCCTTAAAGCACAGGCTGATGGTGTTCTTGTATCGTAGGGCTATAAACGAAGGTACATTATATGCTCTACGCAAGTTTTACAAATACTTTGACCAATTCAAAGCTCTTCGCATGTGGAAAATGCAGTTACTGGATGAAAACCATCTCCTGATTAAATATGCTAGTGAGGATGTTGTTACTTTGAAAATTTCTGATCCAAATTCTCAGCCATCTTTTTTCGTTGTGTACAACATGGTAACAACAGAGGTTCTGACAGTTTGTGAAAACATCTCTGAGGATCTGTTGGAACTGTTTGAAAATTTCTGTGACTTATTCAGAAATGCAACACTTCATGATGGAGCACAGTTCACATGTTCTGCTTCTAGCAATATTTATGCACGACAGATACAACAGCGATTCAAGCATACTATTATCAATGCCAAGTTCGGAGGTCATACAGAGGCTGTTAAACGCTTACTGGCACAACTACCAATAAGTTCTCAATCTTACAGTTGTAGTCCCTACCTTGACTTGGCACTGTTTAGCTATGATGATAAGTGGGTTTCCCAGATGGAGCGTCCAAAGGCTTGTGGAGATTATCCAATCAGGTAAACAAATATTAAATGTACAATAGGGTAACATTTTAGCTTCATAAGGTCATTATGTTTTATTTTCACATTCAGAGAAAAAAAAGTACATTTTAGTAAGTTTATCTTTTATTGGATATTTAATTTGTAATTTTAATCACTTTCACAAAAGTCAGTGGATGATATGTTTAATATCAATGAAATTCTCTTAAGTGTGTTGTCTCATTCAATTCTTTTATTTAAAAAAGTATGTAACCCATTTTAAATTTCATATTTGAAATGATGGATTATTTCTTGATGAACTGATTAATACAGGATATTTAATAACATATTTTCATCTGGCGATATGCCCATAATTGTATGATATGTCCACTAAATTATATTGCAGTGAAAATATTCACAGATGTTAAGTCATTGTGCTGTGTTTTTCTTTAGGCATTGCATATTGCATATATTTTAGGTTTTATGCTCGAGACTCTGGATTGTTGAAGTTTAAAATCTATGCTGGTGTGATGGGACGAAGTCCTCCCCCAACAGCTAGAAGGCTGGTAGCTTTTACATTCCATCCCAGTGAACCGTTTGCAATCAGTGTGCAAAGGACTAATGCTGAGTATGTCGTCAACTTCCACATACGCCACAGCTACTGTAGTTAACATCAAATTCTTTACAGACAGCATATAGGGTCCACATGCAAAGAATTGTGTCAACGTCATCTACAAAGGCCACATACAGCTACAGTTGTTGTCAAATTCTGTATGATAAGTGAAAAAATTCCACATGCAAAGCATGGTGTCACATCTTTCAGCTGTAATTGAAAATGTAAACTTATCTACATTTAAAATACAAGTGATTAGAAGCTAAAAATGGTGTTAACATCCATATTTGCTACTTTAGCCAATACAGAGCCTTTCATGAGTGCTGGTCTGATAGAGAAAACTGATGCTTGATGTTCTATCAAATTCCACATAATGTACAGCTACCATGATTATTGACATTAGTACAAACAAGGGAATTTTTTTTATTTCTAAGCATTTTTCACATCAGATTTCTTTTAGATAAGCCTTGAGAATTATTGTTTATGTTTTTGAGGTGTTTTTGTTGATTCTGAATAATGCATTCTGGCTTGTGTATATGTACATGTGTTCATAAGAAACAGTAAGAATGTATGAATAATTTAACATTGGACATAAAATGTCTAAATTTTTGTCACTTTTAATGCCAAGATTTATATTGCAAAACTTGATATTAAATGATGCCACATGTCTGAATGGCTTGATGTTTTATCAAGATTATCTTGATTCTGCATAAAGGGGAGGTAGCCACTGGTTTTATATCGGTAAGGTGTGATATAGGCCTTCTTCGGTCATCATCCACAGTGAATATTGTCCAACTGTAGATGACTGGTTTCTTGGTAAGTGCATGTATAGAGAAATAGGAATCTTTGATGTGCTTGACAATACAAGTGTAGTTCTATCAGCGATTTTTATTGTCTCAGATGGAGTAACCAGACAGCCTGGCAATGTGTTATCATGGACATTTGGAAGCACGACATTGATTGGTTATTGTTTACCGTAATCAAGTTTGCTACCAAATCTAATAATAGTGAATGAAAGTTAGAAAAGTAAAGAGTTGAGGTAGCTGTGCAATGAATGTTCTGAAGGACTGAAGTTTGGTGGTTTTGGAGTTTTCCCTATATAAAAACTGTTGTCACAAACTTTACCGAAAGTAAACTGTGGCAGTACCCTGATGTAGCTGAGTTACTGGTGTTTAGTCTAGAAATAGAAAAGGAGATGTAACACTCCAGTCCTAGAAAGGGTAGTTTTCAATGTAAGTGTAACTGTCCAGACCTAGAAAGGGTAGTTTTCAGTGTAAGTGTAACTGTCCAGACCTAGAAAGGGTAGTTTTCAGTGTAAGTGTAACTGTCCAGACCTAGAAAGGGTAGTTTTCAATGTAAGTGTAACTGTCCAGACCTAGAAAGGGTAGTTTTCAGTGTAAGTGTAGCTGTCCAGACCTAGAAAGAGAAGTTATAATGATAGCTTATCCCCAAGTTACATATTGTAAGGGGAGGTAACTGAGTGTTCCCTTAAAGTGTTGGGTGACACTCCTGTCCTAGAAAAAAGTTATTAAGATGTATACAGGAAAGGTGAGTAACTGTGGAATATAAGTGTTTCCACCATTTTAAAAATGTGACTTTGACAGAGCAGTACTTCTACTAGAATTCAAACTGGACCTGACATGTTTTGGGTCAAATTGGTCAGTGACTTGTTTTAAAATTGAATAATTATGTTTGAAACACCAGAAAATGTGCTCAGAGTGGAAGAATATGTTCTTTAACTATCAGGAACTATAACCTATGTAGTTCATTTTATATAGACATAATGAGAAAACATTAGATTTGATGGACAGGAATCTAAATCCTTCAATATTTTGTTCGAATAACACTAAAATCTGTCCATTTGCAATGAAGCGATTTTGGAAATATCGTAGTTAACTCAAGGGCGTTATGCAAATACAAACAAAATACCTGAATGCTTATGCCTTTTGTAGTAACACATCTGAACAAAGTAAATTAATCCTTCACTTCAACGATAGAAATAATAAACATGACAAACGATGTTATAACCTGTTCAGATTCAATAAAAGGCTGACTACTCCAAACTAGAGATATCAAATCCGAACATGACATTCAAACGACGTATGCTTCAAAATGATTTGCTTGATTGTTCTGCTTAAATACAACTTAAAACACATGTTTCTGACATGGTTTATTGTCAAGACAAAATATTGGTTCAAAATGTTTAAATCATGTAATTTCCTCACCCACAAAATTACAAAACAAAACACAGAGATACACAATGAAATGTGACTTTTGTTTATCTTTTATTTTGATTGTATTCAGACAACCATTTGAGCAACCTAAACAGTTTCAAGTCGCTGAAAACTTGGTTGTAGCTGTTTGGAATTGCAGTCAGCTGTGAAATGTTCTCGTTTTGCAGTAATTCATGCAATTTAAAATCTAATGATAAATCACAACCATTCATCATCAAAACTTCTTTTCTTTCACATAGATATTGAGTTGTAACAGGTTGGCTAAGCCATGTTCAAATAAAGACACAAAATCTGTTGAGAGTTCTGACCATAGTTTACTGAAAGAGTATGAACTCTGTGTGTGGCACGAAGTTCGTCTACATTTTGATATTGACGGTCGTAAAGGTAAAGCTTTACTGGTTCACACCTTACTGTCACCATCTGATCCATCCATCAGTCAATCAAACAATGGCTGTAACTTACAAAAAACTGCAAAATCAAAAGAACAATAAATAAGACTGTGACATAAGACAAAATTTAACTGACCAATGACCACACAACATTATATAAAAAGGCAATAACGAGACTAACCAATTAAGTAAACACAGGGCGAATGAACAAGATACTGTAACCTTGGTAAAATACTAGCAATATACCACTTGGCTAGAGAGAACTTCTCTTTAGCTCGATTAGTTGAGCACCAGACTAGTCCAGGGGTCCCGGGTTCGATTCCTAGCGGAGGCATTGAGATGAAAAATGACCTCTGTCACATTGGCGCCCATGTAGGGACCCAGGAATAGTACTTCGCCATGCCCCACCAGCATCGCTGTAACACTTGGAAACTTGAGGATGAGTTATTTCCTGGAGGGGAAGTATGTAACCCGGGTAAAATACTAGCCGCAATATACCACTCGGCTAGAGAGAACTTCTCTTCAGCTAGATTGGTTGAGCATCAGACTAGTAAGCCAGGAGTCACGGGTTCAATTCCTAACGGAGGCATCGAGATGAAAAATGACCTCTGTTACAATACAGTATAGACATAAACTAATAAACAAGATTTAACAATTACAAAGACAAGATATTTCACATTCTATTAAATGTTGACCCTGCCACAGAGTGCCATTTGTATTTCTTGTCCTTTCAAAGAGACAATTTGATTTACGAATGATCTTTAAAATTGGCTCTATAGTATTTGGAATTTACCTTTTAGTAAATTTCTACTGAATTTGGTATGAGGGGCCCATAGACTCTCTCACATTAATAATAATTTAATTTGGTCGCCATATTGTACATTGTTTTTTATGTAAGTTTTGTATTTAATGGTGAGAAGTCTTCAACTACATTAATTTTCAAGCACTTGCTGCCAAAACGGGTCATAAAATAAATGATTCAACATTTGATGTTTCAACTGATAAAAATAACTGACTGCCAAATTAATAGTTTCACAGTTTGTGTAGCTTTCCGCCATTTTATGATTCTGAGCTGAAAACAGAACTTAAAATGCAACAAGAATGTGGCTTGATTTTCCTACGTGTTATCGTGTAAATATACATTTGTTTAAAAGTTTTATGCTTAACCAAGACTGTTGTAGTTTTTTTCAGCCACATGTCGCCATGTTATGTCTGAATTTTGTCATGGAACCGTAATCTGATTATTTTCATTAGTGTTTCCAAATGCACATAGCCCTAAGCTAAATATAGTTAAAAAATTCAAAACTCAAAATCTCTTCGAGAATCATGTTGAACAATTTAAGGGATTTGCTTAACTGGTTTTATTTTAGCGAGACTATAGTGTTATATGAATGAAACAGATGTCATTATTTATTTCAATGCCACCGATAGGAATCGAACCCGGGACCCCTGGCTTACTAGTCATGCTCAACCGATCAAGCTAAAGAGAAGTTCGCTCTAGCCAAGAAGGATGTTGCAGCTAGTATTTTTACCACGGTTACATGAATACTTTTAAAGTGATGGTCATGAGGAGTCTTCGTCAACACTTCACTCGGTTAAAGTTTTGCATTTAGTTCCAAGTTCTCAACTAATGAAGGTGTAAAACCTACCTTTTTAGTTAGGTCACATAAGGGACATCACAACATATCTATCGGTTACAAAGTATCTTCAAACATCTCAGAAAATTAGGGTTGCTTTGAAGTTTTTTGCATTTTGCTCAGTTTCTAATATAATAAACCAGTGTGAATCCAATGAAATGGTTACATTGTAGAATGGATATCTGACTCCATCAAATAGATTATGCAAGATTTCTTTCTATTTGTTTTCATAGCATATCGTAAGAACTTTAAGAAATTTAAAAATAATAAAAAGTCTTTATCGTTTGTTCTGTTCATTTTAGATTCAGTTTAGTCATATTGAAACAAGGACTAAAATATCAGTGACAAGTTTTCCTTTTAAAGAAAGAAATACCCTGCTAAAAAAGTGTAGTATTTTTAGGTTAATTTTGAGTATTGAAGAATTTATGACATTTTCCTTTTTTGTTGTAATGCTTCAGTATTTGAACATGAAACACGACACTGAACTATTTATTTGTGGTGTAACATATTAAAAATAAAATAAACTTTGTTTTGTTTTTAAGGTACAGAATATTTCTAGATTTTTTTTATTTTTTTTTTTTTTTTTTCATATGGATATACTCGTACTCCTTGTTTAGCTTTGTTCGTAAAATTATAAAATTCTTCATATGCGCGGAAATATTCAGCGAAAAAATGCTTTTATCTAAGATTGCAGCCTATTTGGCCGTAGTGTCGAGCTGTAGTACGTCGATGTGTATTCGACCATGAACAGAACAGAGCTTGGATCTGACTGTAAATTTACCAATCAACACGATCGTTACAATAAACAGTAGCCAATCGCGTTCATGTTAACAAACACGCACATGACTCATTTATCACACCAATGAACCCTGAGTTTATTTTTAGCAGGGTACCTTGTCATATAAGTTGTGGCTAAAATCGGTGACGGTTTATTTACAATTGTTTGTCACACCTGAGAGGAAGAGTTTACATTTAAATATCGAGAACGATCTCGTGTCTGGAAATGACAGATTTGATTTGAAATGACGACATCGGAATCGAGTTCAGTTTCCAAAGCAAATGGAGTTCGAGACTACAAAGTTGTCATCTTGGGTGATGGTGGAGTCGGAAAAAGTGGTAAGTGTCAAAAAGTAACTGTGTATCCTTTGATGTTTGTATCAACATTTTAGCGTCTGTGAGTCATAGAATATTCCCAAACCACGGCAATTCTTGTTTCTTTTCTAAACAATAAGTCGATAAAATGATACGTTGATCATGTTTGTTGTTTACTTTGGGTAGGCGAGAAAACTGATGATGGTTGTGACGTATGTAGCCCCAGGTGCATCGCTTGATGTCCGAAATAGATCATAACATGATCATAAACCTATCAGCTCATCAGTGTATGCATTGTCTCTAGTCTTAAGCAAATCAATATATCAGGAACATGGTCCAATTTATACATGTGTTATCTGAAAGTTATAAGACCCAAATATTTTGCCCCAGTTATTATGCGATCTATGATAAGTTTAAGCTCAAGTGTTAGATTGGTCTAGTAATTAAACACAATGTTTGTACGTCTGTAAATTAACTGGGACTATTATCTTTGTTTAAGAATAAGATCTTTGAGCTGTTGTCCCATGATAGTCAATACTTCTTCTCAAAGATTTAAACAACTTGGAACACTTTTATTTACATAACAAAAATAATGATAAAAAAGAGAGCATGAATAACCCTCTAGCATGTTATTTAAGATGTATTGCAAACTTTCAGATTTTGTAATTATGTAAACCTGAAGTGACACATGGCCAAGAATTAGCTGATTAAGTCATGGGTCAACAATATGAATTGAATTGTGTCTGTAGCATAACCAAACTTTATTCCCTTACTTACACGTTTTGCTTCAAGTGTGTTTGCTTCAGGTGTCCATTTGATGCACACAATGTGGACACCAAACTTAAACAGAATTATGATAATTTATTTGGGACATACTTTTTACCATCATTAGCTGGCTATATCTCCAGCATTAACCAAATTTGTTATATTTTTTACTTACATAATGTAACTTTAAAAACAAAAAAGCACAGGTTATTGTCAGCATGTCCATTAACAAATACTTATGTATACATGTTTTCTCCTTGTCATTCTATGAGTCACTCAGTATTATACAAGAAATAAAATGAAAAAAAAACAGTGTGCATGGCAATGGACAGATATATAATTGCACCAGTTATTGTCTCATTTTTTATACTGTTTATCAAACGACTGTTCTTGATTTACAAAAATGTTTAAAAAGAATGTTGATATAGAGTATCTGCTTAGTAAGTTGACTGTTGAATGCTTTGTTTCTGTGCTGTACATAAGCAGTGATTAATTTCTGTTCCATGGAACAGAAATCAATCTTACAGACTTAAATATAACACATTTGAACAAATGAGGGAAAGAATTTAAAAACCCACTCATTTTGGTATTAGCAACAGATAGCTTTCAATTTGCATAAATTTGAATAAGAGTTTGGGAAGGTAGGATATAATGAATTTAATAAAACAATATTTTATCCCAATTTATCACTTGTTGTGTATCGATTGCTTTGGAATGACTCCCTTGATACTCAACTGAATGTATTAATCTGTGATTTTTTGTTGAAACAGAAGTTAAGTTGTAATCTATAGAGCTTTTAATTACAAATATTATCAAATAAGGTCTCTGTCAATCAGCTAACAGAGCATGGAGTAAAGGTTTTCCTGGGTTGGTCATGTTTTAGTGGGCAAAAAGTCTGTCTCTCTGGCATCAGCATGAAGTGTGTGAAAAAAAACCAAATTTTCAGATAAATAATTACGAACTAATCACCAGTTCATCTTGTTTTCATGGAAATCTTGTCACCATCTGGTCACACTTTTTTACAGTGAAGTTTACATTGGACTAAGGGACAGTTAAGTCATG
This sequence comes from Ylistrum balloti, assembly GCF_031769215.1. Lineage (NCBI taxonomy): Eukaryota > Metazoa > Mollusca > Bivalvia > Pectinida > Pectinidae > Ylistrum > Ylistrum balloti. Next base: position 503,609 of record NW_026781950.1, on the reverse strand, counting down.
TGGATTCATTTCTGTTTTGTACTCTTTGTATTTTTTTCTGATTAAGCTGACAGTGTAGTTATGAAATCATCACATGATAATTTCTTACTGGTCATAATAAAAATATTCATTTTCTGTATATACCCACCAATCTAGAGAAAAAGTTTCACCTTTGTTTTGGTTTACTTGTATTATTCAAACATGTTTTGACATGGAAAGTTTTGGGGTTATTTTATTGAGGAATTTTAGAATTGCTCTGATAACATGGGACCCCGATATGCAGAAACAATTTAATTATCGAAAGATTGACTTGAAAATGGTTGTTTAATTTAACAAAATAACATATGTCAATATCTTTGTACCTAGGTAAAATATTTCTTTAAGTATATTTCCAAATATAAACATATATGTAGATTAAAAAAAATGTTTATCAAGATTGTGTGTGAAAGCAGCCTTGAGCATTACTGCTAGGTATTTAATAGAAGTTATTTTGTATATAAATTCTTGTCATTTTTCTTCACAGCTCTGGTGATCCAATTTGTGTGTCACAGATTTTTGGAATACCATGATCCCACTATAGGTAAGTCAGATTCTCTGTCCACTCTCTGGGATACACACATCTAAATGCAGATAAGCCAAATATACTGTCCACTGTGAAGGATACACAATGATACACACTATCCAAACATAGGTAAGTCACACTGACCATTGTGTGAGATTTGAACCATCAAACCACATCAAATCATACTGACCACTGTGTAGGATACACGTTGTCCTAACAAAGGTAAATCATACTTACCACTATGTAGGATACACACTGTCCTTACACAGGTAAATTATACTGACCACTGTGTAGGATACACGCTGTCCTAACAAAGGTAAATCATACTTACCACTATGTAGGATACACACTGTCCTTACACAGGTAAATCATACTGACCACTGTGTAGGATACACGCTGTCCTAACATAGGTAAATCATACTTACCACTGTGTAGGATACACACTGTCCTAACACAGGTAAATCATACTGACCACTGTGTAGGATACACACTGTCCTAACAAGGTAAGTCGTACTGACCATAGTATAGGATACACAACGTCCTTACAAAGGTAAATCATACTGACCACTGTGTAGGATACACACTGTCCTAACATAAGTAAATCGTACTGACCACTGTATAGGATTCACACTGTCCTTACATCGGTAAATCATACTGACCACTGTATAGGATACACACTGTCCTTACATAGGTAAATCATACTGACCACTGTGTAGGATACACACTGTCCAAACATAAGTAAATCGTACTGACCACTGTATAGGATACACACTGTCCTTACATAGGTAAATCATACTGACCACTGTGTAGGATACACACTGTCCTTACATAGGTAAATCATACTGACCACTGTATAGGATACACACTGTCCTTACATAGGTAAATCATACTGACCAGTGTATAGGATACACACTGTCCTTACATAGGTAAATCATACTGACCACTGTATAGGATACACACTGTCCTAACAAGGTAAATCGTACTGACCACTGTATAGGATACACACTGTCCTTACATAGGTAAATTTTTATGCTATGATGTGTAAATTTCTCAACACCCATTAACATTATAAAGATAATGTCAACTTTTTTATGATATATGACTTGAATGCAATGCTTGCTCTATGTCTGTTGTTTAATATCACCCAAATGCTTAATTTTCCTATGAAAGGTTGAAATTTCTATTTTTCATAAGAAGTTACTTTTTTCAAAAGCATCAATTCTTGTTTTAGAAGTCTAGATAATATGAATGTAGTCCCATGTATGAAATGCCCTCTTTCTGATAAGTGTTTTATCATAGAATTTGAAAGTGCAGGTCAGGTTACTAACTTTGGCTACTGGGAATTACCCTAAAGTGAAGGGGTAGAGTGTCTGGCAAGAGATAGAAGGGTTACTAGTTAGAGCTCAAACGTTTTTCATTACTCGTTCAAATTCTGGTTATATTTGGTGTCCTTGACCACTCCAAGAGTAGAGTGAAAGAGAATGCAATGCATACTGAGATATTGAACCATGGTTGTGGTCATCTTCAGTTGTGAAAATTATGAAGGAGAAAGTAGTGCAGAAGGGGATAGATAAAGTCACCTTGTTAACCACGGTGAGTGGGAATTTCTCATGAGTCTAACAGTAGAGTGTCCAGCTAGAGGTCACTAGTTCGACCCCCAATAGAGGAAGAACATGTCTTTTTCATTTAAAATACTTCTTCCTGTAACAATTTGCTAGATGTTACAGGATTTGCAAAATGTGCCTTAAATCAAAGTGTTAGGAATAAAAGCAGTAGGTTCTCATACACACCAACACTGGTTGTTAAGTGGATGTGTTCATACTACCTATTCCCTACTGTGATCAAAAGCTGTTTGTTGACTATATATACTGGTATACTGTTCAAATACATGTTATGGAGCAATTCATAGCTTTCTTGTCAATATTTAATTTATATTTATACAGCATTTAAAATACCCAGTGTGACGTTAACTTGTATGTATATACAGATGTTATTAAGGCTTAATCAATGTTTAGTGCCAAAGCAGGTCTCCGTGTCTAGTCCTGTATACATGTAGAAGAATTGAACCTGTGGTATTACAGCTAAATGTTTTCACAGTTCACCGAATTTCAATGGATGTGAAATTGCAGGTGTAAATGTTAAGTGTTGTGTATAAAATTGAAATTGTTTATTTGTCTGGGAGTTTTGAGTTTTTCATCAAACATTCTGTGAGAATGTATTTGGTGTATAGACTCTGTAAGTGTTTAGTTTTACAACATTGTTATTGTTGGTTTAGGTCCCATGTTTCCCATGATACCGATCAAAGTGATTATCTCACTCTCTCTATAAAGTAAATTAGAAATTACATTCATGTAGGTAAATCAAGATTTTAATTTACAAATAAATTTAGACCTGACTACAGGAAACCGGTTGTCATTGATTTTGCGACTGGTGCCACAGGCCAAGGAGACAAGTGATCTGTAACCTATCCATATTGCCCAGAATCTTGTGAGGAACTGTAGGTCTTTCATCTGTCCATCTTGACCAGTGCTTCCATTGGGATTTACAGTCTCTTATCTGTCTATCATGACCTGTACCTCCACACTTTAGGTATATGATGTGCCCATCTGACCATAACAATCTGTCCATCTTTACCAGTACCTTTGTAGGGACTCAAGAATTCTTTGTCCATCTTGACCAGTGCCTCTGGAGAGATTAGGTCTCTCGTGGAGGGACTTGGTCTCTGTCCAGTTTTTCTATTTTGATAAGTACCTTTGGAGGGACAAGGTCTCTCCTCTGTGTGTTTTCCTATCTAGACCAGTACCTTCGGAGGGACTAGGTCTCTCCTCTGTTTTCCTATCTTGACCAGTACCTTTGGAGGGACTTGGTCTCTCTTCTGTCTGTTTTCCTATCTTGACCAGTACCTTTGGAGGGACGAGGTCTCCCCTTTGTCTGTTTTCCTATCTTGACCAGTACCTTTAGAGGGACTAGAGATGTATGTCTCTACAGTAGTGTAATCTGTCAGTAGGCTCCAGACTTGTAAATATCTGTGTTCTGTCCATCAGAAAGCCCTTACACTGGTACTACTGGTCGGTTCTTGGTCAGCTGTTCCCAAACTGTTACTAACTATATTCAATAGAACCGGTGATAACTCTTTTCCTTCTGTCCCCTTTTTGTACTTCAAATTTCCCAGTATAATATCCATGTGTCATGTTTCCTTGATCAAGTCAGATGTTGCTGGGATATTTACTGCTGATACTTAAATATCTCAATGATTAAAATTTGATTACATGTACAGCTACAAAAAACATATACAGAAGCACTCTGATCTTAACAGTTATGTTTATTGGTATTACTACAGATGTGAATAGTTTCAAGGTAAAACTTGATATAAGGATAAGATAAATATCCTGCTTTTTCATTCACACAACATCCCTGTGACCTTTGTCCATTGAATTTTATAAGCTATAGATGTAAAAATAAGTGTAGCGGAAAGCATTGTCATTCTGTTTGGTGTTGAAGGATCACTGTTGTCCAGCAGAGATAATAATGAGCTTCCTGATGCGGTTTTATATATACACCCACATATAATGTTATTGTTGTGAAACCCTGTCTCATCGGATCCCATATTATTCAAGTAATAAGTTCGAAGAAGACTTCTATTGTAGAATAATTTTCATAAATTAAAAGTATACTACGCTATCATCCAACACCTCAAAAACAAAACAAAGTGACAAAGTCTCATGGTGACCTATCCTAATACCCTTCATCTGGCATTGTGCATCGTGCATCCGTAAACAATTTAACACTTCGACTTCTCAAAAATCCCTGATCCAATTTCAATGAATTTTTTCAGAAACCTTCCCTGGCCTAAGATGAACCAAAATAGTGAATTATACAGTCCTCAACCCCCAGGGACCTGAGGGTCGGGGCCAAAAGGTGTCAAATTGACTCAGATTTCAAAAATCTTCTTCTGAAGACCCACATATGGTAGAATCAAATACCCTTCATGAATGGAAGCATCTTATGGTGCTTTACCAAAATTGTGAATTTCATTCCCCCAGGGTCTTACATTTCCTGGTGGGAAGGGGGGTAAAGTTTACTATAGTTTATATAGGAAAACTGGATTTTTGAGTATAATTTGTTTAATTTTCTTCTCAAGACCCAAATATGGTAGAATCAATACTCTTCATAAATGGAAGCATCATAAGGTGTTTTATTTACCAAAATGAGTCTCATATTTCTTCCTGGGGAGGAATTTTTTTTTTGACTTCACTGTTATTTTCATAGAAAAATTGTATTTTTGAGCATAACATTGGTTATATAACATTATAAGAATTATCAGTATAGGATGAGTTTTGATAAAATGCATGAATTGACACTGTCTGTATTCAGTGTCATAATTTCTGTTTCATGACACTTGATAACAATTTTTTTAACCTTTATATTCAGTATTGCTTATCGGTGACCGTCAAGACCACTAGGCCTCTTGTTTTTTTAATATATATATATATACTGTATACATTTTTTTTCCCTAATATACATATATCTAAATTTTCTTGTTTTTTTTTTTCTTTTTCAAATTTCATATTTAAAAAAAATACCAGGTAGTTGGATTAGCTAATGAGAAATAGTGTTTCACAGTGTTGTACAACACATACCATTATAGTATGTGTTCTTTGCAACAAAGGCATTTTAATTATTCACATTTTATTTGATAAAGGTAAGGGAAAAAAACAGTTCCTGATTTTCTTCATGTAGTGTTTTTATTAAAAAAGCCAAACATGATGATAAATTGTATCATTCTGATTTTGTTAAGAGGATGGAGGCAGAAGGCAATGTAAGATACACATACACCTTATGACAATAGGACTTGGCCATGGGTACTTGTAAAATCGGACCTTTATAAACTGAAGTACATGTATGTATGTTAGTAAAAATATACCTTATGGTCTATCTCAGCAATTGACATGCTTTAAACTTGAGACACTTAAAACTTGTCACTTTTCTCATGGTTAATGCTCAAGCCTATGTGATGAGGTCACTCACTGAATTTGTAGACACCACAGTTTTCTGTATAAAAACTTTAAATACAAGATAAGAAAATTGTCTCATGTTTCAAAAGTTAGAGGTTTTTCATGACATGCCACCTGGAGGGAAAAGAAACAAAGATTTTACATAGGTCACAGAGTAAAAAGTCAATTATTCAGACAATAGAAGCAGAAAAAACCACCGGTTTGACGATTAGTCATTACATATTTACTCTGAAAATTTACCTGAATGTCATTGATGTGTCAAATGCCCTTTAACATTTCTTCCTTTTCGTTTTATCTGTTTACTCTGACATTGAATATTTGTGGTCGGAAGGTTGTTGATATTTAGACATCTTTTGTGACTTTCTGAAAAAATTCTGTTGTTGATTTTAATCTTATCTCAAACGTATTTGACAGATGAGAAATGTGATGTTACCCTGTTGTTTCTTGTATCAGATACTTAATATTTAGACAGAAGCCATATGTGTCAACTCTCCATATTTTTCGAGAGTCCTCATTTTCATTTAATTTGTTAAACTTTGCTTTTGTAGAATTCCTTAAACTTGCTTCCATTCAGAAAACAAATTTTTATTATTCTCAGAGAGATAAGGCATTATACTAATTTCTTCCTCGGTTTGAATATGTTATGTTGACAAGTGTCTTGTAGCATTTCTGCTGTAGCTTTAGACACCATGAAAAATTTTGTGTGTTTTAGTTTCCTGAGCTATACATTTCTGTTTCATTTCTTGGAAGGTTTTAAGCTATCTTACATGATTTCAGAAATAAGTTATGAATGATATAACAGGAAATGTTATTAGTGTAGAAACGCTTTGGTGCAGCATGAATTTTATTATCAAACATGTATAAAGTTATCTGTGAGCAGTGCACACACAGTAACAGTGTTTAGAGGTTTCTAACTTGGCCTGATAAGAATTATAATTTTTTATTCAACATTTTTCCATCAAAAACCATGTTCCAAACATCTATCAAAGAAATGTATCTTTTTCAAATTACAAAGAATGTACATACATGAATTTTCAACAAATTACTTTAGAATAAACATGTTTGAATTTCATCAAATTTCATAAGGAGAATTTTGAGTGGGTTGGTGTCAGTGTAATATGTTATGATGATATACAACGTAAATCAGAGAGGAGGCAAAATAAAGGAAACTGACTCGTGTGAACTTGTTTTGCTATTTAAATCAAATCAGTCATGGAATCAAGGTCATGTTTTGTACGTGGGTTTTGATACTGTAGGTAGTGTAGGCGGAAACTAGACCTGTCAAACTTTTCTGATATCTTATTCACTGCTATATACTGTACACAAATTAGAAATAATATAAAACATTATGCATTCAATGTTCTCATGTTTTGTGTTATTTTTTGTTATGTCTGGCAACAGACCCGTATCTGGTAATGTGCTCATCCTTATCTGTTTCTGTTCTTTTTTCTATAAGTTTACCTATATTTATTTCCATTAAGCAGTAACACAAACAGATAATCTTGTAATATTATAATTGAAGTCCATCCATATCTATTTCTTGTCTGCAGTAATACAAACATGTTTTTTCATTATTCTGTTTATTCATTATCAGTTTACCTATATCTATTCTGGCACTGTATAGGAAGCAATAAATATGCTAATACATGTAAATGCATTTCCTTTGCCCTGCAATATTTCATCCCAATATGATTATTTCACTTTAAAACATTTTTTTGGAAAAAGAATGATGAATTCATTTGTTTTCTTGTTTGATGTGTACTATTTAGTCATAAAAAAAGAAAGCAACTGAGAATTCTTGTGAATAAAAAGTACTGAAAAAAATAAGTAAATTATTTGCAATTTTAAAAATATATAGTATCAGTTACTTTGAGTTCCACAGGCAGTAAGTCCTTGTTATGTACTGGTAGAAAAGCATAAACAGGTGTGTTGGGAGACAAAATTTTGTACCTGTCTGACCTTCTCAGCAGAGTCCAGTTACATCTCCCACCCCGGTAACATGAGATGTATGAGAAGTTTTCAGTATTAGTCATTTTCATAGTAGTATTTAGATTTCAGGCCTTTTATCTGTGGTTTTCAATGTAAGTTACAGTGTTAGTTTCAAACATATTTTATTTCATGTATATAATAAGCATGTGCAGATGTGTAATGTAGCATATAAATATCAGTGGGCAATTTTATTACAAGCTATCACTACTTTATGTCTCTTGATTGTATATATTTCATCTCATATTTTTTTCGATAAATTTAAATCAAATAAGCAAAATTTGTTTCCTAAAAAAGAAATAATGTTTTAATTTTTAGAAAAGCAACAGTTTGAAATTTGAAATTAGTTCTTACCAAATGTCAGTTTTTGGTTGTTTTTCTGTTTTGTTTGGAATTACGAGTCAATTTGTCCTATCAAAACATGATCCATTTATTTCTGTTTATGTTTGTTCATGTCCCAGGTAACTGGATTCACAGACCACAGTGTATGAAAGTTTCTCATACTTTTAAACTGTTTCTGATCTTATTTAGTCAAATAAATGTAAAATTTGGTTAGCAATGCATTTGTACTCTGAGCTCTGTTTCTATTGTAACAGAGGATGCATACCAGCAACAGGCAAGGATTGATGGAGAACCAGCCAAGCTTGACATCCTGGACACAGCCGGTCAGGTGAGACATCCTTATATAAATACTTAAATATGTACAGTTACAGTTGTAATTGACTCTGTAACCAGTAACATTTGTAGTTATCATTATACACTGATAAATAGTCTCACTCACTTGCAGAGAAATCTTATGTTATAAAGGACTCCTACGTACATCTTAACACACTCAGCCTAAATTTCAGCTGTTTAAAAATATCTCCATGAAACAAAAACCAATTGAAATATGGTCCTTATGCAAATATTTATCAAATTAGTAATGTTTCCTTTCACGAAATCTCAATAAGATAAGCATTAATATATTTAGCAAATGATGTATAAACATATGTGAAATTTTACAAAATTTCTTGTTTTGTCACTGGAGTATCAGAAAGACAGAAAGGATTGTCTGTTCAATGATGGTAATTGTTCGTTAGCAAACTAAATGTTCTTGTTATTTTTGTGTGTGTAAGCTTTGGAATCAATAAAAACAAAACCATATTTTTATGAAGGAAAACAGTAGAAAGATCAGGATTGAACTTTTGTATTGTCTAGGTTAGCAGGGGATAATCACCAGTCTTGTAAAATTTATTCGAGTTCAATTGCAGTTATTCCCCCATAACCTCACCAATATATGAAGTTGATTGTAACTGATCAGTGAAGTTTGAAATCCTATCAAATGTGAAATCCTTTAAAATATACATACAGTTAGCAAGGTAAACTGTGCCTTAAAATAATCATGGCTCAGTGATAAACTTAGCAAACAAGCAATTATTTTTTAAAATGTCCATTACCTGACTTTGAGACAGAGGTAATGTATTGCTCCCCAAGAGATAATGTGTTGCTCCCAAAGAGGTAATGTGTTGCTCCCCAAGAGGTGCTGCATTTAGACATTTAATTTAAAATGTTAACTTTTAATGTCACATTCCAAATATTATCACATTTTCTTTAGACAAATGACACAGGATATTGAGCACTTTTTACTGTTCATATGAACATTGCAATACAAACATGTTATATGGAATGATTTTAAACATATTTATGAAATCATTTCTGTCTATCCAACAGCCGGAGTTCAATGCTATGAGGGAGCAATATATGAGAAAAGGTGAGGGTTTCATCATCTGTTACTCAATCACTGACCGTCGTAGCTTTGACGAGGTCCTCACCTACAAAAAGCTCATCAACCGGGTACGATGTAGAGAGGATATCCCCATAGTAATAGCTGGCAACAAATGTGACTTGGAGGAAAAGAGAAAGGTAAATAACACAGTAAAGTTATGATAGTAATTCAGTAATAAGCTCTTTGTCTAGATTGGTACCTAATTATTTATGAAAGCACAATATTAAAATAACATGTGTGTTAACCTTTATCTGTGACTTGGACATATAACATGGCAGGTCCCCAATAGTCTATTCAACAGATGAAGACACTAGGTGTGTGGTTTAACAAGCCCTATCTGTGACAGTTGTGGTTTTTCAGCAACCTGAGAAACAAATAAGTCTTTTGTCATCGTGGTTGTGTTCATGGGCAAGAAACCAATTTGCTCTGAATGGCATGCAAGGGGCCTTCAGTGAAGTAGCCACCAGCTACTATATGGAGACCCTGCCTCAAAAGTACTCTTACTGTTAATTGTGATGAAGCAAAGAACAAACAAACAAATGTAACATAATTGATAAGGCCTGCCAAATGATAGATATGTGTTTATATTTACAGGTGTCTGTTGAAGAGGGTTTAGCTTTGGCCAGACAGCTAGAATGTCCATTCTTTGAGACGTCAGCAGTTTTAAGGAAATGTGTGGATGATGTGTTTCACAAACTTGTGCAGGAGATCCGACGAAAAGAACTTGATGCTTGGGAACTTGAAAACAAATCAACGCATAAACCAAAAGGTTTTCGTCGTCTGGGCTCGGTATTTGGTCGTCTTAATGTGTTCAAAAAGGGGTCACGGTCACCTAACACCTGAGGATTCATTTATCCAGGATTGTCTCCGTCCTCCCTCCTCAGCAGAAATGTTGGCCGTTCACACACATGAAGCCTAGAACAGCAATGCAAACAGATTGGGCTCCATAATGCTTTACTATTTTGTTTGGTATATTTGTGTGTGCGTCATTTGAGTACAGTAAGTGTGCTAGTGAGATATGTGTGAAATCCTAGTCAGACTCCAAAAAGACTGAAGCTTTGACAAACATCAAATTAAAGAAAATTCATTTTTGGAAAACACTCCAAAGAATGCTTCAAAAGTTAACATATAAAAGAATATTCATATGTGATTTGTTTCTTTGCACTGATAATGTTATCTTGTATTAAACTTAAGGAACGTTCCGAGGTTGAGAATGTTTGTAAAACTGAAACTTTTGAATTGAACCCAGAGTTATTTAGGTATCACAAGCTGATATTAAGGTGTGTTAATTATGTTGGTGTCTGTAGTAGGTTTTACTTTTACAGCAATTTTGATTTTTTACACTAAGAAGACATTATTTAGACCTTAAATATGGAAAAAAGTAAAGATGAATATGAAGAAATATAATCAAAGTATTTTGAATAGACAGCAGGGTAGTAAGGACACCATATCATTTTGTTGTGATTGTTTTATATGTAGCGGAAATATAGTCAGAATCATTGTAGAAAAGGTTTCTATATGAAATAGACAACTACAACAAAGTTTTGTTTCCAATGTGATCGTTTCTTGTTGCTGATGTCATAGTCTTAAAGTATGTATGATATAAACGTATCCAAGTTGATTGTTAATGGTCGAACAAAAAGCATTGGTGTGTAATTTTGTGTCCTTACTTGTTTGTTTAAACTATTTGGTCACTTTACCTTATAAATGTACAAAACAGTCTTAACTACATACAGAAATATTTTTTTCTGATTTGTGTTTTCTTATAAAACTCTACAGTTGAATTAGGCAAAAGCAACCTAAAGAAGTTACTTCCATTCATAAATTTGTAATTCTTGATTTTTTTTTTTTTTTTGTGTATTTAAAATTTCGCAATAAGTGTTACTTCCTCTGTGGACATGTCCCAAATTTCATACATTGAATGCCAAATTTTAGTAGCTTGCTTGACTGAAGGGCAAGTGGTACGACTTTCGTCTGTTTGACTTCCCACTATATTCCATTGATCATCCTCAGAATCAACAAAGGGCTGGGATTATTGTAGCATGTTGGGATAAAGAGTTACAGCATTTGTCAAGATAAATTATCTTGACCCTTGTTTCAAGGATACAGAGGTCAAGTATGATAAAATCTCCAAACACATACTTTCTCCTGAATAGGCAAGAAAGTCATAAATATAATATAGTATTTATGCTTAAGTAAGCCCCTGGTGTAAAATGATGGTATTCAAGTTTCGGTAGGACTTTTTTCGTAAACTTTGCTTACCCAGATACTTTTTTTGTAAAATTGATTATTTTACAAACATTAACAAGGGTGCATATTTGTGAGCACGGGCTAACTTGCTGATAAAAATAGCATTTCACCAGTAACAAACTGAAAAGAAAGGTATTCAGTTTCAGATGGACATGAAAGATGCCAGATCAAATTTTGCCTTTTGTTCATTCTCCCTTTCCCTTTTCTCAAAGTTCTGAAATGTTTAATACACCTACTGATAAGTACATGTAACCGATTCTGATACATCTAGTGATTTAGCATTCAGATCTCTTTGGGTTATGACATATGTGATGCTTCAGTAGCCTTTAAAACTAAACACCTTCATTGATATTAATGTGAAGGGTTACATTCATTCATTTTAAGATTTTAATTGAACAGGCATTTTCTCAATACTCTCTGTAAGCTTAATTGATAAATTCCAATATGGCAGTTCAGCTGTTCAGATAATTTGGTAAAACCAGTAATATTTTCTGGAAAAATGTAAGAATTGAGTGACTGGAGTTAAATTGCTGGTGAACAATATTCTGTTCAATATTTTTTTATTTTTTTCATCATTCCTTCACACTTTTTGAAAAATTTTGTTGATGTTTGGATTTTTATTTGGTGTGTTTCATACTTGTGAAAATGTTTGTGATGTAGAGTTATGTTCACATTAACGATGCCAAAGTATGTTTGTCATTGTGTTTGTTTTACACACCAAGTAAACCAAAAGAAATATAATGTCCATTCTTACAGACCTTCTCAAGCTTAGACGCCCATTAGAACACAATCTCAGCATGAGAAGGGCACAAACTTGATTTGTTAAGTGGTGGGTAGGTTATTGTAAAGTGCTTCAGTATTCACAACAGTGCTAGTCCATCCATTTCTTATGAGTCTTTGAAAGACTTTTAGCACATCATTTGCTTTTAAAGATATATTTTTTAATGTCTAGAGAAATAGCTTTATAGTTTTACATGTTTTATAATTAGCTTTAGCTTTAATCATGCACTGTCAGAAATGTGGAGATGTTGGAATGCTGACCTTGTGAAACCATAGACTACAAAGTCCATGGTGAAACGTATCTAATGGTGGAAAAGTTTCTACATAGCTTTCTTTTGTTTACTTAATGTTATTATGGGAATCAGTTTTTAATTACTGGTGTTGCATGAAGATTTGAATCTGGTTTGATCTTTTGTCAGATTAAGTTTTTATTATGGATATTGTGAATTACAATTTATTCCAAAATAATTCCAAATTGGTAGAAACTGAGGTTACACAAACTCATGGATGTTGTTTATGGTATTTATTTCTCTCTCATTTAGCTTAAGTGAGTTTAAAGCTTGTGTTTTTTGTAACTTCTGAAAAATAAACTGACAAAATTGAATTTAATACTATGAACAGCAAGCATGACTTTGTGTGACCAGCTTCTACCACAAGAAAAAAAATTCTACACTAAGAATCTATTGACTTTGTTTACTAGCTTTGGTTGCAGTGCAATAGAATGACCAGAAGTAAAACGCCGATAATTTATTTCCAAAAATCACAAATCCAGAACTTTTTAATTCATTACAGCTTATAACAAGAAATTAACAAATTAGTATTTTTAAGTCCATCTGTTATACAGTAAATGTATAAAAATTAGATGATGAAAAGAACAGTATAAACTTGTTTTATTCTGAGCTTGAATTTCTGTGAGGGCATGAAGTGCAATTTCGAACAAAATTCATCCTGTCAGCCAATAGGAACATGTAAAATTGTGAAACCACACGTTGTATAACATATATGTTTATTTAATTCACAAAAGTTAGAATTATTATTTGATGCCTTGATAGTTGAATAACATCAACCTATTGTGGTAGAAATAAATATCAACACCATATCTTTTTTCTTAATAAAAAAAAATTTAAAAACTTAAGTTTAATTATTGCTTTATAACAGGCATATTATAAGGATATAAAGAGAATAAGTATATTTTTAGCATGATTACAAAGATTCCATTTTGTCATCTTCATAGACTGATTGAAGGGAGATAACTTCAGCTATTTCATTACATATCTTAACTGTTACATTGTTTTCTGAGATGTAAGGAGTTTATCTGGTACCTATAGCTATATCACAAACTTGTTAGTTCTAAAACACCTAAATACAGAATGATAAGAATTGAGGCATTACCTTTATCCAACATACTCTCTGTGCAGAAGAACTGTTGATTAGCTTTCGACCTACATGTGGATTTCTTGGGCATATTTAAGTTATTTTTGAGAATTTGCCTTAATGGCTTTCAAGCTATTTTCTTTATGGATTGTTTTTTGTTAATGAGATATTTTGTTTGTTTGTTTTTAACATCAAAAGGCTGGTTTGTGGTAAAACTCTTTGTTGAATTTGAGATGGAGATATTTTTCATGGATGAAACTAAACTAAGTTTTAATAATCAAATTTTTGAACATTTAAGTTGTACATATTTGCAATACTGCTTTTAAGTGTTAAAAATACATGCTTTGTATATTCAGTGTGGAAATGTGCATTCATTCAGATATTTAAAAACATGTTTGAAAAGAAGCAGCATCATGTACACAGGTTTATATTGGCTACATGTGTATATATAGGTACACAATATTTATTTTTTGTGTGTTAACTCTACTGGAACTATCGCAACATTTATTTGTATTTAACATTAGCCATTTTCAAATTCAACAGGTTACACTTCTCATAGAAATATTTTCTTTGCAACCTTAGAATATGTCCTAACATGTCGCCCTTATAAAAAGTCAAAATTTAAATTTCTTTTATTAGAGATATGCTGGATCCTTCAATCAATTTGTAGACTTAGCATCCCAAATATAACTGTACAGCCTTTATGTCTGTTGGGACTTATTCCTAGGGTGAAGAAATGTTATTGATGTTAAGAATGAATCTAGTTGATTTGAAGATGTACATCTTTTCCCTGCAAGTAGCTTCGGGTGAGCTTGCAATTTGAGATTGTTCAAGCTTACTCGGGAGAGCATTTCATGTGGTGGGGATAGAGCACTTTCAGAAAACTTTTAGGTTCCTGTGCTTCAGTGCTTTGATGTTTTGTTTTGCCGTTGAAGTTGTTAACTGGTGTTGTGCCAGGATGATTAGAATTTGGATTCTGAAGTATATTATTATTTTCTGTTTTCTGTGCAATAATCCATTTCTATCATTCATTTATTTATAGACTACATTTAAGTTATTATGAAATAAAAATAGAAAATCTTTTAAATTCTTCATGTTTTTTTATACAAGACTGGTACATTGCTTTGATACTTGAATTGCAGAAGTTTGGACATTTTGGCAGTCGGTTCAGACTTTTATGTTCACCTTTTATCATCATATGTTCACATAAAGTTTAGCTTTTATGTAGATGGGATATAACAACTAGCATTAACAAAAAAATCTACCACCTAACAAACATTCCAACATGACACGATTTATTCTGGTCAGACTAAAGTATGGTGATGTTAATGTTTTGTTTACCTAACATATTCATAGTTTAAAACCTAGATAATTGGTCCCAGATTTTGTAGACCTGGAGATTAAAATATATCATTATGAGGATAATGATTCCCTCTCATCACTGGCATATCTACACATCTACAAGGAATTCTTTCTGAAGGGGCCCAGAGAGCAAGTTTATTTGGTTTTAAAATTGTAGGCCCTTTCCATCTTTAACTAAATTATCTTTTCATATCAATTTGCTAAATGTCAACCTGTGTTAAAGACAGACAAGACACACAAGTTTTGGATGTTAATATTTAATTCAATCATTCAACAGATTCCTGGTAATTGTCAGGACACACATTTGGAGTCCAGATTCACAAGAATGTTTCTCAAGAAACACTAGCACATTTGAAATATAGAAATCCCACTTGTACAAAATGTACCTGGTTTTCTTATTACCTTTGTTTACAAACACACACACCGCTAACAACCTCGCTGTCCCATAAATATGTCTCAGATTTCACATTGTCGACTTTGTTGCGCGTAAGAAAAGAAACCGTCTGCACTATTGTTGTGATATAAATGAGTTCCTAATAGTCACAAAACATGTTAAGCTTCAAAGCCAACAAGGAAGTCTGTGACTACTTGTTTCAACTTGGCATCTGTTTCCTCAGAAATTTGTCCTTCCTTTTGGATCTTCTGCAACAGGCTCTGTTGTGAGGAGCGAATGTGTTCCAGGAACTGCTTCTCAAAAGTTGTAATTTTTGAAGGGTCAAGTTTATCTAGATGTCCCTTTACACCAGCATAGATGACTGATACTTGTTCCTCAATAGCCATAGGAACTGAAATCAATGAATAAGTCAAAGTCATGGATATTGAAACATAAATAGGTCAAAATCAAAATAACTGAAACATACAGAAAATGTCAAATAACTACCTTAACAATCACAGTACTTGAAATAGAAACATGTATTAACAGTTCAAATCACTACCATGGGAAGCAAACATTATTCAGACTCCATCAATACTTAACTAGGAAAATGCAAAAAGTAACTTGAGCAATCACTTCCTGTGTGCATCATAGAATATGGACAACTGATTATTAACTATGAATCAAATAAACTTGGCCAAAAGGAGTTTGTACCTCATGAAATGAGTCAAACTAGCATAATTGGGTTCACTGAATATTTGAGACTTCGTGGCCACCTGGATCTAGTCTTAATAGTGTTATAATTTCAAAACATTTTCCAGCTCATTGAATCATGTTGTTTCTATCAAGTTTTAGCAGACTACCACAATCCATTACGGGAGCTTATGAAGTAATCATATAGAGCAGAAATCACAATTTTTTTTTTAATTATCCTAACTCGGATAAAATACAAAGACTACATATGAAATATCATCATCATATATTTTCAATTAATAAAATACTAACCATACTGTCCCTGTTTTAAAAGTTCTGTGAGACGGACACCTCGGTTAAGGAGGTTCTGTGTAGCCTGATCCAAATCAGATCCAAACTGGGCGAAGGCAGCAACTTCTCTGTACTGGGCCAACTCGAGCTTCATGGAGCCAGCCACCTATCACAAACAGAATCACAGTCAGGTGTAATGATGTTAGATGATGAGGTATGATTTTATTCTTGTTGTTACTTAAATTACTCATCAGGAATTTTCTCTTTTCTCATTTATTAAAAACAGAAATAAAATTCTGGCTCAAGAAACCATTATTTCCTACAATATCTATTCATTGACTGCTCAAAACGTCTAGAATCTTTCCGCACCTGTTTCATGGCTTTGGTCTGGGCAGCAGATCCTACACGACTGACAGACAGACCCACATTAATGGCAGGTCGGATACCCTTAAAGAACAATTCAGTCTCCAAGAAGATCTGTCCATCAGTGATGGAGATGACATTGGTTGGGATGTAAGCGGACACATCACCGGCTTGTGTCTCAATGACAGGGAGAGCAGTAAGGGAGCCACCACCGTGATCATCATTCATCTTGGCTGCACGCTCCAACAGACGAGAGTGGAGGTAGAAGACATCACCGGGGTAGGCCTCACGACCTGGGGGACGACGCAGCAACAGGGACATCTGACGGTAAGCCACAGCCTAACACAAAAATAGAAACAGTGAGTTGACAGATGTCTCCGACTGTACAATGTTTAGATGGGAAATATTCTACCTGTAACCTTCAACTTAAAACATACAATTTCAGTCAAATAACTTGCAACATTTAATATTTTTTCTATTTTCACAAAATTCACCTGTCCTCTTTTGGGCAAATTGCATGTACTACTTATTGTTATTCTTCACAGTTGCCTTTGTTTCATTTCATCATTAGAAGTAATGGGAAGATTACATATGAAAGGAGTAGCTTTGCTAAGGCAAAACAAAAGTTTCACAACAATTAAAAAGAGTTCCAAGTGACCAATTTGATGAACAAGGAAACATAATAAATGGTTGTTACACTCCAGTTAGATGTTAAAAACAATTAAATCAGGCAGTGAAAATAAAAGTACCTGTTTAGACAGATCGTCATAGATGATGAGAGCATGTTTGTTGTTATCCCTGAAGAATTCTCCCATAGCACATCCTGAGTAGGGAGCTAGGTACTGAAGAGGAGCGGCATCTGAAGCTGTGGCACTTACAATGATGGTGTACTTCATAGCATCTGAAACAAACACAAGGATTTCCTGAGACTGTTTACCATCTTAACACAGCCTGGAAATTATGACTGCCATTCTCTTACCTTTGACAAAACGACATCAAAGCCTTATTAACAGCAGATGTATGATTTTAATAAAGAGCTGTTTTACCCCCAGAAAATACTGTATGAAGCACAAGGTAATTAATTTACAAATCCAAAACTCAGTACATCAGTGTTTGCTTAATAAAAAAAAAACATTCTGCTAGAAGTCACAAATTGAAAATAAGACTTTTTCCCCTCTTTTTACTACTCTAGAGGATGCATTGATCTTCGATGACAAGCACTATGAATTTTTCACATCAGTACCGGCATCTGAAAGCCTCTTCACAATCTGGGCAACAGTTGATCTCTTCTGGCCAATGGCAACGTAGATACAGTATAGCTTAGCCTTCTCGTCAGTACCATCATTAAATCTCTTCTGGTTGATGATGGCATCGATAGCAACAGCAGTTTTACTTGAAAATAATTAAGATAAACACACGATATATTTAAATAAAATGCACACCAATTAATGTATGATTATTTCATATTTTACTGTTGTTACAATATAATAACAATTAATATGACATACATATATATTGCAAGAAACATCACAAGATAACCAGCTTCTCCATTAAATGAAATTTCTTATCTTGTATTTTTCATAGTTACTAAAGGAGGAAGCTTCTAGTGTTTTCGATATGAACTTAATACATACCCAGTCTGTCTGTCTCCAATGATCAACTCACGCTGACCTCGGCCAATTGGCACTAGACTGTCCACGGCTTTGATACCAGTCTGCATGGGCTCCTTTACAGATATACGGGGGATAATACCAGGTGCCTTTGTTCCAACTCGAGCCCTCTGTTTAGCGGTAATGGCACCCTATAAAAAGTAAATAAAGGTTGAATGTAAATTAGAGCAAGATTAATGTTTTAAAATTAAAAACCTGATATCAAGAACACAATCTGACAAGTAAATGAAGTTAAAGTAGTCAAAAGATCAAACATACAAATATTAGTATATTGTTAATTCTGTATACTTTACATAGCATTCTCCAATACATAATGAAAATGTGCCCTTACAATTTCGAATTAATAAAAAACATCATGATTAACTGGGTGATATACTTAATAGTGGGTTTTTAAAATGTTTTATTTGTAGACACGCTATCATATTGATAGAAGGAAAAAGTATCTACTTGAAAGATCCAGCATTTTGCATTGTTTTGTAACTTCAGGCTTCAAATTATACATGTCATAACTACTGAATATGCTAGGAACTATTTTCTATGACAATCCCTACCAATTTGAAATATTACCACACTTCCCCTTTCCCTGCTAAGCAATTTCGCTGCCAAAATACCACTAGTCTTACCTTTCCATCAATGGGGTTTCCCAAAGCATCCACTACTCTTCCCAGTAATTCCTCTCCGACTGGAACATCGACAATGGCACCAGTCCTCTTGACTACATCACCTTGTCTGATGAGCTTGTCATTACCAAACACTACCACACCTACATTGTCAGGTTCCAAATTCAAGGCCATACCCTAGGAACGTAAACACAAAATACTGTAGGCAAGACGTATATACATGTGAATGAAAAAGGATATTTCAAGTACAAAATTAAGAAGGAAAGTTTTTGTTATTACGTATAAAATACACTATGTAGAAAGATTTAGATTTCAATTCAGTAAGCTAGTGCTAAATTCAGTCTTATAATTTTCCATCTACTCGCCAAATTGTGGGATTTAAATTATCACAAATTTGAACACTTTTATCAAAATATCAGAAAATCTCTGGTTATCAATGTGACAACCCCAACTCAGTCACGACAGTCGCATTGCAAAACCATATCATCACCAACAATTATTTATGTACACAAGAATTTGTGTTTTGCTTAAAAGGAATATTAATTTTTTTCTTCGAATAAAGTCAGTGGTTACCAATCTTAGACACATTTACAAGCACAGTAGACAAAAGAAGAAAATACTAACTGGAACCTGGTTTCAGGAATTGTACCGCTTTTGTACAATTAAATCATTCAAAGGAGTTAGCATACACTTAAGTTAATTTACTACAAATCTTTATTGCAAAAAACAAAGGGTCCCACAATGTAAAATTTCATTAGTTCCAGAAATTTGACTATTCCCATCAAAACTATAAGAGTACAGGACTTGGGACTCGCATTTAGATTTATCACGGAATGAAGTCATCAGAATTGTTGAAATCTTTAAATCCTGTCAAATTCTGACGAGAACACAAAATGCAGAAATTCTTATTCCATGTTCCTTCCCTAATTTTACACATGTGCTGCACATAAAATGTTTGCCAGAACAAAAATTTCCTAAAAACACCATGAAATGTTTTTAACACAAATCCTATGTCTATAGATTTGAAAAAACTAAGACCAGAATCAAATTTTACAGAAATCAGTAAACCCCAAATTACAGAAACATTGAATCTAACATTAATCTTATCTCTTCTTCTTTTAAAACCATATCAAAGAAAATCACAGAAAAAATATGCTATGCCCTAGCAATAACAAAATTCATATTCCATGGCATTAATATATGTTATGCATTGTAATTCAACAATTACTTTGAGACCACTGGAAAATTCCACCATCTCATCGGCCTGAATGTTTTTAAGTCCAAATACACGAGCAATACCATCTCCAATTGACAGTACTCTTCCGGTTTCTTCAATGTTTCCCTGTGATGCAGAGGTTCCAAGAATTTTTTCTTCTAAAATTGAAGACACTTCCCCACCTTCAAGTAAAAATCAATATAAAGAGTAGGTCAGGTTGAATGTAATACAAAACCTTGACTTTCAAAGATGATCTTTAATACTGAGATCACTAAGAGATAAAATTCCCAAAATGAAATTGCTAACTTCAGCATAGAATTTATCACTTCTTCATTGTTCTTGTTATTAAAACATGGGCTTGAAAAAATCTCAATTTCGTATTCTACTTTTGATATAAAACCTATATTTCAGGAAATGTTCAGCATTGTTCAAATAATGTCATTGAACTATTGAATAATTTCATGAATAGGAGGAAAATAGGTAATTATGAGCCATTTATTATCTAAATGCGAATAATACAAATGGGTAAGGGAGTTGAAATAATTATTTCCATCTATATAAAATACAATTTATCAATATTGTTTCTTACCAGCTACTTTGGATACAGGAGATGTTGTGAATTTCTTTGATGCAACCAAACCAGCTCCCAAGGCATGTCTAGATACCTGTGAAAAACACACACATGAAGGTACATTACTGCTTAGACTTTACATATTTGCTTGACAAGAAAAACATTTTCTTGTTTCCTAAACCATATTTACATTAGATCTTACTTATTTTTTCCTGATTGTCCTTTAATCATTTTCTTCACTTTAGACAATGACTTTCCTTCACAATGTTTAATATTACTGAAATATTAAAGAATGTAACTTTTGATGACTGGTCCAAATGTCAATGCTGATTTCAGAGTTGCTCAAAGAAAAAAATGCATGAAACCGAAACGAAAGACGAATATATCACGTTAGTCAACTGTCAATGATTTGTTCGGTTCTTCAGTCAATCAGCGCAGTAAACAAGGTTAAAACTATTTTCAAATCTTATCTGCAAAACCTGTTACTTAGACCATGAAAAATGAATGCAAGTCTAAGGTTTCATCAAGTTTATCAAAACACGTTACAATGATTGTCATAGTACAGTTAGTGAAATGTTATATTAGTTTTGACAAACTGAAATTCTAAATCTTTGACCTTGGCATTGGTCACCTTGGATTTTTCTAATAACCAGCGGTAGACTTTGGAAACGCACAATTCACCAGATGAATATCTCGTTTGATGCTTGTTAGAAAGAGATTACAGAAATATGCAGCAAGTCATTCTATATTCTAATGAACAGCTCCTGGGACGAACCAAATCTACCACACCGGCTTGATAGGACAAGCACACCGGCGACCGGGCTTTCAAGGTTGGAGAAAGAAATCAGAATAACTTTGTAAATACAACAATAATTTTCCAATTCTTCAAATAAATTTTATCAAACACGAATGCTTTTACCTTTGTAGCTGTTCTTGGCAGCTGCCTAGCCAAGGAAGATGCAAACCGTGCCGTAAGCATGCTTGCGGTGGTGTGTATTCGTGCTAGCCCAATAAAATGGCCGCCGGGAGACCTGAATGGTGGTTGATGGGAAGTTTATCAACTTCTACAAATTAACAATCAAAAATATAAACGAAACGAATATTATATTTCTCTCAATTTACATCCTTAAATATATCAGGATATGTTCCATTACAAGGATGATATTAATAAAAATACATAACCTTTACAATGGAAAATTTATATTAAGAACATAAAGTTGTGTGTCGACTTGCATAGAATTTTTCATGAAAGCTAATTTATAAACGACAGAATAATTCTGTATTGCATTGAGGGAAATCCATATTTTAAACTATGCTGCTGGAAAATTTACCCTATCATCTTCAGTCATAAATGAAGCGTGTTTTTGAAATGTAATTGTTAATTGCATGTATTTTGTAATATGATGTTAATTAAATTATATGAAATTGACTTTATATTCAGTTACAAAATATGTTACTGAACGTAAAAATGTTAGGCGATGCAATTAATTACAACACCCTTTAAACATCCCATATATGATATAATCGTCTTATCAATAATATGAGGTTTAATATCTTGGGCTTGACATAAACTTTTTAAATGCAAAATCAAACAGTTTGCATAGATTTAATGAAAGCGTTCGACACAGTCCCACATCTACGACTCATAATCAAATTAAACGCATACAGGCTATCAATAGAAATAATCAAATGGGTTCAAAGTTTCTTAACCACCAAGAAACTTAAATGCAGATAATACGGAAAGTGTACAATATTAACGATAACTCAAATTTAATTATCTGAGTAAGATCTAGAGAAGCGCATAGATGGCTTCTGAAATTTCATACCGTAGCGGATAAATACTCTTGTAATGCATAGCTGGCTTCGTCAATGAAGCAGAAAACGCTTACTCTTCCGGAACACGTGATCTTATTCTTTTCTCAATTATTTATGACCATAACAGCACCATACAAATAGTGTCTACAAATTTCTGTACATGACACATATAGCGAAGATGGGAAATAATGATTATTATTATTACGGAATGGATTGAATATAACTCAAATTATATAAATGGTTCATTAAAAATATGTATAGTTTTATAGGTAGAAATTGAGTGTCTAGTACATATAAATAAATACTGATATCAATTTCTTGGTTATCACTAAATTTCGTTTCGTTATATTCATTATTCCTTTAAAAAAATCGTGAGCATACTCTTTAACCTCGATATCTTTAAGAAAAACGTTTTTAAAACTCGACGTTTCGCAGAAACTATCTGATATATTTTAAATTTGTCATTAAATCTGAGGTCATATTTATGTAATCTTTATTTGAGAACATTTGATAAAATTAGGTTAGAGAGTACAATATCTCGAATCACATGACAAACTGTCATTGAAGGAGAACGGAGTCCTGTATGAGAGATTGAAAAACCGTAGACTAAAACCATCAAAATGTCGTCAGGATGTACATTACCGTCAAAGATATGCTTGATTTTCATAGGTTTGATATTTTGGGTGAGTATTCTTGTTCCAAAATGGTATTTGTCATTTGGAGTTGTTCTAAACTCGTCACGAAATTAGTGTTTACGTTTTGGACCGCATCATCTATGGAGATCGGTCCATGTCATTATTCACGATTTCGACAGATCCAGCAATGACGCATTTTCTGATAATTGATGACATTGTAAGGTTGATCAGTGAATGATGTTGTGTTAAAAATAATGTAATTTGATGCTTTCGATGTGGTATAATAGTTTATGTTTATAGGATGAAGTTTTGAAATTTTGAAATCATAAAAAATGTAGGGCTAATGCCAAGAAAGCAATATCATTCATCTTTGTCATGCTGTTTCACAAATGAAACTTAGATTCCTACAGATTTGGTAAGGATGTTGTTAAAGCACTCATTTACCACAGTATTTCAGTCTGACAATCTGTCGCATAAATCGAAAGGCTAAATCAGTTGCCTGGAATAAAATAACTAGTTTTATTTTGTAAAGATACTGAGGAGTCCATCAGATAGTATTCTGAATCTCATGTGGTTTTATTTTAGATAAGGAAATTTGTACACTTATATTTAGTTGATAAACCTTCCAAGATTTAAATTAGATTCTATCTATTAATGAAGTAAACATCAGTGTCCAGCAGCATATTTCAATACCCAATACCAACTTGATACTGAAATACTTCCAATATCAACTATTAATTGCAAATGATGTAATATCTGAGATATGTAAACTGTATTTTCTTCAAAACTTTTAGATACTTTCTGTGTATATAGATACTACCGATATCAGCGGCTAGCTAGAATATTTATAGCGTGGATCGAATATTACACCACAAAATAGACCCAACTACTAGTGTTGGGACATCAGTTGCATACATAATCAATTAATCTGTAGGATTTGGTTGATTCTTGCAATACGATTTTGCCAATTAAATTGGCCTCAATAATTTTCAATTGCAGTATCCTAGTCTAACTGTTGTATATCTTTCACTTTAAGTGCCAAAGCAGTTAAAATATTTCAATTCATTTTCCCAAACAATTTAACTTTCCAGCTTATCAGTCACTGAAATCAAGTATACACTATACACTCGTGTGATAATGTTGCGTGTATACAACTGCATGCAAGGATTTATTAACTCTTTCCTGTGAAATGAAACCAATTGCACTGTCATTGTTGATAGTATCTGAAAATTGAGAACATGATTGGTTTATGTTTTTACTTAAAAATGAAACTATTTAGATCTTCTTAAATTATGATGCATCTGATTAATGTGTACAATGGTAATTGGCAGGAGTATTGAAAAACATGGCTCCTGTTGGGGCTTGAATTAGGCCTTTAACTTGAATTCTTCTTTGTGATTTTCACCTCCATTTATACAGATGATTCTGGTGCAGAGGCTATACAGTGAAATTTACCATTAGACTAAAGAGGAATTCGCACTAGCCAAGACTAGAAACGTAACCATGACTACCCTCATCTTCTATAATACAACAGTCTCTAGTATCAGTAGGACTGATCAATTTAAAACATATATTTTATATTTGGGAACTTGAAATATGCATTGCTCAAACTGTGAATTGATGAAACGTTATTGGCCACTGTTGTGTTCAGTAATTGGATATATACAAGCTAAGCAAGTAATTGATCGGTTGTCAGTTGCCAGTTATAATAAATGATAATTGATGTTGAAATTCCTACCCATCCCCAATACACGAGAAAATATTCAACCCGTTTTTGGAAGTTCACTACTTTCAACCTTCTATAACCATTTGACTGGGCATGATCAATTATTACCACTCCAATCACATTCATCCACCAAAATGATCATATGAAGATCATACTTTAAGTATATGTCTGGAACCTTTATACATATATATATCAATATAACCAATAATTGGAGATCATTTTTATACATCCAAAATTCAATTGTCTTCAATTATTTTCTGATTTTATGTACTGATATACCTACATCCTTTATTCCATTATGTCCATGTACCTCATATACAGTGTCTAAGAGTGTCCTTAACATGAAATTATGGAGTATTAACTCTAAATAATTACATATTATACTTGTAATTCTGTCTAGTAAAATCCTGTCCCAGAAAATCTTATAATTTCAAGCAGAATACTACCCAATACTGTCAAATATGATCAAATCTATAATACATGCATATAATACCCCTTTATACACTAGATGTCCAATCATATATCACCCCATACATATTTTTCAATGCCCAGTGGATTGAAAGATCAGGGATATATTGTTCTTGTGCTGTTTGTTTGTTTGTCTGATGTCAGCTTGAATCTTGCCCATAACTATTGCATCATAAGAGGTAGGGCTTTCATATTTGGCATGTGTGTTCCTTGTGACAGTTTTAACAATAGCCATAACTATTGAACTAAAACTGTAAAATCATTACCACAATGAACACATACTTGTTTCACAAAGTGTGCATGCAATTAGCACATGCCTTACACAGTACAGTTTTAATGTCCTACTTAAGACTTTTCTTGTAACCAGGGGCATAGTGTTTCATAAACATACCTTGTGTTCACTTGTCTTGTATGGAATACGTTTATCATAGCAAAATTGTATTGGATATGGCTGGTGGTGTGACATGTTTGGTGCAATGCAAGATCTACTGTCAAACTACATAGTCATTGGAACTAAAAGATAAAGTCTCTGATGACATATTTCAACTGTAGTGCCATAAAAACAATAAGTAACAAATTACTTATATAATTAACTGTATATGTTAACCAGGTGAACGGTGTAATGAAATCGAGTTAAGACACGATCCTGACGTTTTCAATGTAAAAACCAATTGAGCCATACTATCCCTGTGGATACTTACAGGAGTGAAAATTTATGTTGGGATTTTTATGTATTTTTTCAGGGTGCTGCAGCAGGTCTCTTTTTTGTTGGAGGATGGGTGTTTGAGACATACAAGCACTTCAATGAACTGACAACAGCCAATCTGACCCTTATCCCTGCTTCCATTGTGATAGCAGTGGGTGTGTTCATGTTCATCGTTGGACTCCTTGCCTGCGCATCTTCAATGAAAGAAAACAAATGTCTTCTGGCAGTTGTACGTATCGTGTTTTGATGATGTCCATTATGTAATATCTCTAAAATGCAATTGTCTTAATATTCAAACATTCTTTACAATTGGCTTTGAAACAACCAGAATCTTCATAACATTTTCTAGGAAATGATAAATACATTGTATTATTAAAATCTAGATCTACAACCTGTATGTATTTGTTAATTTGGTTTATTCAGAAATATCTAAAAAGTTAAAAATGTCATTCTAAAAAAGTAGCAGCAATAACTTTCATATATTGAAATGATTTTGTTGCAGCTGTTTTCTATTCTCCTTGTGATTCTCACAGCAGAAATAGCCGCAGGGTCCTTGGGATATGCTTTCAGAGATGATGTAAGTCCATGTTTATTTACATTGTAATAAGCCTATGTATGATGATAGACCCCCACTGTCATAGTATTCCTCTACACTAAAGTTACAAAGAAATGTTATTTTGTTCAATTTATTGCCCTTCATTAAACATAACCCTACCACTTTTTGGTTTTTAATGAATCTTCAGATGTTTTGAATTTTGTAACCCACCTTCAGTTGTAGAAAATGTTTTTATCCAAGATTGCCAAAGTTTGTGATGTGAGGGTTGCAAACATTTTCATTTCACAAAATGTGGGAAATCATGAAAGGTAAAAACTCCCAAGCTATTGCAGAGTTCCTACATTCAATGCTATATCATATATATTGATTGACAGATGGAGGGATCAGTTCGTGATGGTCTGAACCAGGCCATTGATAAGTACAATGGAACAAAGAGTGACCACCAGATGGAGTACCTGCAGAAAGAGGTACACATTACAAGTACTTTCAGTATTGCTTTCCATTGACATTAGATTCTCCCCTAAATTATATGCTTGAAAAAGTTGCTTTGCTGATTCAGTTCTAAGTTTGTACACGATAAATTGATGATATCAAAGATGCTCCCTATTTAAAAACAATATTGCATATTTATACAAAGGCAATTATTTCAATGATATGTGAATGAAAATCTGATAAAGTATTCAAAGAAAAAGATCACAAAATTACCATAGTAATTATTGGCGGAGGATATTCAAATGGGTTCCGTCCTACCGTCCGAATGCAGCTTTCCGCATATCTTTTGAAGGACTGGTAGGATTTTGATGAAACTTGGTTGGTACATTTGTTACCTCAATCCCTTGCAATAGTTTAATTAACAGCAAATTTCACACATTTTTAATGAGGCTGCTGTGACCTAATTTACTGATTTCTTTAATCACTCTATGTGAAATCTTTCTGCACATCATCTTCTGAAGGAATGACAAGGTTTTTAGGAAACTTGCTTTGTAGACTTATTACCTTAATTCCCTGTTCAGGTTTGATTATCGACAAATTCTGCACATATTTAACGATGCTGCTGTAACCTGATGGCTAATATCTTTTCTAGTTTTCTATGTTGCTCACTTTTAATGTATATATTTTACAAATGAAAATGGGCAGGGGATCTTGATGGCTATGTCCTTGTTAAAGTTAACACTGTTTAAAGATATTTTCGTTTCATCGGTGAGATGACTTACTGCTTTTATAGATATATGTTGACATGGGCCATTACCCAGATGTTTAAAATAGAAATACAGCTTTAACACACATCCAAAGCTACATGCTGACTGCTGTGTATTGGTTTCTTTAGTTGAAGTGTTGTGGTGTCAACAATGTGTCTGATTGGGAAACAGCCAAAGTATGGTCCCTGTCTCACCCTGGCAAGGTGCCACTGAGCTGCTGTATACACCAGAACAACTGTACCCAGAACATCAATGGAACAGACATCTTTCAGAAGGTGGGAATAAGTGTCATGTGTTTTTAGTGCATACTTTATGTAAGGAAAAGTAATCCATGGAGGTAAATATTGTCAGTAGAATTAAATGTGATGTCTGGAAGGGAATGTGTTATGAAAGGGAAAGGTGCTTTATTTTGGCATTGAAATATTTACAGATGATGAAGTCAGATATTTTATTTTATCAGTTGCTTATTTAATCAGATCCTCCATTGTATTATTCCTTATCCATCAGATATTCCTGTTGTGATGGCCATCCAATCAGATTTTCATGTTTGTATTTAAGGCCTGTCTGCCTGAGCTGAACAACAAGTTTTTGACAAATTTGAGATACATAGCTGGAATCGCTGTGGCCTTTGCTGTGATCCAGGTAACTTCTTTATTCATTTCTAAATGTCAGAAAATGGACATTGTATCCCTGTCAGCATGTCCAGCTCTGACACTTACATTATTTGTCCTGTTACAACTGTTGACATTTTGATTTCGTCCTATAAAAGTTGTTGATGATACTTTTGTTCTAATACAAGTGTAGACGATATTTTTGTCTGTTACAGGTGTTGGGAATGATCTCTAGCTGTGTCCTGTTCTGCAGGTCTAAAGAAGTGAGATATGAGGTCCTGGGAGGTCCCAACTCTGGTCTACGGGTGTAAACAGAAAATCACTGCAATTTCAAAAGACTAAGGTTGAAAAAAAGCAAGGGCAATTACTAAAAACAAGGGAGATAACTTAAGTGGTCAACTTAAACAAAGGTTTTACTCATTACAGTGTATATATATATATTTTCCAAGTTGTAAACTTGACATAACATCTGAATTATCGGTTTTTAAAATAAACTTATAAAGAAAAGTATAATACCAAAAGATTGGTGTTTCATTGGTAGAAAATTTATTATTTCATGTATAGTATATTATTGAAAAATCATGTTTTGGAAAATACATAGGATGTACAATGCACTAACAACGTGGATGTTGTACTTTGGTGTAGGAGGTCAGTGTGGCAAAACATCTGCATCAGAAGTTAAAGGAATGATGTGTGTGATTGCTGTGTAATATTCTATAACTGTCTGTAATCAGGAGTTATTCATGCAGGTTGTGTATTAAGTGGTCAGAACATATCTTGATTCCTTCATTCAAAAGAAATACTTGCAATACTTTTTGGTGCAAGTGTTCTGACACTATGCAACCTTGGTACATGCATGATTGAATCACATATTAACAAAGGAAAATATTCTCTTGCAATGCAATTTTTTTAGTTAAACAAGAAATGAAGGAAATTGATTATTAATGTTGAAAAATTAAAGGTTTAATGATAGCAGGGAATTAAGCAAGGATGTCCTACTGAACAAAAAAAACCCCTTTAACCTTAGAGATCTGATTAAAGAACTAATGCTCATTTAATATTAAAATTGGTGGATTATTTGAGAGAATTAGTCGCTGAAATGAATGGAGAATTTATGAAACATCAAGTCACTGCCGAAATTGAAAATTCTTGATAAAATGCTGACACCATTCCACCTTAATAGCTTGCCATGGAAGCTTGACAAGTGTGAAGTTTGGTCTTGTTACATTAGAGTTTCTTGAGCTAAGTATTTGTCTTTTATGTGTTGTGAACAGACCAAGTCTACTTGTGTTTTTAAAATATTGTTGTATTCACATGTAGATTCGAATGCACTGTATATGGACATAAATATTTATTTATCTACAATGCAAGTTGAGAATCGATCAATTTTGTATGATGCAATGCAATGTTATGACACAAAATGCTGAAATGATGTGTGCTAGAACCAGCAAGTGATATCTTATCATTGATCTTGATATAGGATGTCATCTATTTCAAATTTTAGAATTTAATTTTCTTCAATGTGATAGAAGCTCTTGATGACTGGTAGCTTTATTTTAGTCTGAAAACTTTGAACTTCATCTGTAACAAATGCTATATAATGTGCATTGCTATAGAAAAGTAAAAACATATGCAGAAAATTTATTTGGAAAATGTTTAATGTTTTTTTGTCTACAGTTTAAACATTTTGAATTGCATTCTATAAATTTTGAAATTATTTACAATCTACACAGTTTGTCTTTTAATTTTTTTTTCTTTTTTTGCCTTTTCCAGAAACATTCTATTTGTGCATTGATATTCATCTTGTTGTATGAGAACCCATCTTTGTGTATACTCTGAGTGTTTCAGATGATGTAAAAGCTTCTATTATAATCTGTTTCAATGTACCAATAATCCTTTTTTTGCTTCCCCAGCTTTTGGCAGAATCATGAAATGATAGATTACTGGGATTTTTTAGGTGTAAAGGAAACTGAATACACAGGTTGGGAACTGAGACATCCAAGCTTTGATTGTTACTGTACTAAAGGTATTTCTACAAATGGTTGGATCTGGTATATTGATACTCCTGAGGGTTTCTTATGGCAACTGATTTTAAGCAGTATGATACAAATTAAATGTTGTCAATTTCAGTGAAGTCATATATTTTCTTTGAACTCCAAATTCGTGGTGTGATAAAATTTGTATCTTTGCACTTGATTTTATAGATAAATCTTATCTAACAAATCCACTGGCACATAATCCATTGTAATTTGTATCTAGTTATCATTTTGTGGACATATGAATCAATGGATTAAGAGTTAACACGAATTCAATGAAAATAAATCCCCACAAATATTATGATGTTAGAGTAAAATTCTTCATTAATATGTTTCTGACATAACAAGAAAAACATAAGGACTCATTTATTGGTAGACTTCCTCATTATAACTTAATGGTACATAAAATGTCTCTTGCTCACCTGATATCTACATACCTAGCAACAAGCTGGATTACGTTTTTTTAGTAAAGGGGAATAACTCCAAAAGTCTTAGTCATCACACTCAAAGAATGACTTTTACTGCAGGAGGTAAAGAAGACATTGAATTTTGTTCATGTTGATGTGAATGTGTTGGGTAGACCTCATTACCATTCATCAATGCTTGGTGTTTCATGGTAATATTCCATGTTGAGTATGATAAAAATTTTAGGGGAAGAATTTGTTTTACCAAAGATCTGAGTGTTGGAGACGTTAGAATCGTATTTAACTTTATACCATAAAAGAAACAGGTACAGCCTTTCAAAACATGACAAGTAGCCAAGGAACTAGACATCATTCGGGAAGTGCGAATCCGAATTTTAAATCTACGGTAGAATGTTTTTTTCTCCATTGAATTTTTATGAGATTTTCCTAATAAGGAAATGCATTATATTTAGAGTAGATATTTATGATAATTTACAAACTACAAACAGCATATTACAAAATATACATATATGGAACAATAACAAACAGAAAATGAATTCTGTGGTTGAAAAATATTCTTCTGTGTAATAATGGCTTATCGCATGTAGAGGTAGGAACTAATAAATAAAATTCTATGTTGAAAGAAGCTTATCAATATTTAGCAGTTTTGATAATGGTGCTGTGCATCTGTTAAAAGGTAAAGAACTCCAGCATAAATCAATGATATTGTATGAATTTCAAAGAGTTGACATTAAGATAAATAATTGATTTGAAATAATGATTATTACAAATGTTATAAAATATTATTTTGTGTGGGAAAAATTTACACTATAACAATTAAGAGTTTGTTGTAGAACTTTTTCCCTTTCGTTTGTTATAAATGTACATGTTTAAGAATACTCAGTGCTGTTTGTGGACAGTTTGTGTTTTAGTTATATTTCTATAAGTGCTATTGTGTCCACATGCTTTAGTGTGTTAATATGCAGCTTGTGTTGTTACTGAATCACTGTGATATCCTCATATCCATACAACAGAAACTTCAGTTATTTGGAAGTAAGAAGAACAAAATCTCAATCAGAAAAGAAGAAAAAAAATATTAACGGAGAGAAGAAAAAGACTTGTTGTTTTAATGTCAGTTCTGTCAACATTAGGCTTTCTGCTTTAAATTAAGAAATGTTTACTATTTTGATGTAAAAATAAATTTTAGAAAAAAATTAGGATATCAAACAATTTATTAATTTGTCATTAAATGTTGATGTATAAACATGGAGTTGGAGGTAAATTTACCAATTTCCTAAAGTTTGGATTAAAATGGCTTCTTCTCATTATCAACCTCATTTGTAGAGCAGCATCATTGTGTCTTCTATATAATTATGTATGTTCTTCCTTTTTAAATAAAATATTAGATGTTTTTAATGTTCTTTTGTTCTTTCCCCTCAGAACTGGTACAGAACTGGAAATATTATTCTGTATTTCAAAGGCAGATAAAAGGAAGTCTCCGTCTGCTTTGCCTAGCTCTTTTTCACTGCTTTTAAGATTTTCCTGTCCATGAAACATATCTACATAAAAATCCTTTTAATCTCAAATCCCAGGAAAGGATTATTATGTTGACACGCCTTGTGTAGCAAACTTAAGAACATCTACCTTGGATTTAGATCATCCTAACCTATCCAAGGGTGTGAAATATTTCTAAAGTCAACCTTGGAAGAGAAAGGCACACTACACCCTGCCACTTCATATTTTGCTCTCTTAACCTAAGTGTTTTAGCTGTCGTCATCTTTTTTTATTAAAGATCTTCTCAATAATTAAGAAGCCCAGGGTACTGATAATGGGAATGTGGCATGCTAAGTTGAAGGGCTCTGAAGTTCTTCCAAGGTCACATAGGTCAAATATTTTAAAATCTCTCAGTAAGTAAGAGGTCCAGGGTACTGATATTTGGGCTGCAGCTTGCTAGGCTGAAGGGGTTCCTAGGTTCTTCAATTTAATTACCTTGACTCACATTTGTAAAATTGTTTTACAAACATTCATAAATAACTAGTAACATAACATTGAAATAAAAGCAAACTTGTGACATTCTCCCTGATACATACTCACGCTCGAGTTATTTCATAGCTGTCCTTTGTGAAGAGTTTGACAAAAGAAATCCCTTGAGAAATGAAGTTAATAAAGTTTATTTTCTATAAATAGAAACCTTGAAACACGAACACATACATATCTTACTATTGTGTAAAGTTTGACCAAACATCAAGATATATGTACATATATCAGAAAAGAACTTGGTAGAGAGATCAATTGTCCAGAATCATTTTGAGGCGGGTTATCCTTATTGTAACAGCTGGTTGCTACCTAATTGAACACCATTCAGGAAACCCGTCGCATGATATTTATGACAATAAAGATATAGTGTCTTGCCCAAGAGCACAATCACGACAGCACAGACTGGTCTGTTTCCTATCTTCCTCAGAAACGAACTGCCACGGGTAATGAGCGTCAACGCCTCTACGGGCTGATGTTACGTCATCCGCGAAACTACTGCGGGGTTACAATCACTTTCACTCTGCACCCTTGGAACATGTCATAGCAAAATTGAAGGCATAATGAAGTAATTTTACTGGTTCCAAGAGAAAACACTGACCAATTACAGGCTGATACGCTTCTTTTGAAGATTACAAAGGAGCGACACCCAATTTCAAAGCATTACAATACACCGTTATACGACCTCGAGATTCGTTTAATATATATATAATTACATTGATATATCAAAGGATGAAACTAGTATTGTCTTGTCCACGAGATGTCGCACATGGAATCTTCATTTTTACCACGACATGTTCCAGGGATGTAGAGAGCGTAACCGCTTGAGTATCCAAGATGGGGTTAGGTAGACACATATTCTACCCGTCTGAGCTTTCGCGGCTTGAATCACGACGTAATAAAAGTGTTCGACGGTCTCCGTTGGAATACAGATTACAACGGTATCGATTATTAAGAACACAAACAAGATAATGATATGGAGCTTTTATACCATTTAACAAAATTACTTTTTTAAAATTCTGACCGATTTGGAAACCCCTACTAGTACCTCCAGTCTAAATACACTTCAAAATCAGAGTAGATCAATGAACACCGGAAAGCGGTGGGGATATTGGTTCCTCTATACAGTAACTATAACCGCCATGACAGGTGCTGTCTTCAAGGACATAACTTTATCATCCGACCAAGTTTTAGCTTAACCTTTACCGGTATAGGTGCGGTTTGTTTTGTCATATCATTTTCTAGAAGGCTTGATTGAACAGGAAGTCATAAAGAAACTAGAAACCAAATTCTGAAGTTTTAGAATGGATATTACAGTGTTAGATAGTAAAATTCAGGACAACGAATGTCAAACTTGGGGCGTTGTTTGGAAGGGGTGTACTGAATTTCAAATTCGTGACGTTGTCTTGAAGGAAATAAGTCAAAACTTTGGACTCTGTATGGAAGAAATACATAATGTATAAATGGCACTGTCAGGTTGAAATGCTAGAAATGATATTTTTTTATCAACGAAGACATACTTTAATTGTTTAATGTTACGTTTCGAAGTTTTCGAATTTCGTGTTGTAGTTTGAATGGGAATTTTAAGAGCTATAATTGCCGTAATGTCGTAATTTATTCATATGTTTGAAACCATTAGTGTCGCATTCTGTCTACAAAGAACAGATAAGTTACGTCAACTTCATTATATTGAAAACAGCAACAACTTACAATTGAAAAAAAAAATAATAATAAAAATCAAAATATCCAAGATTGCATGTTATAATTCCTTTCGGAACGGAAATGTCCATCGTTAATATACGTCTGTTGTTTTACATGTGTGTTTATTTTGCCAGAACGGAATTTCCATCGTTAATATACGTCTGTTGTTTTACATGTGTGTTTATTTTGCCAGAACGGAATTTCCATCGTTAATATACGTCTGTTGTTTTACATGTGTGTTTATTTTGCCAGAACGGAATCAATTAAAATCGATACAAACAGGAAGTAGAGTGTCGTTGCGTCAGTATGACGTCAACGGACACTAAAATAACATCAAAATGGTCAAATACGTTGTCTCATATAACATCTGATTTGGAATGAAGATTGACTAGAATACTTAAGTGATTTAGGGCATGATATGAACGAAAGAAATATTTGTATGGAGACTCAGGAAAAGATATAAGGAAAATAAGGCCAGGTGTCGCGGAAAGATGAACGTCTTCTGCTTCATGCCAAGTTAAATTTGTTTAACCAATTAAGTAATGTCATGTTCCCAAACGAGAACGAGTTAAACAACAACGGAACCACCAAGCAAATTGGAGAACACCAAACTCAAAATCCAAAAGAAATCATTATGACAACCTTGAAATCTCTCCAAATCTTCATCAACCTGCATCTCTCAAAACCTTGTGAAATGAGTTTTTCAGTCAGCTGCAGACTTTTTACACGAAAATTGTGAAATTTGGAACAAGACATTGAATATTGAATAATCTACGAAAAGTTAAAATCATAGGTTGGAGATGCAGGCTATCCAGAAATGGAATGGTTGCTGAGAAATATGAATGTCCGAAGGGCAAAGCTCAAGGAACATTCATTTGATATTTCCCTACAACTAGGGCAAACGATTGTTTTTTACACGTAAAAAGAACACAAAAAACAAAACAAAAACAAAAAACAACCTTTTGAGTGAAGAAAACTAGCATTGTTCAATGAACAACCATGAACAATGTAATCAGTTTTCTGCATTAATAAGTTAACAATATCCAAGTTTTTACGATTTAATATCGGGGTCTTGCTAGGTTCGTTTTGAAATAGTTCATGATCATCGACACATTTTTCGTTTTCTTGGTATTTTTTTTTCATCCTTATTGTCCTTATTGCGTCGATTCCAATACCTTTCATATTGTTATGTCGTTTCCAGATTTGCTCGTTTGCAGCTTACGTTAACAAATGGAAGGGCGATAACTTTGGAAAATATGATATAGGCCCACTATAGAGACATATCTCCAGCGACATATGGTGTTCTATTTGCTTGTTAGATGATACTTTTCAACCAATCAGTAACGTTGATACAAAAGCGAGGTCTGATGTTATGAAATATATTCCCCATGTATGTGAATAAGTGTGTGCACAAGATATTTATTTTTTGTTTTGAACATTGAATATGGAAATTTTCGATTTCAAAAATTATGCTGTTTTGTATTAAGCTCTAGTCAAAAAGACTGGTTAATACCGATGATAACATAAATGATGTTTGGTGAACCAACAAAGGGGATGGAGGTAAGGAGGGTTGGGGGAGTGTTGTCATGTAAGGTTATAAGCTAGTTCTCTATATCATATGTAATGTGTAGAGCCTCACTCTGACTTTGTAACACAGCTAGCAAGTGTACTGTGTAGAAATGTCCTTGACGAGTTTGAATTAAGAATTCGTACATTGAAGACATATTGTCCATTCCAGTACCGCCCAAACTCTTTCTAATGATAAGAGTTTATATAAAAATCCAGTGCTCACCTTTCGAACTGTTGTGACGTAAGAGTCGTGTGTACTGTAAGCGCTCCTGTAACACCTCTGCTTTAGCCAAGACAAGAATTTCTGATTCGCAGAAAACAAGTTGATCCTGAGAACGGACCATCTGTTTGAAGCATAATCATTCTATACATTTGAACAAGTCGGACGCTGCAAAACGCTGTCAAAATGATCGGTCACACTGTGTACGTGCTTTTTGCAATAGGACAATTGGGTGAGTCAATTGAAAAGTATATTCTTCAGCTTATGATCTTGTTTTACAGGTTATGGGTTTTGCGATGTAATATCTTATAAAACTCGTCGTAATATCGAAAGTTTCTGCAGTTTTGTCTTTTCGTTTGCTTATGTCTTAGAGACGTTATAAGATTGTAGATTGTACAAATTTAGAACCATAGAGCCAGAAACAGTATGGGGTAAGAAATAAACGAAATAGACAAAAATTAAACAGCTGCTTTATCCTACCAGGGCTAAGTGTTAGCGATCCTAAATTGTTGAACATATCAAATTTGGTGCGATTAAATGTCAAAGCCTAGCACTAAATTCAATGTTTCATAATACACAATAGACAAACAACTAAATTAAATGATTAAATAAGGTAGAATTGTAACGAATAACATAACAGCAACCATTTTCTGAATTTTAGCATCGTTAAAATACGCTAAACTTGTCATTAAACCATTGACGTCATGACGTCACAACATCGCCAATACTTCTTCAAGACACGTATATCAATATGTAAGATTTATACGGCCAAGCACAAAATAATGAATTTGTAAAGCAATACAAGAACAACAGCATCGAACTCTCTGGGGTTTTATTTGCTGTTCACTCATTTCCAAAAGCCTTTGCTGTGTTTACTTCTTTTTTAGATTCCTTGAATTCTTAACCCCAAGGTTTCTTGATCTTTGTTCTACAACCGATTGTTTTACAAACAAACGAATGTCTCCTTGTGATACTACCGTTTTACCCATTAGTTCATCCTTTACCCTCAAACCCATAGGTCCCTACGATGTTCTTTATTTTCAAACTATTGTGTCTTTGTTATACTATCTAACCCAAGGTTTCCATCTTTCACTTTTAACACCATTTCTAATTGTTCTACTCTCTAACCAAAGATTACCTGCTATACTATCTGGAATAGTTATTTTTCGCTATACTCTCTACCTCTTGCTTTTTGTAACACTTCCTAAACCAGTCATATTTCCTATATCATTGTTTGTTTCTTAAGTCTTTATCTAGGACCGTTTTCCTTGATCGCATTGTTCGCTGATAAACGACGGTTCTTCCGATCTTTATCAGCTTTCTAGTCAGCCTTTGTAAAGACATTCGTGAACTATTGGCTTGAAATGTTACCGTTTTGTCCGCATAAACAAACAGGCCCATAATCTCCTTTGCTATTCAAACCCAGGTAACTCCGGCTTTTCTCCACCTCCCAAACCTGGCACGACCTATAATGACCCTGGTTGTTGCCAATCAAAATATCATCCCAAAGGTACCCGACTAACGAGTTTCTGGTTACACTCTCAAACCCAAAGTTCTTTATAGTAACATGAATTTAGACTTTATGGATAAATCTCTATTAGGAGTGTAAGCGGTTTTGACCATAATGAGTCCTAAAAAGATTGCTACACACAAGCTTCCATGCAAGGCCGTAGTACTAGTATAGTAACTTCATTGATTTCCGAGAAAGCTGGAACTTTAGAACGTTATCAAGTGTTCACTATACATGAATAATGAGTATCTAATATCTTAGATTAACGAACAGTATCATGTGGCTTACTTTTTATGAGCAACTGCATGGAAAAACATTTCTGTTACACAGGACTAGTCCTCGGGAAGCTAGATCCACAGATTGTGTCCGCCATTACTGGCGGTATCAAGGACGGGACCTCTCTACAGGGCACCAGCCTCCATGCTCAGATGGACTCACTTCATTACAGGAATGTGGTGGGTATGGAAGTGGACAACTACAGTAAATGGGCGATGACCAGTCCAATTGCCTACCCCGATAGGGGAGTGATCACTCTCTCACCGCGTGAGATACATCCGGGTCAGCGGGAAGTCATGCTGGCTAGAAAAACCGGTTATACCGCCACTGGTACGCAAGGAACTGTTTCGTGGCTGATTGACAACCGCCGGGTGATAGTGATGTGGGAGGCACCATTCAACTTCGACTTCTATGACAACAAACTAGCTGTGGGGATCGTACCGAGCAGTGCTCATACAAGTTCAATGTTTGACGTCATGTCCGGAGGGTCTGGTAATTTTACACGCGGCGTTTATGACAGTAGCATACGCACCATCGAGTACTGTGACGAGGCTCTGTGTGTAGAGGGAACCATGGGAACGAGTCACAAGACACAGGTTCACATTCAGGTCATCCCAAGGTCCATCGACAACGTAGCGAGGAGTTTAGAAACTTTGATTCCGGAAAATCTGCTCGTTGGCTAAATAATTTTATTTGAATACACCTTTTTCAAACAGTAACGTAGTTTTGTGTGTTTCCATTGTTTTATTCAACAATTTCTCAATTCTAACATTAAATCCTGACAACACTTTTGATATTTTATATCTTTCTTCCATACAAAGTACCATGTTTGACCTTCAGTAAATTCCTTCCGTACAACGCCTATAAAACGTCCCGAATTTGAACTTCAATGCATTCCTTCCAAACAAATCTCACCATACAGAGGCATATTTTACATAAGCTATGTCATGTACCTAGTCGGTGTATTTTATTCTAAAACGTAGAATCTGTCTTTTAATTTCTTTATGACTGTTGGATCAATAAAGCCTACTAGAAAATTATATGACAGAAAATAAATAACGAATACCGTTAAAGGTTTTCCCAAACTATGATAGATGATTATGTCCTTCAGGAATTTACCTGTCGTAGATATTACCGCATAGAAACATATTTTTTGTGGCAAACTTTCCGTGGATGGTTGATCTGCTGAACACTTGAAATGTATTCCGAATGGAGTTACTAAATGGGCAGATTTGTTTTGTAATTGTATAAAATGTTAATAAAGCTCCGCGATTTCATTATTTTCATTGTATTCGTATTTAATAAAGATACTCCTGAAGTCTATATTCCATCAGACATAAAACAGGTCCTATTTCATGGCTACACCATTTCAATTTCATCCCGAATCAAAGTCTTCACTGTGACCGAGATCGTAACCTCAGGTGGAAATCCGAAGGCGTTGCTCAGTGCCAGTGACGATTCTTGTTTTCCAGCAAACTGAGAAACGGACCGGTCTGTGCTGTCGTGAATGTGTTCCTGGGCAAGACACTTTACTATAATTGCTTTGGGTGGCATGCGACGGGTCTCCCGTTTGTTGTTCAGTGGGGTAGCCATCGGCTACTTAAACGAGACCCTGTCTCAGTATGATACTGGCAGTTCATGGGGAGATAAACGTCACTCTACTCCGCTCTTTATATAAAGGTATTTGATATAGCTATATTCATTAATCAGACATGACAATTAGACGTGGGGTAATTGCAATCGCGTTATTGTAATTAATTACATATTAATAAGTAACTGACAGTAATTAGTAATTGAAGACTTTTCAAATTTCGTGTACTTGTAACAATGCTTCACGAATGTTGAATAGATTTAAATCGACCGAGAATCATAGAAATATTGATGGAAGATAAAAGAACATGATTTAAGAATTTAAGAAACAAACACAATAACTTGTTAAAACAGCTGTTCGTATTTTTCAATGACATGTTTAAGTTAGAAAGTAGTAATGTAAAATTAATGCACGTGCTAAAATACAAAATACAAACGTTTCTCAATCTCTACCGTAATTTTTGTTCCTGAACAGTCACACTACACCACTGTTAACAGTTGCTCTCGCTGACAGGACCAAAGTTTGACGTCGGGCTAAAATATGGTGGCATGTCGCTGACAACACCGAAAGGAAACAAAACTGTTTTGTATATCATAGATCAGTGTTATCAATAAAATTCGCGCTATATGGGAGGGAATCTTGTCAGA
This sequence comes from Ylistrum balloti, assembly GCF_031769215.1. Classification (NCBI taxonomy): domain Eukaryota; kingdom Metazoa; phylum Mollusca; class Bivalvia; order Pectinida; family Pectinidae; genus Ylistrum; species Ylistrum balloti. The sequence goes on along the minus strand of NW_026781950.1, from coordinate 463,035 downwards.
AGTAGTGCACTTTCTCTTCTAATTTTGTGTATCCATTTTTATTTAATACTTAGTAACTGGTTTCTCGTTTAGAGATTCTCGGCGTGGTAGGAGTAACGAAAAACACTCTGCCCCTACCGAGGCAGTCGGACACTCTACCGCAAGACAAAAAGGTAATACCCACTAACGGAGTCTAATATGGCGACTTGTTATCTTTTACAGTTCACTACACGGAAATTTTCTACAGACGATATGAATTTCTTCCCTTGGCAAAGTTTTCACATTGTTTGGCCAAGAGGAGCATCAGTAAATGACAGAAAACAAGATGGAATGTAAAATAGTTTGGTTTTGTTTTCATTTTTATTTTCAAGTACTCTGAACAAGTGCCATTATAAGATTTATTTATCTTTTACATCACAACATCATCTTGTATTACGACAGACTTCAATGTAGTGTTTATTAAGACTAATAGAGATTGGACAAGTTTCAAAAAGGGTTCTAAGACAGTTTAACTTATTTTACTTCAAAACAAATAACAAAGACGCAAGACAATACACTTACAATCGTAATTGAGGTTCGGAGAAATCATTTTTAAATACTGACATATAAAATCTTTGATTGTCAAATAAGCCAGATAATGTCACAAAAGATATATTTTTGCATTCACAAAATTTCTGAGCAGGAAATACCTTTAATAAATGTAGTCTCATCGCAATACCTAGATAAAAAAAATGAGACAGATTTTAATCCATTGCTATGCCCCCCTCTTCTCCATGCGTGGAAAAAAGGCTGCACTTCCTTCTCGTCTTCGTTTTCACTTGACGAATCATGACTCTATCGTCCTGCTTGATGAAATGCTTTGTTATTACTACTCCACGAGGTGAGAGCAAGTGAATATTATAACTAGTTGTCTTGCGACGTGGGGCGAAACAGCTACTCTCGTTTTTTCGTCATTACGGGGATTTGAGAGTAAACATGTCAGTAGTACACAAACAGACGTCGAGTGCCTTACGGTTGATTTATAAAACGCAAAAATATATTGAATGCAGTAAGTTGCATAATCAAATTGTGTTGATACATGCTTAAGTGACTGAATCTAACGACGGTCAACAATGTTTGTAATTAAACTCCAAGTTGGGAAAGAATTTTGACTGCTTTGTTGCCGTAGAGACGTAGCAAGAGCGCACATTACTTCGGCCACTGGAATCCGTCGGGTACATTGTCAGTAGGCCTAGGGAGGCCGATATTCTTTAAATTCACTATACAATCATAGTACTTAGTAGTAAGTCAAGATAAGAATAAAAAGTTCTTATTGTAAACTTCGACATTAGAATGTAGAGTAAGAATTTGAAGTTTGCCCACTTAACAACAACTTGTATACATAAAAAACAGTATTTACCTTTTTCCGCTGACACTTGTGTCGCATCAGTCCTTCCGTTTACATCTTTTTTTGTGAGAGGTGTTATTTTATAATTGGAGTACTGTGGTCCCTCGATCTTTTCCACATTTTAAGAGTATTAGTTACATCCTCTTCCCATACCAATTGCATGTCGTGTCTTTTGAAACTTTTCGAGAGATCACCTCCGAATAATAATTTAATAGCAGGCGCACTATTGTCACAGATACCCATATGACCAGTTTCAAGGACTTCTCCCAAAACACGATTGTCGGATTAAGTTGAGTTGGCATTCCCATAACAGGGAAGAGAAATCAGTACAGTACATATTTTAACGTACTCATGTCTCGCCCTCGACGCCCTCTTCCCCCGACCCCATCCCCACCCCAACCCCCAAATCCCACCCCACCTTGTCATTCAGCAGGCCTAGATGCTATCTATGTCGTCGTCACAAACTGATATAGATTGATATATCCAGACACTAGCCTTGACCATGTCCTCAAGTATGCTTAGATTTAATTGCCAACACTTGCCATCCTTTTACCTTCTTTTCCATGCCAGTGACTGCAGTGTCAATGTATAACAGATATGACAGTGTCAAGTACTATCTCGGAGGTTCCCTTCTGGTATCCTAATCAGGGCAAATACCTATTGTTAAATACTCGACTTTACAGATAAAGAGCAAAGGGAAAACATGTGAACTGAACTTAAGATAATCGCACATTTCAGTACACTAGGCGAGTCTGACTGACCTTGACATGGGGTGAAGTCGAATCACGTTTACATATCATTGTTATACTACCCAGGCATATATCTGAATAGCACGTAAGTATGTATTGTGAATATATTTGTACAAATATGAATTAAGAATAGAGGTGGATGGATGGATCGATGGATCGATGGATGAACCATTTATGGTCACAATTTAAACAAAACGGAACGTGTTCTGGGTCCACTGTTTTGACATGTACACCCGTATAGTTTCATGTTATGTATGAAAACGTCATTTCATGACGGTAACAGTAACAGGAAAAGTCACATTCCATATAAAATGAAAATTATGCATGATGTTTCACTCTCAATCTGTCTTGTCCATTAACAGAAATGCGTGGTATTTTCTTGACTCATTTGTAGATATTGTGTAATGCTGGCCATTAACGGTTCTTGGGAAAGTGACTTGTTCACGAATTATTATCAATATCTTTAACACAAATCAATGTAATATTATGGTAATGGTAAAGAAACAACCGTGAAAGGTCACTGGTCAATCGGTACATACATAAGTCAAATGTTTTTTATATACATTTCAACGTCAATTGCTTATTTTCTTAAATATTAGTCTTAATCAAACTTCTTTTATCACACTTGAAAAATTGAAGTACTGCAGTCAAACATAGTCCTATGGCGAATCGAAATTTTCTCGTTGTGGACATTAGTCATTTCTCCTACTGAAATACATATTTATAGATTGTTTCCTGTTTGATTAATAATATGCTCTAACAACATTTCATTCATTGTCGACATAATAGACAGTAGTGTGTGATTGAATAACCGGAAGTTATGGAACCATAGAAAGCTCTTAATTCTTTTTCCTTATCTTTTTTCTAATCACGACATCAATTGTGTAACATTGGCCACACTGAGCCCTGAAAATCTATATAAATTCCAAGTACTAAACGATTTCTTAGCACGACATTTTTATCGATAGTTTATATACTGCATTCATAAACTTCCGTTCCCAATCTAGTACACCTGCTTGCTGAAAAAAGAAACTCAAAATTACAAAGTATTAAAATATCAAATTGGTCAACACCACATCTTCAAAAGAAACGCCATTAACGTATATAAGAACAGTCACCCTTACTTATATATTTTAGTTATATCAACATCCTACATCACCAAAAATCACCCGCTTGATCAATAAATTTTCATGGGGTTGCCCTTTAGTCAAGAGGTAGTTAGTTAGCTCGAGAAAGTCGCTATTTCGAGCACCATAGGGGTCACAATATGTTGTTCATCGCTGTTCCTTCCAGTAACACAAATGTGCTACAGGAAAATCCTCCTCTTACACGTGCTTATCAGATAAGATGGATTTCTCCGAAATGAAGCCCGAAGTTGGAGATTAAAATTGCATAATGTCAACCTATAGGTTACACTCCTCTTCAAAGAATAAAATATACCATCAAACCGAGCTAAAGCCTGTTCCGTGAATATGAAGGAAAATCGAAAATAGACCTGCCACAAAAATCAATACGAATGTATATAAACAGTCTTGCTTCACTGTTTTTGTACATCAAGGTGTATGTTTAATTAACTTTACTGTTCTCTTTGTTTTAGAGCGAAAACATGTCGGAAAAACGAGGAAACTCATTTTTAACAGCCATCGTTATTGGTGCAGGAATACGAGGTTCCATTTATGCCCAATATGCACATTTATATCCAAATAAATTGAAGGTTAGTAAAGGAATACAGGAGCCAGCGTATGATGTCAGACACAAAATAGAGTGGGCGACAATGTAGAATGCGTTGTCATTTTTTTTTATTAAAGCTACAATGATATTGGTTTCTGCCTTGTCATTTCAAAGGTATATCGAATTTGCATGGTATTATTGAGTATACATCAATTATTTTTTCGATTTCTTCAGTTTGTCCATCAGATGATTGCCCATATTTACGTGAATTAATGGTTAAGATTTTTTTTAATTATATCATGTTATCTTTCAAACAAAAACCTTAGTTTCAGAATCGTCTGAGTAGAGTTTTTCCTAAAGGGAGAGCATTTAATATTTTCTTAATATTATAAATATTTTTTTCCTAAAGAGAGAACATATTTTTTAAATGTTACTAGTAAGATTAAGCATAAATCATAAGATCACTATTGACAAAAGATGTGTAGTGTAGATTTGACAACAATAAAGGAATAGCTGTAAGCCATAAAATTATTCTTTTGATGGGATGAAGGTATTTGGACCAATTTATCTTTTGGTAAATGGGAAATCAGTTTCGTAAAGGGCCCTTAACAAGCTCTTTGATCTGAAAGCCAGGGTATTATTGAATGAAGGTTACTGAGTTTTGTTTGAAACATAGATATCCTTGCACAAAGGAGTGATGTTGAGAGGCAGCGTCTGGCCGCTCTTGAACTACAGGACCAGACAAAATAATTCAGTCATGGATGGCTTTTGAACCTGAGCATTCTTGGGTGAATAGGATTCATGTTTGTTGGCCTTGTCCAATTAGGCAGAGGGATATGGACCAATAGTTGTTTTCGTTATTAAGATTCCCGTTCGTTTTAGAAATAAATAACAACATTATGGAGAGAGAAATGGCTTGATGTGATTGTTGAAATATCCAGGTGAACGATACAGGCCTTATAGACTCTTGTTTGAAAAGTTAGGTAATTGTGTTAAGAATATTTTAAGTTTCAAATGGTCTATAATTTTAGATCGTTGGAGTGGCTGACCCAAGGGAATTTTATCGTGGGAAGCTCCAACAGCGCTTTGATATCAAGGACGATAACTGCTTTTCTGGTAAACTGATTTCACGATTTTTTGTTGAATGAATTATATCTATTCCATTTCATGATAAACCTCATTTTTATTGTGAAATTCCCAGAAACGGTATAAAAATGCTGTTTCTTCAAATCGTTTACCAACATTGTGTTTATACATTCATATGTGATATAGGCTCCGATTTACGTCTTCTCTCTCTTTTTTTCTAGTTTTTAAAATCATATTCTAATTGTGATTGTGTTCTGTGCTCAATGGCTTTGTAATTGAAATATCTATTATCTATTTTACACGTCCTGTCGGGATTATATAAGTTTACAGAAAACTGTACGGAGTTGCAATGATTAGACAAATTTGATATTCACATTAAAATATTCGATTTAGTAAGACAGTTTACAGACCGTAGTTTCAATTGACAGCCACAAGTTGCATTTCTTTTTGCGGTCATGTTGATGCTTTGTACCATTATACATAATGGTCTGAAAAAAAAGGATGTTCATTTCAAAGTTTACCTATAATTTCATCAATAAGTTTCAGATTTCATTTCAAATATAGTGCATATCTGCCCTAGATTAAGGAGAAAAGGATGATTTTTAAACGATATTTGTTGGATTTCATAAGACAAGGAAATGTTATGTATTGGAAACAATGAATAAAGAGATTTCACTTCTCAATCCATCAAAAGTGTAATTATAAAAAATACATTAAAATTGTTTTCGAAAGGAGTGAAAATATCGAGCAGAAAAGGGTGATTAAGTGCAAATTTTAAAAAATGTGTGTGAACAATCGCACTTGTCTTTTCTTGTAGATTGGAGTGAGGCCAGTGAAAGAGATAAAATGTCTGACTGTGTTATCATTACTACTCCAGATCGTTTACACAAGGTAGATCTATATCATTAAAAAAGTCATACGTTTCTGCATTCCTTCTGTCTATTTTTAGTTTGTGTTAGTAATATCTAGAAAATTGCTAAACATATAGAATGTAATTCGTCACTTTAAAAAATAATTCTATTCTATTACTATGCGTGGGTTTATTGTCGGATAAATACGGTAAATATGTATCTTAGCATAATATTGCTACTATGAGCAAACGATAATTCGACATCTCTAAGAAGCTTTATAATTAACAGTAATCGTTTCATATATGTTTTTTCATAGGATCCTGTCGTTGCTTTTGCAAACAAAGGCTATTTCATCCTTCTGGAGAAACCGATGGCAGTAAGTGTGCTTTACTTATTTTTCCCCTATGTATTATGATGCAGTTTCCTCTGGTTAAAACTACTTTAAGACATAGTCTACTTTCTTCTCATCCTTCAGTTTAGCAGGCAAATTTTGTCCGTGTGACAAATGTAATGTTTGTGCTCTCTTATCAATGTCTCCGATGGTTTATTTCGTTACCTATGGACGGTTTGACTTCATCTTGGTTCTCGGGTGTGGATCTCGTCTGCACTTTAATCAAATCTTAATCATTACTCGGTTCATTTTCAGTCAGTTAAATGTAAACGAGGCAATCATATGATAAGATGATTTCTCTTTAAATTATTAATCAAAGCTGTTTAATTGACTTTTGTAATAAGCCTACGGCCTGGCTTATTTTTAAAAAAGTGATGAGTTGGCTCCTTGGGCTTATTGTAGAATAAATATGTTCTTTTAACAGCTATAATGATATTTTATTGCCCAATCGAAAAGGTCAATGAAGACGATTGTCGTGAAATTGTCAAGACTTGCCAAGAAAACAACGTGATTGTAGCTGTATGTCATGTGCTAAGGTACACGCCATGGGCCAATAAGCTCAAAGAACTTATCGACAGTGGACTCATTGGCGAGGTTGTCAACATCAACCACATCGAAAATGTGAGTTGATAAAAACTTAAGTGTTTAATGTTTCCATGAACACTTTCATATTTTGAAGATCAAAATTGATTGAAATCTCATATATCTAAAAAATAGATTATTTATTTTTTTCAAGCGTTACATTACATAAATTTATGCCACTTTGTGATTTTTTAACATATCTCTAAGGTAACTATGGTAATATTATAAATCTTACTTTTTTTCTAAAAATTGCGAAATATATAGTAGATATAACACCTGTACAGCAAATGTTTAAAAAAAACTGTTCTTATCAAAATAAAGGCTGGCTTCTGGTTTTTTGCTCATTGCTTTGTTCGTGGCAACTGGCATATTGAAGCCGAAAGCTCCAGTTCATTGTTAGCCAAATGTTGCCATGACGTCGACCTGATAAATTTTTGGATGGCGGGACGACGATGCACAAGTATATCCTCATTCGGGCATTTAAGCCACTTCAATAAGGAAAGTAAGGTGAGATAATCTGTTTCACTTTACAGACTCTAAGTTGCAAGATGTCACATTTCTACAATATTAATCTGTTGAATGTCTTTTCCCAGAAGATTTTTATCTCATCATGTACCAAGGATGAAAAATATAGTCTTATGCCATTAAGCGAAAAAAACGTTTCTTGTTTACAACAGAATTTGGATGGATGTGGATGGGTTTGTATGGTGCTCTGATTTTATCAAACTTATTGATCAAAGGAAAACGTTTTCATCTCCACAAAATATGAAATAAAAAAGATTTAGGGACACTTTGGCGACAAACAATGTCTATACACTAAATCTCACGCGGATTCCATATGCAAACAATAATATAATTATATCGTAGTCATTAACATATTAGCACTGGCTTTGAACACTAAGTTGTACATTCAAAGAAAATTCAAAGATTTGAAAAACGGTTACTTGAAATACACACTAATATATATTCATGTATAACCAAACTACTTAAAGGTCCTAGCAAGCGCCAATACATCTAAGACTATAACTGTTTGTAATGTAGAGGTTCTAAGGAAAAGGGCTTGTAAAGACATTGCCTTTTACCAAATTCCCATTAAATCTTTTTGATTTGATAAAAAATATTGAGCTAAAAAAAGCTTTTCTGTAGTTGTGTAATAAACCCATCCTGACTAAGATGTAATGTGTCCCCCATCCCTGATGTAATATAGTAAGCCCACCATCTATCTTTCACTTTAGGTATTTCGTTTTTACTTCATAACTTGCTTCTGTTTTCCACCTCTATATGTAGTTATGTTTTCTGTTATTTTTCTGTCCTTTTTTGGACTTTTTCTATTTCTTTACATTTTGTTCTTTATCTTCTTTAGCCTCCTGGAGCAGCCAGTCGTTGTATGGAGTGTCCAGCTGATGTCGAGTCCAAGTGTCCTTACTCGGCCAAAAAGATTTACCTAGACCAGATAAAACAGGTAAGAACTTCAACCTTAAAAATGTGGATGCACACTTTTAAAACATAGAGAAAGAAACATGAAGCAAATGTATGTAACAGGATACGGTAAAGACACGGTATGCTTTAATCAATCGGTCGAAGTTGTATGCGGTAAATGGTCCTATTCATCGTCATTGTCCTGCCGTAGTAATTTTTCAAATCGAAAGTGTTCATGGATTCTTGGCATTCAAACTGAATATGATACTATAGAACAGTTTTGGTTACAAATACTGTATAATCATCATCTGTTTTCCTTTATTTGAGACTTTCCAAGTAAACAGCAAAGCAATTCAAGAGTTGCCAGGATAATCAGTTTTTGGAACAGAAATTAAAAAAAAAAATCATTTTTTTTTATTAAATGTCATTGTATAGCTAGCGTCATAGAATACTGATAAGGGCATTTACAATTTAATTACAATGTTTGTGAAGAGTTTTTTCGAATATACCTCGTTTTCTCTTCAAGGGAGACAAAGAATTTCCTGTTTGTGTGCTTGCTGAAGATCCGACAATAGAGAGTGTGACGACAGCGCTAAAAACTGGACCTTATGGTGTCTGTGTCTATGACAACGATAATGACGTCATGTCAAATCAGGTGTGTAGGTTTGGGATGATCAACCAGGTATATATGTAGGTAGTTGGGGTTACTGACTAGGCTAGTAAGAATGAGGTGGTGGGGGTAGTGGGCATGGTCAGGTCTATGGGTATGAGGTGGAGGGAGTAAAGTGAGTAAAGTCTCAGGTCTATAGATGTGAGGTTGGGTGATGGGGATAGTGGGGATGCCTATTCACTTGTCCATGTAGGTGGAGATGATGGGGAAGGAAAGTTAGAACCGTGGAGGTGGTTTGGTAGGGACTACAAGTGTAGATAGGGTTATAGGATATTGAGGAAACAAACTTGTAACAAATCACGTACCTAGAGGTGAGGGGAAATTGGGTTGATCAGATATAGGTCTTCGGAAATAGGATAAGGCGAGATAACAAGTCAAGTGGCGGGGATAGTGATAATCATAATCAATTAAAAACTAATATCATGGTCGTTAAAAACGTGTCGGTCAATTACTGGAATGGGCGAATACAAATACATCTCAAAGAAATTGGATTAGTTGTAAACCAGATCAATTAAAGTTTGGAATGTTACAAAGTCACGTATGTTTTTTAAGAGACAGGTTAAGAGTTTTAAAGGGTCCCTCACATCACACACACACACAATTACAAGACAAAAATGAAAGAATGGGTATTACCTCAAGTAAAAAATATCTACGTTTCCACCCTAGATATTCATCAAAGATACACTATGTTATTTTATTTTACTTTTATTCTAGACTTTCTCTGTAAAAAGTATCGATTAACATTTCTCTGTCTTGATAATATATACAAATTTCACATCTAAGACATTGATAATTAAATAATATAAAGAAAGTTAATATACGTGTGTTACACTCCTGGTTAGAACAAAACAAAGCAAAACAAACCAGATGTTTCAATGCCACAAAAAATTGTATTAAGGTGGTCAACATGCAGTTTGAAGGGGGAGCCACAGCCACTCTGACCATGGCTGGCTTTACGAAGTCCGTCGGTGAAAGAGAGGTCAAAGTTTACGGTACCAAGGTAAGTTATATAATCTAAGTACAGTCAGTCATGTCAGTAAACATAAAAACCACGTGTCTATAAATGTCAATAAAAAGTGGTTTGTCTATAAAGACCACCTCTCTATAAAGATTACCTGTGTAAAGAGGTCATATCTACATAAATGCCACTTTAATCTGATCATTTAAATGGCCTTCGTAGACAGATGTTACTGCATATACAGATGGTACGTAGTAAAAACTAATAATATTAAGTCATATTTCTGTGACATTCAAATACTCTGTTAAGAAAAACAAGAAATACTCAAGATAGCAGTACTCACGAAATCCACATATAAAGAATAATATAAAGTAATGTAAAAATGATTATTCATGTCGAGTACCGTTTTTGTGAACATTAAATACATGCAGTAAGAATGAGGTTGTACATCAAGGAATACATCAATGTAATATTCATACATAATGAAAATGTATATGTACACTTTAGGGACAGCTTTCCTGTACGGCAAACAGCGATCCAGTGATCAAGCACTATGACTTCCTGACTGGAAAATCCCGTAAGTTTCCCTACGAACACATTGATTTTTATCCGAACACAGAGTCTCAGTTCAGGTCAATTTCTTAAAAATTGTCTACTTATACAAATGCCTATAATACCTATATATACACGCCAGCCTTTCATATTATGATGTCTGTGATTTGATCCCTATGTGGGATGGATTGTGTTTCTTGGGAAGTCACGATCATTGATCTGACTGTCCTTTGGCAAGATAAATACCTCTGTATCTCTTAATAGTATCCAGCTGGTCTCCAACATGATGTTTAATGGCGACACCAGCTACTACTGGAATTAAAATACAAATAGATGTTAATTTTTATGTTCTGTAAATTGTGATAATCTTTTCCTGAAGTTCGCTATCTCAATATCATACTTGTAAATGAAAGTCATTGTTTGTGAGTTTTCAAAATTCATTATTTATCATTTACTATTGCTTTTGCAAACATTACAGTCTATGAAAATTGGGTGGTTCGTGCGATGATTAATATTTTTTTTGGTATTATCGTTTCTGTACCTTTATTGATGTTCTGAAAAAAATCTGAACTGTGCTTAAAAATGATCAAACCAATACTATTAGATTAAATGCCTAGTTCCACGAATAAAATGTGACTATTGAATTCTACAAATTATGACTGCACCGAGTAGATTTTCTAGCAATAAATGTCAGAACCAAAAAAATCAAAAGTGGTATTTTGCTTGTATCGAAAATATTTGACGAAGATTTGGGGGTTCTTTTTCAGATGAGTATCAAGCAAAACCCAAAATGGTTGAAGGAATGAAAGGCTATGGTGGGGCCGACTTCTACTGTATGGATTCGTTTGTCAGCAGTGTGACCGTAAGTTAATAATACTAAATCATTCATCGGTTATACTGTAGATTTTTCCCCGATCGATTCTCGTTTTCACTCTTTTCAAGGAAAGAATAAAACTGTGAGGAAACTACATTGATATTAAAATTTATCATGTCTGTTTCATGATTTCCTTGAAAAAAATGCATTCTCTTTGCTTCAAAGATTTTTTATTAAGTGTGAAAATTTCAATAATCGAAAATCTGTACATTTTCTCATTAATTTAGCAATTTATGACTAGTTGTTACTATTTCTTAAGTACTGAAAGGATATTTTCAAGGTTCACATGTAGGTATCCTTTGGTCCCTAGTTGTGTTCATTCCCTGTACTGACTGCTCAGGAAAACAACATGTCTTAGAAGCGGCCATATTGGATTTTTGAAAGGTGAAGTTTGTTATCGCTATTTCTCGAGAGGCAGTGCTTGAATATTTCTGAAATATGACGTTGATGCCTCACTTGATCCCTAGTAGTGCCCATTTAATTAAATAGGAAATACTACGGACTCAGTATAAACTTACACATCAAGTTTGAGAAATATATTTCCAGCACTTGGCGGGCGCCAATATTGTTTTGAGAGCTGACAAAAAATAAGTATATCCACGTAGAAGACACATAGTTTCTAAAGATGTATTAACTTAAAATGATCATCGGGTCACTCAGAAAAATAGATTTGAAATGCATTTAGGTATGTCCTGATCATGTCATATGTTTATCATAACCGCGAAGCTGAGGCAATAATTTCAATAATCCGTATATAGAATATAAGTAATACATGAGCACAAGAAGTGAAAATGTAACATGATTCTAGTGCCGACAAGATAAAATCTCTTTCGGATTTTCTACAGACGGTTTTATCATGTGTATTCAATATAACCCTGATTTCATTCTACAGACGGTTTTATCCTGTGCGTTCAATATAACCCTGATTTCATTCTACAGACGGTTTTATCCTGTGTGTTCAAATTAACCCTGATTTCATTCTACAGACGGTTTTATTCTGTGTGTTCAATATAACCCTGATTTCATTCTACAGACGGTTTTATCCTGTGTGTTCAAATTAACCCTGATTTCATTCTACAGACGGTTTTATCCTGTGTGTTCAATATAACCCTGATTTCATTCTACAGACGGTTTTATCCTGTGTGTTCAAATTAACCCTGATTTCATTCTACAGACGGTTTTATCCTGTGTGTTCAATATAACCCTGATTTCATTCTACAGACGGTTTTATCCTGTGTGTTCAATATAACCCTGATTTCATTCTACAGACGGTTTTATCCTGTGTGTTCAATATAACCCTGATTTCATTCTACAGACGGTTTTATCCTGTGTGTTCAAATTAACCCTGATTTCATTCTACAGACGGTTTTATCCTGTGTGTTCAATATAACCCTGATTTCATTCTACAGACAGTTTTATTCTGTGTGTTCAATATAACCCTGATTTCATTCTACAGACGGTTTTATCCCGTGTGTTCAAATTAACCCTGATTTCCTTCTACAGACGGTTTTATCCCGTGTGTTCAATATAACCCCGATTTCATTCTACAGACGGTTTTATCCTGTGTGTTCAAATTAACCCTGATTTCATTCTACAGACGGTTTTATTCTGTGTGTTCAATATAACCCTGATTTCATTCTACAGACGGTTTTATCCTGTGTGTTCAATATAACCCTGATTTCATTCTACAGACGGTTTTATCCTGTGTGTTCAATATAACCCTGATTTCATTCTACAGACGGTTTTATCCTGTGTGTTCAAATTAACCCTGATTTCATTCTACAGACGGTTTTATCCTGTGTGTTCAATATAACCCTGATTTCATTCTACAGACGGTTTTATCCTGTGTGTTCAATATAACCCTGATTTCATTCTACAGACGGTTTTATTCTGTGTGTTCAATATAACCCTGATTTCATTCTACAGACGGTTTTATCCTGTGTGTTCAAATTAACCCTGATTTCATTCTACAGACGGTTTTATCCTGTGTGTTCAATATAACCCTGATTTCATTCTACAGACGGTTTTATTCTGTGTGTTCAAATTAACCCTGATTTCATTCTACAGACGGTTTTATCCTGTGTGTTCAAATTAACCCTGATTTCATTCTACAGACGGTTTTATCCTGTGTGTTCAATTTAACCCTGATTTCATTCTACAGGAGAATAATGAGACAACCATCTCAACAGGTCCCGAGGAGAGCTTGGGTAGTCATTTACTGGTGTTTGCCGCTGAAAAGGCGAGGAAGGAGAAACGAGTCGTTATGTTACAACCTGACGGCACGTACAACTGACCAGACAATAAAAAACTAACTGCACAATTACAGGGACTAAATTGTTAGATTTCGTTATTTTTTCCCATGTGTTTGATTCGGGCAAGTGTTGTAATACTTTAAATTAGACCATTCACAAAATTATAGTAGTTTTTTGAGAAATCTTATTTTATGTCATCAGGTATAAACTAAAAGTGTTCGATACAAGCTGTTGTGCCTATTGCCTGTTTGGATCAATTTATCATGCGATCTTTCGCTGCCACTTTGTTATGATTTCTAAATTTTCGCACATCGCGCTTGCGCAAATACATGGTTTACACTATCCGAACGAAAATTATACGAATGAATGTTCGGTCCATTTGATTTTAATTTTGGATGTTTAAATTAAGATAGTTATGCAAATTTTTAAATATTATAATTAACAGAAAGTGCAAAATTTTTATGAGATATTTAAATGTTGTATTACTTTGTATCAGATATGAAATGAAAATCTAACCACCGAGTCTCTTTAATCGACCAGCTGACCGTACAACTGACCAGACACGTCTGTAAGGCAGAGAATTTGTCTTAAGGTCCAAACTGGCGACTTTTGACTCATTCTCATGAGATGAACAAAACAAAAAAAGTCCACAAAATAAACAATTTTACATCATCAGCCTGTTATGAGTTCAGACTGATAGTGTCTAATGTCATTTCTGTAACATGGTATGGTTATGTTGTTGTTTATTTGAATTTTATTTTGAAGTTTCATTGACTGACACAGAAAATATAATACCTCCTTGAAAATATCTTGTATGAAAATTCCTCAAGGAATTTCAGGACATCCTAGCCGATGCCTTCCTCCTGTTCCTTGAGAAAATTTTATACAAGCCGTTTTTGAGGAGATATCAGCTGAGGAAAATCTCGACTTGAGGAAATCTCAATGATACTCGCCCTTTATCTGAAAAAATATAAGAAAATGTGAAATGTGTATGTTAATTGATGCAATATAATGTTAATATCAATATTTGTGTCTTTATTGCCAAGAATGATAAAAAAAAAAAAAAAAAACACGAGGCAACATTCCGTGATGGTTTCGGCTATTCTACTTGTTGAAAAAATACCGCGAAATTCCGAATTTGGAATGTGAGAAAAAATATTTCCATGGGGATGTTCATCTTTATAACATGATAAAAAAACTGTGTTATGAGTCATAGTAATCCACCCAGTGGTTGCTTATATTTATGGAATATGTGTACTCTACACGTACTTATTTTAGCGGCTGTTTAATTGAACTTTAGTGCTTGGTGGTAGTCTTGACAACCATAGATGCAACAGTTGTGACGAGGCGTGTCTTCTTTATCAGGTTAATTAAAGTAGTTCCTACAAATCATATTATAAACTCGAGTCAAATAATTAGAATCATGGAGTGTGCAAAGCGTTGTCGTCATGAGGAATGTCTCGCTATCTCATACAATGAGGTCGACAAAAGATGTGACACATACTCCATCAAAATGATTCGCGACATTTCCATGGCAACTACTTATTTTTTGAAGGGTTAGTGTCTTAGTTTGGGTAAACTCGACTCTTCAGACACGAAACTTCCGTTAAGATACTTACAAATCTGACACCAGATTTTCAGGGCATTTTCCTGCAGGTTTGGAAGCAACCCAAAGATAAGCATTGGTAAGTTAAAACTGGCAGTTTGTTATATTTGTTTTATTTCTTATCAATCATGTATAACATGCGCAATCGTAGTAATCTAAACAAGGTCAAGGTGTTGAAAACGCGATGAACAGGAGGTGAGAACGCGACGCTGAAAACAATTTCAGCTAAACAGCATGCAATTATGTGTCTAGTGCACCTTCCTATCTAGATTTGGACTAATCTTTTAAGTATTTTGGATTCACCTTTTTGCCTCCTAGGCTCCAAGAAGGACGAAACTGCTGTATGATGCAGTTAAGATAAATGTTTGGCTCTTCTCTATCGAACTCCAAACTTGTATTTAAAGGTGCTAATCAATTGTGCCTTTTGTACAATCTTCAGTTTGGGACATATCCCCTTTTGTATTGAAATTCGAGTTAAATGTCGCGTTCTTTATGAACATATATGTGGAATACAAACCGGATCCGCGAATAGACATTTACGTACACCGTGCACACGACGTCATCAATTCAAGATGTTTGGAAAAAATTGCCTTGTATTCTCAACCCGTAAAAAAATATCTACCAGATCAAAATAATTTACTAAGAACAAAAGTTGTCCAGCATTTTCCCCAAATTTATGAGATATTATCAGTAGATCAATACCTCCACAAATAAAGGAGATAGGACTGTTTTCCCAACACTGACGTCACAATGCGTAGATATGCGTAGTTTGGAGTTAAGGGGTTACCTGCCATTACACCACCACGACATCCCCGACACCCACCTTTTTATTATTTATACAGATCTACTTGATGTAAACAATTTAGAGAAGTAAAGATATCACAGTCAGACATCTGATCTCAAATACACAAAAGGAGCCAGAGACTGCCTCTCAACATCAGTCCTGCGGACAAGGATATCAATGCTTCAAACAAAACTCAGTTACCTTTATCCAATAACGTCCTGCCTTCAGACCAAAGGGCATGTTAGGGGCCCTTTCCCATCTCTTTACAAAACTGATTTCCCATTTACCAAAAGATCCAAATACCTGCATCTCACCCAAAGAATAATGTTATGGCTTACAGCTTGTCCTTTATTGTTGTGAAATCTACACTACACATCTTTAGTCAATTGTAATCTTATGGTTTATGCTTAATCTTACTAGTAACATTTATAAAATATCTTCTCTCTTTAGGAAAAAAATCATATAATATTTACAAAATATTAAATGCTCTCCCTTTAAGAAAAACTCTACTCAGATGATTCTAAAACCAAGATTTGTGTTTGGAAGATCTCTTTGAAAGAAAAATAACATGATATTGTTAAAAACTCTTCTCTTTCTTTTTACCGCTAATTCATTGGACGTAAAAATAGACAAACTAAAGAAATTTATGTAGTCATTTATAATTACTAAATAATCATGCAAATTTGACCAACATTGAAGATGATATGGAGCAAAATTTTCAGTATAAAAAATCTTCCTCTCTGAAACAGATTCATGAATATTATTGTAGCTTTAGAAAAAAATGACAACAATTTCTGTTTTGTTGCCCAGTATATTTTGTACGCTGACCCCTGTATTCCTTTACTAACCTTTAATTTGTCTGGATATAAATGTGCATATTGAGCATAAATGGTACCTCGTATTCCTGCACCAATAACGATGGCTAAATTGAGACAAAAAAACTATCAGAAGTTAAACATACATGTACATACATGACTAGGTTAATATGGACCTAAGCTTATGCTCGAAGTATTTAATTTATCATCTTTGTGTATAAAAGTTAAATCTACTACTTCAAACACATGTGTCGAGGATGTCTGAACTTTAGAACTTCAGCTGATTCATTCCCAGTGCCATTATCAGAACATAATACTGATTGGTTTCTCCCTTTTAGGTTTCAAGAGATGTCGACGGGTATTGTAGTATTTCCAAAATGGCCAACAGTCATATACTGCAATGGCAAGGAACATGTTAAAAGCGAAGTCATGATTGCTGAAAAGCAATAGGGGTTTCTGAAACTGCCACTTCATCCAGACAAGTTTTTGCATATGTAGGAGAAAATCAACCTTCTGGTTTGTCACTTGTCCAGAAAACAATCAAAGATCAAAGATGTCTGACATCATCATTTCCTAGCAGTCGGCTACATCAAAGCTGTACCAGTGTTTCCTCAAACAGAGGAAAAGTTTTTGTTTTTCAACAAAGTTGGATCTTGTTCGATATAACATGAACAAATTGCACTAACACTCTCACGTAACCTTTCATTACAGAGCATAGCAGGATCATTACAATATGGCTAATATAAATTAAAAAGATTGAAAGAATCCCCTAGTCAACTAAAGTTTGCATCAGTGTTAATATGGTTTCTCTACCTAAAAAATTATGATGATATTTCATTACTAATGAGAATAATCTCCCTTCATATCACGGAAAAAGAATTACAAAAAACACAAAACCAGAAAACTGTTTTAAGAAAAATAAAGTGCCACTTATTACTACTAGAAATGATCTCAAAATGAGACTTGCATAGGAGGACTCTCAAGTGTAACAAGTGTATGCTCAGCAAAACAGTTCCAAAACTAAGAGGGAAGCAATAGCTAAGTTCATGGAGCATCGGGTTTCATAACCCTCAGGTAAAGGTCACAGGTGGATGGTTTGATGATCATTCCTAGGGTTTACATGTTTTTTAAGCCGGGTAAACATACTCCTTGTACTGCAAGGGTTATATCCTTGGGTTTAGCATTTTACCCGTAAATGCTTTGAATGGCATGTGACGGGCCTCCAGCATGACTTTCAGCAAGGTAGCTACTAGCCACTGTAAGGATTTCATGTCTCAAAACGAACCTGGCAGTTGAGTGGTTGATGAACCCAGTAATATAAAAAACTGCCTTGAAATGATAACGAGAGTCACAGACCTCCTGCTGGACATTTACCTGATGGACATGGTTTAATTTGGTTAAACCAACAGCATCACATCCATATTTCCAGCAGTGCCTGATGTCCATATTTTAAGTTGACGTATGTTTACAATTTTTTCGGCCCTTTAGGATTTTATTTTAAAGACAAATACTTTTGTTCACAAAATCATTTGGCATTTATTCAGTTCTATTTACTGCTTACAGCTATTTCTCAATATTTTTTTAACATTCATAGTAAACAATCAATTTCACTTTTATTTCTGACGTCATCTTTGAAAATAAATATTCACTAAAATTAAATACATGTATTGTAACAGACAAAAATAAACTTTTGTAAAATATATTTGACATGACATTAATTCATGATATGTAATATTATTTAAATCAATGTAAATAAGGCTGTGTTCTTTCTAACTAGATGTTTCAGTATACATGAAGCAATAAATTTGCACATTCTAAAATTTAAACTTTTTTAACAATATGTTTCACAAAAAGCAAAATTCAAAAAGATTATGTTTGAAATGTTGAGATATAAAAATAAATAAATTTGTGATTATTGGAGAATGTACTAGGCAGGACTAGATCAGATCACTAGAATATCTTCTGGTTTAAACATACAACAATTACAGAGAATTTAAATACAATCAACAAATAAATAAATAGGAAAATAATTAAAATCAGGTAAAATGAGAACATCACAAACAACACCTGATAAGTAATGAATATTGTAGAACTCTTGAATATTCATGAAATTTTTTATTATCATTGTTTTTTTGACTTGGATAGTTTTAATTCATGAATTCATAGGTCTAGGAATGGTTGAAGTGTTACTGATCTTGTTAAATACTTTTCAGTACAATTAATCATATGACCACACAAAAGGACTTTTAAAAAAAACACACAAAATTTGAGTCTAACAAAAATACAAATATTTCAATTCCTGTCTTTTTCTAAATAATCTGACAATCTGGGTATATCTTTTTCATAACTGTATGATTTACCATCTATATGACCAGAGAATGCTGTATATAAGAGACTGAATCACTCAGTGAAATGTAAGAAAAAAAATAAAAGTAAAGGTTATGATATTGCAGATTACTCAAATCTTTGACTGTAAGTTTAAATGTAATTTTAATGAAAGAAACATCAAAGACATGAACAAACACAAATATGAATTGTTACAGAATCAAAATTTGACTAGAAATTTACATTTTCTATGTCAGTTAATGATCCCCATCATATCTCAGTATCAAATATACTTCATATGACTGTATCAGAAACCATACCATATGTAATTAAACAGCTGAAAATGGAAACTGTCTTTCTGAATAGAGAATAGTCAGATACTGAAAAATCCATAATTTCTGTGATTTTTAAAAATATTTTCGTCCATTTCTTGAGTAAGATGATGAACCAAAGTGCCACCATGGAAATGTGATTTCACATTGATTCAGTTTCTGAAACATATATTTCTTTGTCAACAATTTTTAATAATTACAGAGACTTAAATCAATTTCTCTTATGGTGGTATTATATGCCATTTATATTTATATACTTTATTCAGAGTGGGGCAAGGGAACTCAGAGTGGGGAAAGGGAACTCAGAGTGGGGCAAGGGAATTCAGAGTGGGGAAAGGGAACTCAGAGTGGGGCAAGGGAACTCAGAGTGGGGCAAGGGAATTCAGAGTGGGGCAAGGGAACTCAGAGTGGGGAAAGGGAATTCAGAGTGGGGCAAGGGAACTCAGAGTGGGGCAAGGGAACTCAGAGTGGGGCAAGGGAATTCAGAGTGGGGCAAGGGAATTCAGAGTGGGGCAAGGGTATTCAGAGTGGGGCAAGGGAATTCAGAGTGGGGAAAGGGAATTCAGAGTGGGGAAAGGGAACTCAGAGTGGGGCAAGGGAATTCAGTTTGGGGAAAGGGAACTCAGAGTGGGGCAAGGGAATTCAGAGTGGGGCAAGGGTATACAGAGTTGGGCAAGGGAACTCAGAGTGGGGAAAGGGAACTCAGAGTGGGGCAAGGGAATTCAGAGTGGGGCAAGGGAATTCAGAGTGGGCAAGGGTATTCAGAGTGGGGCAAGGGAACTCAGAGTGGGGCAAGGGAACTCAGAGTGGGGCAAGGGAATTCAGAGTGGGACAAGGGAATTCAGAGTGGGGCAAGGGACTTCACTTTACCATGGACATGGTAAAGTGAAGAATTTCACTATTCTTTTTACTAGTTAACATTTTTTCAACAATTTTCATTTTCAAATTCTAAGACTGATTCTTTTAAACACATAATAACAAAAAAAATATGTCTGGGGCTAGAAAATTTAGGATGAGGCAGGGGGGCTTCAATTTATCATTACAATATTTTTTTTATTGTTTATGTGTTTAAAGAAAATAGTTGATTAGTAAGAAAATAGTGAAATTATTCACTTTACCTTGGCCAGGGTAAAGTGAAGCCCCCTGCCCTGCCCTAAAATATCCCCATCCCTGACATAAATTTTTGTTATTTACCTATGTTGTGTTTAAATGAATGAATCGGGTTAATTTGAAAAGAATGTTGGTGAAAATAGGTTTATTAGTATAAAAATAGGGAACTGCTTCACTTGTTCATTATGGTTAAGTGAAGCAAAGAAATATGAATTAAAAAAAACCCCAACAACATGGGTTTGATGCCAGGCCATAATCTTGTCAGTTGTCGGGTCAGTTATCTGGTCAGTTGTACGTGCCATCAGGTTGTAACATGACAACTCGTTTCTCCTTCCTTGCCTTTTCAGCGGCAAACACCAGTAAATGACTACCCAAGCTCTCCTCGGGACCTGTTGAGATGGTTGTCTTATCACCATTCTGAAAAACGAAATCAGGATAATTGTACAGTACAAAATTCTTACACACCAATATTGGACCCAAATTGTATATCACAAGTTTGACTGAAGAGATTTAGTTTTCAGAAGGCTAAATTGCTTAAAAAGAAGTGTTACAGATACTTAGAAAGAAGAGTGACAGTTTTTCACCTGTATAAATATCCATAGTTTCTCTTGTTAGATTTTAATATTCATATTTATTCTATGCTTGAAACTTTTCATATTCCTGCCTCAGCTTCACTATAAAAAAAGCATCTCACATGAACAGAAATGTTTTGATTCAATTTTATATTTCATTTGGGGTGGTTCAATGTCATAAAAACATGGAACAATTATTACACAAATATGAAAGGAGAATTTTTCTGTATCGTTGAAATATATAGTGAGAGAAAAAAAATTGTAAAAAACAATAGACAAAAGAGGACTTTTTTTCTACTTATGTCACTCTTCCTAACTGATCTAAAATGATAACAATACTGTACTGTATTGTTGAATTTTGGAAGATTCAAATTTTTATGTATGTAAAAAAAACTTGAAGCAAAGAGGAGGTCATTTTCAAGGAAATCATGCAACAGACATGATAGATTTCAAAACGTTTTTTCCAGTTTCATTTCGTCTTCGAAAAGAAGGGATATCCATAAAAAAGAAATGTTATGGCATAACAAATGAAAATTTGTATGATAACTTACAGCCACACTATTGACAAAGGAATGTATGCAGTGAAAGTCAGCCCCACCATGTCCCATCATTCCCTTGACCATTTGTGGTTCTGCTTGGTACTCATCTGAAAAAGGACCCCAAATAATTAGTCAACATTTCTTTGTTTTGGATGCTATCAATAACATTATTCGTGTAAAGTGGTCCAAGGTCTGGATGGTTGCTGATCTTGACTTCCTGAAACACACAAAACCATCTGAGATAGGGATCAAACACCCATCTCACATCTACACCTGGCCCCACTTGTATAAAATATCTCAATTTCAGATTTCCTCAAGCCCAGATTTTCCTCAGCTAATATCTCCTTGAAAATATCTTGTATGAAAATTCCGCAAGGAATTTCAGGACATCCTAACCGATGCCTTCCTCCTGTTCCTTGAGAAAATTTTATACAAGCCGTTTTTGAGGAGATATCAGCTTAGGAAAATCTCGACTTGAGGAAATCTCAAGTTGAGATGTTTTATACAAGTGTGGCCTGAAGTAGCAAAGTGTAATGCTTTATTGCTAAAGGTTGAGGAAAGTGTGTTGTGGTTACGAAGTGTGGTATGTCCTGAGTTATTAATATTAGAAGCTGCAATGTATATACACATGTACATGTATTATAGGAGTTTGTTGAAGTAGAATCTATGTTAAATAAAATTGTAGCTAACACTGACTTGATCCAAGACTTCATGTTCAGATAAAAATCAATGTATTTGTAAGGAAACTTACGGGATACTCCAGTCAGGAAGTCAAAGTGCTGGATCACTGGAGCACTTGTTGCCTTACAGGAAAGCTCTCCCTGAAATACATATAGGATCTAATATGAGTTTCTCTTTGATGAAATAAATGTTTTACTGTTGGTACACAAAATGCAGCTTTCTGTCTTTCTATTCATTTCCTGATTTTAAAAAACTAGCTCTGCCTAATTAATCCTGATTAGGGGAGTCCATCTATGGCAACTCCCCATGTGGTAGCAGGTCTGTTGCATGGAACTTCTTGTCGTATGAATGAAATATCTATTTACACATTCACCTGGTGTGTGAATCAGTGTCAGTCAATAATGTAAATTAGAAATGGACTGCAACACCATAAAATATCAAAATATCTTACAATGCACACAAACAATAAATGATGTAGGCACCTATGAGTTATGAATTTATCAGGGAAAAGTTTGTTATTTATGCGTCGTGACTTTATTGAATTATCAAAAGAAATTAGTTATAAGCTTTGAGATTCCTATTAAAGCTTAAATGTAACTTATGACAAAACCACCTCAAATTTGAAGTAATTTTGGCTCTATATCTATATAGTCTCATTTGTTACCTCAGTCTGCCGTCAGGGAATGTGTGACATCATGTTATCATCTCAATCTGACACTATAATATGTTTTATCCTGCAAATGGCACTGCCATTGTTGGAATATGCTTGCCACATATATTTTTGCTCTGTTCGGCAGCTGTATTTTTGCATTTGCGGTAATTTGACAGGTTTTGATAACAATGGATCATGCTATATTTGGAACAGGACACTGGCCTTTTAAACAGGTGACCTTTATAGACAAATGACCTTTATAAACAGTTGAACCAGATCAATATAACTTAGCAATCTTACCTTGGTACCGTAAACTTTGACCTCTCGTGTACAGACAGACTTTGTGAAGGCCATCATGGTCAGAGTGGCCGTAGCTCCCCCTTCAAACTGCATGTTGACCACCTTGATACAATTGAGATAATAAGATGAGAAATAACACCTTCCATTGCTGTCAGTTTAAATACGCTGTTCTGTCTATATCTAAGCATTATTACTCCACCAACACAAATCATACATATCAATACACAAAAGTGAAGTGTGAGTTTCCTATGTTTATCTTGGTCTGTCTCTATCAGAATTGATACTTTCATTGAAAATGTGCTGATATCAAAATATCAAAACTAGTCAATTTCCCACAAGGAGGTACCATTTACTTGGTATATAATTCACCTTAAACTCTTATAGTGCACCACAAATATGTAATAAAAAGTTTCTATATTAACATTTAAGTGATACCTTCACAGACTTCTTACCAGATTACAGAGTGAAAATATCGATTTCTACCTAAGTACCCAACCCACCAAACAGACAGGGACTGGATATATTTTATCCCCACCACCTTACCTCCAGTCACCTGGTTGTTCATCCACACTACCCCTCCACCTTACCTCCAGTCACCTGGTTGTTCATCCACACTACCCCTCCACCTTACCTCCAGTCACCTGATTGTTCATCCCCACAACCCCCACCACCTTACCTCCAGTCACCTGGTTGTTCATCCCCACTTCCCCCACCACCTTACCTCAAAGCACCTGGTTGTTCATCCCCACTACCCCCACAATCTTACCTCCAGTCACCTGGTTGTTCATCCCCACTACCCCCACCACCTTACCTCCAGTCACCTGGTTGTTCATCCACACTTACCTCAAAGCACCTGGTTGTTCACCCCACTTCTTACCTCCAGTCACCTGGTTGTTCATCTCCATTACCCCCACCACCTTACCTCCAGGCACCTGGTTGTTCATCCCCACTACCCCCACCACCTTACCTCCAGTCACCTGGTTGTTCATCCACACTACCCCTGGCACCTTACCTCCAGTCACCTGTGTGTTTATCCCCCACTACCCTCACAACCTTACCTCCAGGCACCTGGTTAGTCATCCCTTTATAAGCTACATGTACTTATATACCTGGTTGATCATCAAGCCCAAACCCTACACACCTGGTTGGACATGACATCATTATCATTGTCATAGACACAAACACCATAAGGTCCGGTTTTGAGAGCTGCCGTCACACTCTCCATCGTTGGCTCTTCAGCAATCACACATACGGGGAATCCTGTATCTCCCTAGACGAAAACATTATGTATTTTCATAAACATCCTTACCAGGTTTTTACACTAAGAAATATTTCAATCGGTGCTCTTTCTTGTTAGTGATACAGTAAAGGATTTCATTGGTTGATCACTTGTATTTCTGATTTTGAAAACAATAAGAACAGTTATAAAAGAATTGATCAACACTTGATTTCAATAAGAAATCTCACAGGGATCATGTCACCCACCATTGAATGATCTTTACTGGTTCTCAGTAAGAATGCTCTTTTCTCACTTATTTTTCTCTTCTTTTTTCTCTCAATCTCTTGGTTACAAAGAAATCCTACCTGTGAAATCTAAGATCGATCTAACAAGAACTTTAATATAGCGATAACATCAACTGTCAAAATCTAAGAATGTCTTCAGTCCGCCATTGTTTTCTTGAGCAGACACAGAAGGCAAAATTTAGGATCAAGGAAATCTACAGAACAAGTTTGAGAAATAAATTTCCAGTACTTCTCATGAAATAGCGTTAACAGTCCTCAACCATCAAAATCCATGTGTGTTTTTTCTGATCAGATCAAAAATTGAATGAAACATAAAAAGGGACCACAGGTATGTACATACTAATTTTGAGAAATATCCCTACAGTACTCCAAAAATAGCAATAACAGCAGTAATCAGACGCAAGACTGAAAGTGCACAATATGAAATAGTAGACCTACTGATCAAGTTTGAGAAACATCCTTTCATTATTTCTCAAGGAATAGAGATAGCAGACCCCATCTCTCAAATACAAGAAAGCCACCTGTCAGCCATTTTGTTTCATAGATTGTCTCAAAATTTAATGGGGACAACTAAGGACTATGTGAAACAAAAAGTTTGAGAAATGTTCCTCCAATTCTTCTAAGGAAATAGCAATAACAAACTTCAACTGTCAAAATCAAAGATGGCCTGTCAACCATTTTGTTTTATTGATAGTCTCAAAATCACATGGGTACAAACTAGGGACTGTGTGAAACCAACATAACAAAGTTGAATAATAACACTCCACCACTTCTCTAAAACAAGCAAAAACAAGGATATTTATGAATAGACCACTGACTATGGACAAAGGGCAATTTAAACATCCCGCCATCAAGTTGGATTTATCAAACCAGACAAAGGACTTAGAATAAGAGCATTTAGAGACTCTTTAAACAGACTGAATTAGAAGTTTTCACATTTTTCCTATCCTCTTACACACATTTACTTTACAAATTCTTCCTCCTAAAGTTAGCATTTATGTGGAATTTTGTCAAAATTTATCTTTCCTGAAATTATTTAAGTTTAAGTTCTTACCTGTTTTATCTGGTCTAGATAAATCTTTTTGGCCGAGTAAGGACACTTGGACTCTACATCAGCTGGACACTCCATGCAACGATTGGCTGCTCCAGGAGGCTAAGTAAGGAAGATGCCAATAAGTCAGGAAATTGAAAATATAAATGGATTAACAGATCAGAGTTAGAGAGCGACGGAAAGATGAAAACATAGACATGGAAAGTAGATATAAAACAGGAAAAAAAACAAGTGAGAAAGACAGAAAGAGTTGAAATGACCTCGGGGGTCCAACATATTATCTGTACCTCTTCCCCAAAGACAAAGGATGGGCTTATCAAAGGTCCTCTGGGGGGGCCATGGAATTACCTCTGCCTCAAAGTTAGGGGTGGGGTAATGACGGGACCTGAGGAGGCAAAAGCATTACCTCTGACTCAAAGTCAGGGGTGGGGGTGGCTTATTACAGGATCTGAGGGGGCAGTACTTCTGACTAAAATTCAGGAGTGGGCTTATTACAGTCCTCAAGGGGGCCAAGGTGTTAACTCTGACTCAAAGTCAAGGGAGTGGGCTTATTACAGCCCTCAAAGGGGCCAAGGCATTACCTCTGACTCAAAGTCAAGGGGGTGGGCTTAAACTGGATACTGAAACAATACTTGGTACAGTTCATGTTGAACAGCAGCTGATGTGGGTGGGCTTGTTACCAAAAAAAAGTGCCAATATTAGTGGTACATGCAACTTTTCTATAACCATCTTCAACATTCTATACATTAAATGCAACTTCCAACTTTTATTCCATGAAGACAACCTTATAAATATGTTACAGCCTCACAACTACACACCATCATCTTTTATCTTATAAAAATTCCAGTCATATTCTACAGAGAGCATCAAAGTCTTTTCCCAAAAACAAAGGTCTGTCATTCAAGTGTCTATTTCATCAGAAACAAGCATTATCTTGACTTCTGTTCATAAATCCATAAATCTTGACTATTGCAGTTTGATTTGGTTACCTATTTTTTACATAAATCCTGGGAAATATTCCACACAAATTGACAAGGAACAGGATAAAATAATTCACTGACAAAAAAAAATGTAACTGATCAATTCAGAACCAATGGTGTAAAGAAACCATTACGCGATCAGTCAGACTTGAGGAAGCACAACACATTTGTATCTAATATTACCGATACCAAGATTAGTAATGATTTAAAATATAACATATCTGTAGAGTATGATATGAAAAGTATAGACCTTCCACCAAAACAACAGACAACAAGCACGCAATGAAAATTAAACAATTCTCACCAGAAGTCCAGGGTACATGCTAGATAGAAAATTATCAAATCTAACCTGATCTGATTTTTTGAAGTGACTAAGACACCCAAAAGATGACAGACTGCAACATTTCTTGCCGATCATCCAATAATTAACAAGGTCCAGGTCATGACAACATTTTTGCAAGAGTGCAGACGAACTCTCGTCTTCTCTCTTCCAGTTCCCCCGCACGAAAGAGTGAGCAAAATGCCAAAACCCTACCTACAACATGTACATGAACAAGTTATTGCCCTTTTTTTTTACACTTGAAAACTTTACAAACACTTTATTCACTAGATGTCACTGTCTCATGTCACAAGATGTATCTAACCATTTGATAAGTCTTTGATGGGTGTCATCATTTCACAAACCAGCCAAAATTTATGATTAGGCTATAAAATGCCTTCTTTTAATTGAACAATAAGCTGATACTTGATAAAACAGTCTACAATGTTCCTTATAACCATGTTCAATTTTTTGGAACCTCAGTTCTCTCCCTTGGCCTAAACTTGAAGGAGCATTATAAAAATGGAAAGGAAGTGAAGAACTGAAAGTTATATAATGTTTCCACTCCTTTGTTTGATTTCTGTTGTGCTTTCACTTCTTTGTCATCATGTTTTTGCTGGTATTTAGATCGACGGGGGAAGGAGATGTATAACTACGCAAGCCCAACAAGCCATTATCTAAAATCTGTCACATTTGACAGATTCACCAAAGATACATATTGTAGGAAAGTGACATCTAGCAACTCAGAGTCTGCAAAGTGACACTGAGTTATCTTACCTTACTTTCGTTATTGAAATGGCTTAAATGTCCGAATGAGGATAAACTTGTACATCGTCTTCCTGCCATCCAGAAGTTTATCAGATCGATGTCATGGCAACATTTGGCTAGCAGTGAACTGGAGCTTTTGGCTTCATTATGCCAGTTGCCACGAACAAAGGAATGAGCAAAGTGCCAGAAGCCAACCTTTTTTTGGTACGAACAGTTCAATTTTGAACAAATAATACCATGGATATGTTGAAAATGAATTTAATGAATAATATCAAAGTCTGATTATGAACCTTGGTGAAGTTAAATCTGTAAGTTTACTTCAAGCTTATGGTAGATCTGTGAAATTTTGAATCAACACAAAACAAACTTTACAGTATGCCGTTGTGGAACTTATGTCCCTATATCATTAACTGTTTTCTACATAATCCTAGGCATTTTTTTATTTAACATGTATTTTTGTTATGAAGCATTTCACTTTCAGCAAGTTTGGAAAGTTTTGATAGACAAACTACACGTATTAAACATAACAATGCAATTCTTAGATAGATGACATTACCATTAATTTACAAATTACCAATATCTCTTGTGATTTATCTTGACAAGTTTCTTGCAACAGAATAAAAAAAAAAGGTTTTCATGGGACTAGTATTTCAACTCACAGGTTCAGTATGGTTGATATTGACAACCTCTCCAATGATGCCACTGTCAATCAGTTCTCTTAACTTAATGGCCCATGGTGTGTACCTGAGCACATGACATACTGTCAAAGTCACATTATTTTCTTGGCAAGTCTTGACAATTTCACGACAATCCTCTTCATTTACCTTTTCAATAGTATAACAAAAATGTCATGACTACAAGGTAAAAACAATAGAATAACGCAAAGAAAGACAATATACCCTGAACCATACCACTTAATAGAAAGACACACATTCATGTACTTATGAACCTCATAATCTTGAAGTCAGTGGGACCATACGAAACTTCGAATTAAATGGGGTCTTCGAGTTACATGAGTTAGAGATAACGACTTTTCACAGTATATATAGATATCACAAAATCAATATAACAAGTTGACCTAGGAATAATTTAGCATATGTCTAAAAATAGGATGATGTAATATCAGCCATGGCTTTGGAAAAAAAACATGAACAACTAATACACTGATAGGAAAAGACAAACAACAACGCAAATGCACCAGCTGAATTGAAAGAGGAAAGAGACTTTGGGTGATGTTGGCAGAATAAGGTGTTTCTTTAAGGAGTTTCATGCACCAGAAAATTCACTGTGGTAAATCGTGGTAAGAGTGATAAACACACTTACTGCCATTGGTTTCTCCAGGAGAATGTTGTAGCCTTTCTTCGCAAAAGCGATGGCAGGATCCTTCGAAAATAAAAGTACACGACAAAATTATAGGTAACAATAATCCCTAACGACATCACACTTACTTATCAACTTACCTTTATTCATATGACAGTAAGTCTGGTCATTGTAATAACCTTATCTATCAAGCATTGTTTCACAGGATTACCATGTGACCTATTTTATTGTTTTTTTTTAATAAGCCCATTTGCTGACATTGAGTCAGTTTTTTTTTCTTTTCCGGAACCATTTCTTCAGGTTGGTAACGTCAAAAGAACAGAAGTTCTTATAATACAACCAGTAGAGGATTAGAGTGTGACGTTTTGATGACTACACTGTCACCTTTATCAGACAAATGACCAGTGAAGAGTGTACTAGCACTGACATATGTATTGTACAAGATGATATGGAATCAACCATCTTTATTGTCTGTACTATAATCCTGAGTAAAATAAAGTTGAAAAAGTGTGGCAGGATAGCAAACTGATCATAGAGTACAGGAAACAAGATGGTAACAATGTACTGTAGTCAATTCCGCTAAACTTTGTTCAACATATGATCATAGATGTGCGAGAGTCTGTGCCCCTCCCCCCTCATCCCTATAAAGTACAGGCCTTTTTAATTGGTTGTTTTTCTTGTCAACTTTTTGAGTCAGAGGTCATCATTTACCCTTTGCCCAAAAGTCCATTTCAGGTTTTAATACATGAAAAATATATCCTTTTGCTTCTTACGTTTGGGCGGTATTTCTCATGTATGTTTTTGTACATACATCAAGACTGACTTCTGTAAAACGATACATTTTTGTAGGGTTCAATTTATGTGGTTTAAAAAAATTACATATACTTATTTTAACAATTCCTAGACCTGTTAATTTTTCATGAAGATTTACAGTACACAGGAAATCAATGTAATAAATCTACCTAGTCTACCAATGTCAACAATTTGTGGACATTTGAATTTGTGACTGAACAACACAAATCCCCAACGAAAATGAATGACTTTACTATATTTTTTTAACGTTTTTATTTTTTTCCTCAGAATAAAAAATCCACTTTTATGATTTTTTGTAGTAAACAACAAAATTGAACCCAACGAAAATAAATGAATCCACAGTATATTTTTTTAACCTCTTATTCTTGATTTTTGTAGATCAGGAGATAGAAAATATAAATTTAATAAAATGTATTTCTTCAAGATATATCCTACATCAAAAAGTAAACAACTTTTTTCATGAAGGAAATATATGTACCTTGTGTAGACGATCTGGGGTGGTAATGATAACACAGTCCGACATCTTATCTCTCTCACTGGCCTCACTCCAATCTGTGAAAAACATAATTGCAAGTCTTTAACACAAATTTTAAAAATCTTTATGTTGGTCAAATTTTAATTTATTTTAAATTTATAATCTTTATTTTTACCCCTGTTATTCCCACACATTTGAAGATTACCATAAAATGTTGGCATGATAGATATTTTCATACTTTTTTTAATATGATTTACATATTAATGTATTTGCAAGCAAACAAGCGGGATCAGATTAAACTTCAAACTTTCTAAAAATTGTTCTCATTACCTCATCTAATCATAAATGCTAATAGTATTTCTTTTGGAAATCTAAGAAAATAGTTACAAAAAACGTTTGCCATGTATTGCTGTTTTTAGCCCAGCTGGCATCTACCCTGCTGAACAACATATGAGAGGTCTATCCCATGGAATCCTGAGCAATTAGGGTAAGCTGTCTTGTCAAAGGACATAACCATATCAGCACAGACCAGTCCATTTCTCAGCTTCCTGAGAAACACAAACGGCCATGGTAGGGAGAGGGTCAAGCCACATACCTCGGAATTTCATCTGAGGCTATATCAGCCAACGCCCTAAAAGAGCACTGACACAGCACTGGTATGTAAATTTACTTACTGAACAGTAATACATATGATGGGCTTATTAGCGGATGTTTGATGTGGTATTACATTGTCATTACTACTTATATACAATCTAGAAAGTCTACATAAAACCTATAAAACCCTCTGACAAAACATGTTATTAAATTAAATGGTTACTGTTTTTGGAGTTTGGGAAAAACTCTTTCAATAAAAAATAGCTTCATCATAGAATTTTATAGAAAATAATGAATGCAACAAAAGATCATCAGTTTACCTGAAAAGCAGTTCTTGTCCTCGATATTGAATTGCTGTTGAAGCTGTCTGCGATAAAATTTCCTCGGGTCAGCCACTCCAATGATCTAAAATTATAAATCATTTAAGACACATTTAAACAATATTACCTAACTTTAAAAAACAATATGGCCTGTATTGTTCACATGGATATTACCAAAATCACATCAAAATATTTTGTTTACAATAATATTCTCAGTTATTTTTGAAATGAAATGGTCTCTATATTTGTCCCTGCCTCTCTCAATTATCTCACAAAATCCTATCATTCTTATAGAGGAAAAAGAAATTTAAAGCTTAATCCTTTATTTCCAATATTGCACACTACCCCTTAAGCCTTAGTGGGGTGAGATCCATGATTTATACACAATTATTTCTGCCTCACCCAAAAATGCTCCAATGCAAATTATAATGTGGTCAAAATACCTGCATCCCATTAGAAGAAGGACTTTAAAGGTCAACCTCAATTTCCCCTGTTGGGGCCACGAGAGAAGTCAGGCAAAGGACTTGCCCAAAACTGACTACCTTTCATGATAGTCAAAATCTGCTTGGTCTTCATGACTGTGATAGGGGTAATTAGAAAAAGTTGGACACTGTGGTTTAAGCTCTCCTATCCATAGGGGCAGCTAAAAATAACTTAAGTCTACTTTCCTCTGTTATCTTACGGCTGTGGTGATTTGTTTTAGATACAATACACATGTATAATCCTTAGTGATATATTTGTATGCTAACCTTACACATCATAAATAAAAAATAAATCTCCCTTTAGAATGACATGAAACTGAAGTTAACTTGAGATCCTCTTTATCAACTTTTTTTAGCAACTTCTTGTCTAATAATAAACTCACAACATTTACTGTCATTTCAGAAAATCTGAAAACAAAAAATACAATGTGTTGTCTTGTAATAGCCCACTATTTTTAGTGTCTAAAGATGATATGCAGGCCCCTGTGTCCTTTTATGTACCTTCAATCTGTCTGGATAGATTTGTGCATATTGAGCATAAACGGAACCTCGCATGCCTGCACCAATAACGATGGCTGTTAAATATGAGTTTTCCTGTTTTTTTGACATTTTTCCTCCCTAAAACAAAGAAAAACAGTAAGTATAAGAACAAATTGAGACATGAAATAAATGACAGAAGTTAAACATATATATGTAAGAGATAATGTAGCTAGGCCTCTGTTTTTCAGATCAAAGAATGGTATTTTGTTGGCCATTCATGCATGCATTCCAATGGCAGATATGTGTAACAGGAAGGAGTTATGAAAAAGTTCTTTCTCTTTCAAGGACTCCAACTAGTGACCTATTTGTCTCTAGCCACAGGGTTACCAATTGAATAAAGGAAAATCCCCTTAAAAATTAATCCAACTGGTTCTTATTACCTATCTGTAATTCAAGTTTTTGTTTTGGTTGCCACATCTAAACCAAAACAAAAAAATAACATTGCTGATAGAAAGTCACCTGTGACCTGGGCTCTCTCGGTCATTCTACATGTGTAGCGGAGAAAAAGTCCAAGGTTGATTGGATTTATGTGACAGTGACCTCCAGGGCTATGCAAACTAAGATACAATTTGACATATTCTCCAGGACAACAGATACATGTGAACCAACAGCAGTTGAGGAAAATTAGATATCATTCTCAAGTTGTCAAGTTTTTTTAAAACATAGTTCACGATCGACTCCAGATCGATATGAAAAGCAGATAGAACATCAGAATAATTTGGACTAATACATGTAGTGTATATACACTGTCCTGCAGTACATCTAAATGTATTCACATTCTTACCAAGATGTTTACAATACATGCTACGGAAGCCGACACACTACAAGAAATACTTACCATACAGATGCTTGTCTGTGTATTACAACAGTTCTATTAAACAATATTATACCGGAACCATCATTTCCTATTAATAATTATTTGTCACACGTTACTTGGCTATGTAAGAACGGATCTACTCGCTACAGCAATTGGAAGCTCAGCACTCATTTATTTAATCCAACACTATAAGACCTGAAAAAGCTAATATTTGTGTCGTTAAAAAACTGTACGTACTAAGCAATATTGATGTCGATCTCCCTGAATTTCACAATTACTAGCGCGTCTGGTTCTTATCAGTCACAAAAACGATCACCACACTACCGGAAGTCATTACTTTCACTTTAACAGGAAGTGTGATCCACATGTTCATTTTCGATCAAAGCGGTAGATCTAACCGGCTTTTAGAATGAAACGGCGTACATTGATGCGACCACCTCATATATCATCAGAGGACATTAATACTGATGACAACAAAACACCAAAGAAGGTAATTATAAAGTGCACGAGGAGAGTGGGCGGGGGATAATTTGTGTATCACTATGCCGGTTGTATACTGGTAAGAAGATAATATCTTTTAAGTGAAACGTCCCAAATTATGTCCTATGATCTTAGCAGCAGTTCTTGGACATCGACTCCCTTTGAATGCCTGATAATGACAAAAGATGATACATCAACGAGTGAAGTTGAGTTTAAAGTATTCGATGATTTAATAAGTACTGAAAACTTAATTGCCAAATTTAATTTAAATGAAGGGAGATAATTTTGTCTTTATTTTGATATTTGGTAACGTTTTGATATCAGATAAGTACACACTCTATCGTCCTATAATATTATTCACATTTTTGTCATTTCGTTGCAGACTGGTGTACAGGCAAAGAAAGGAAAGCAGGTTGAAGAGAAAAGTCGCAGATGTCGAATTTTGATCAAAGTGTTCCAAGTTCTATTTCTCATAGTTATTGTCCCTCCATTGTTGAACTATGCATCTTTACAGAAAGAAATCAAGGAACTAAAACCTACACCAGGTAGATCAAATCAGTGCAAATGTAGGGGAGATTTGAGTGGTATCTTATGGGTTGAGTGGTCCGCAGCCAGATTTCATTTTACCCTATACTGAACAAGTGTTATTTGCGTAAGAAAAACAGAATTATTTCTTGTGTATCGAGACACAAAGCTTTGGAAATTTTCTGTTTAACTGTTTTGCTGAAGCACTATAATCTAGTAAGCTGAAGGTTCCCAGATTAATTTGCAGAAGCATTATTATGCATATTATGACATCTCCTTCATTTCAATTAAAAACCATAAGTGAAATTGATTTAGTTGGCATTACATATTTATTTTTGCAGGAGAACTTTATGATGTTGGTTGGGGACAGAAGATGTTTAAAATGTGTCAGGGGAAGGGTCCTCCCACAGGTAAATGTTCTAGATGATGTCTTTTGGTAATAGATAGATAAGATGATCTGGATATGTATAAAATTATAAAGAGGTTTGGTGATAGATGCATGTTAAGTGTAAATTGTAAGGAAACAGTAAACAAAACAGGAGCTGTTTGTTTCTCATTTTTCCATGATATAGAAAAATGATTAACAGGAAATTAAGCTTGGAAAAATATTCAGTATAATAAAAAGCTAGTTCAATTTGTGTACATGTACACTGTACAGTACTGTTTATAAGTTTAGTCAATTGCAAAATTGTTACATATGTCTCTTTTTCTTTTAGTTTTACAAGTTGTTATTACTGTGTATACATATATTTTGGTTGCAGTGATATTTGATGCACCTGGAGGACAGACGTCCGATGTATGGGCATTAATCTGGCCAAACGTGGCTAAGAATGCTAGGGTAGGTCTCACTATTGTGGTTGTCATTGCCATTGCCACTCTGTTATTGCTATTAAAGTAAATACACTTTTATTGTTGTTCCTGATACATAAAATACTTTCCTTAGAACCATAAATGCAAAATGATTGTATATCAGAAAGCTTTATATGGTAAATCATATAGTAATATTACTTAAAGTGTGTAGATTAGAATTCAGCATTAAGTCAAACAAAATATATATACTTACTGTAAACATAATTAATTTGGTGTGATAAAATTTTAGTACAAATTCCTCTTTTGACAAATTAGCACAATAATGAATTAGGAGAAACTCCAAAAAGCAAAATAATATTTGAGTGCATTATTTTCAGCATGAAAAGTGGTAAATTGTGATTACCAATAAAATATGCACATTAACAGTATCTTTATCTTATATTTATGTCCATGGATGATACTAAAATGTTTATAATTTTCAGGTCTGTGTGTATGATCGGGCTGGTTTGGGATTCAGCGAGAGGCCATTAATTGTAGGTGATAAAAACTATACAAGTTTGATTATGTAAATATGAGTTAATGAAAAATTGCTTACATTAAAATGTTAATCAGCATGTTTGCAAATTGGTATATAAGTTTTGAGTTATTGAGACATTAATGTAAAAACCTAGGACTTTGCTTTAAGCAGAAACTTTTAGGTCTGGTCAGTTTGTCTGCGGTGTTGTATAGAATGGAGTTTTAGCTCACCTGGTGCAAAGGGAGCGATGAGCTTATGTCATATTGCAGTGTCTGTTGTCCATCCACTGTCCATCTATCGACTATTAATTCAAATGGCTACTAGTTATGGATGACCAAGCAGATTTTAACTAAATTTGGTCAGAACCTTCTTTGGGGGAAGACAGCAAAGTTTTATAAATGGTGGGTCTTAGCCCCCTCGGACCTGAGGGTTGGGGCCCAATAGGGGAAATAGAGCAAATTCTTTAAAATGCTACTCTTCCTGTAGGAATGATAAGATTTTGCCCAAATACTTTTCCGAAGCATTCTTGAGTGACAGGGAATAAATTTGTGTAAAGGATGGGTTTTGGCTACTTGTCATTGGAGGGGCCCGAGTGATGGGAGGGTATTTGAAGTAGTTCAAATTCTTTAAAATCCTACTTCTTCTGTAGGAATGTATGAATTTTGCCTAAATTCCATCTGACTCATCCTAGAGTAAATTGAAATAAGTTTTGTATAAATAGTGGGTCTTGGCCCCTCGAAATGGGAGGGGTAGGACTCATTGAATGGGAAATTAAGGAAAACCTTTGAAACTCTTCTGTTGGAATAACATGATTCTGACCCAATTTAATATGAAGCATGAATTGTTTGGCTGACTCCTTAAGGACTTATCGGTGGGGCCAAATGGAGAAACTGTTTTGTGTGCATGGAAATTTAGAAATCCTTTTCCTTAAGTTTGGATGAAGTAATTTCAGCCATAAATTGAAATAAAGGCCCTATGGGCCTCTTGTTTGTATTAGTTACAAGTGTCATTTGTATAATTTTATTTGTATTTGCATTGTAACTTGTCTGGGCATATTGGATTGTGTGTACAGTGGAACCTTGTTAATCAGAATTCCTTATTTTGTTGTGATACTACAGTATCTTTGTACAGTAGATACTTTTAAAGTGTGTACTGTGGAACCCAGTCAGTTTTGACTCTTTGTTTTGAATTGAAAGTACAGTGGAATCTTATAAGTTTGGACATTTTAAAGCGTAAGAATTATGGTATTATTAACTTTCAGAATGTGACGGACCAAGATGGGAAAGATTCTAAAAACAATTACAGAAACAGATGGCAGCCTTTTACTGTAGAAAGGTGAGATTGAAAGTTAACTCCCTTTCATTAATTAAAACAGATGGCAAACCTGTACTCTAGCAACGTGTTATCTAATGTTGATTATCTCCCCTTTATTAATCGGAACAGATGGTAACCCTTTACTGAAAAATGTTATTTAAAGTTTTCTCCCATCTCTCATAGCAGTCAATAGTTTCCAACTGTAACTATTAGATGTTGTTGAACGTTCATTATCTCACCTTTGTTGATAGGAAAAGATGGCAGCCGTTTACTGTAGAAAGGTGATATTTAAAGTTATATCCCTTTATTTATAGGAACAGATGACAACTGGCCCTTCACTGTGGACTCCTTCACAGTAGAATAGTGAGATGAATAGTTATTCTCCTTCATTAACCAAAAAAAGAATTAAGGAAAATTAATCCTGCAAATGAGATTTTTGAAGTTTTAACCCAGTATACAGATTAGATACTTGTTTATCTATTTGTAGAATGGCTGATGACCTTAATCATCTGTTGACCGTTAGCAGCCAGGAGCCCCAGCCATTCATCTTTGTGGGGGCTGAATTGGGAGCATTGGTCGCTCAGTTCTACTCACAGATGTTTGAAAAGTATGTAAACACAATGACAAAGTATTGACTATTATCAGTGAGATGAAACCAAGCAAGTCCTGAAGGGCACAAATCATGGTGCAAACCAACCAACCTTAGGGAGACCCATGCCTTTCACTATTAGTTTTATTCACAAATGCTAGAGAGTTTTGCATGATTTACTCAGCTTTTTCAGTCATGTACAAAAAAATGAAGATGGGAGGAAATTGTAAACGTCTCATATCTTTTAATACTTGAAGTCTTTAGATTGTGTGTAACTGCTGTAAGGAAGTTTTGGATATCAAATTTGAATGAACAAAGAACTATTGCAGGTGTTTGTTGGGTGTTTAAAGGTTTTTAAGAGACAGTATTGTTCCTACATATGATGATCTCAGGATGGTTTGATCTACAACCGTTGATATTATTCCTGTATAAATGATAAAAATATAGATTGTGCTTACACATTCATGGCTGTACATGTCCAGTACAGGATTGGTAATTCCTTAATTGGAATATGTGTATGTAAGATAAAGTCAATTTATACCTACTTTCTGACACCTTTGTTAAAAAAAACATGATAACTCTGTCTGCTTACACAACTGAGGGCAAAAATCCTCCTGTATCAAGATGTGGTTCAACACTATCCATCTGTGTCAGCTTGTGTTTCTCATCAAGCTCAGATCAAGCACGGACCGTTCTGTGATTTCATTATAATGTCCTTTTGTGTGAGCGTATGTAGACCTTTTGCAAGTTGTTTATTTTGGTACTCACCATGCATCCACAAGAAGATCTTGCCTCAATATCACCCTGGCTGTTCCCAGGGCAGTTAACCCAGCAAATGAAATTTTAGTACCGACTTGGATTCTGATCTCTAACAAATTTTTTTTCTCAGTGATGAACAGAGTTTTAATTTGCTTTGTCCTAGCACTGATTTATTTAGTCATTAATTCATCATCTGATCATTTCAAGACAGTTTCAATGAGTTAATTTCTGTTGTTTAATTCTGTTTACAGTCAAATATTAGGTATGGTTCTTATCAATCCTCTCTCCGATGACCTGTTTGAACAAGACAGCGGGGCATGGAACCAGTACTGGTAAGTGTAATGTTTTCAAATCAATCACATATTTTTAAATTCATATAATACAATTAAATATTTTGCATATAGTCCAAAGAATTGCCAAATCATAAAAGTAAGGAAGTAGAGTTAAGACACAAAAACAATATACATAGGATTGTTTTGCATTCTACTGAAATTGCATTTTTGTAAAAGTATGAATTTTCTTTGGGTTTTTTTCATTCTTTTTGTGTCATAGGAATGTACTCTTAATTCAGAAATCCATGACAAAGAGTTAAAAACTGACGTGTATTTTTAGTACTAGATTACACATATTGACGAATCATGTGAATTTTATGAGCTAAAGCTTCTCACTTGAATTTTCACAAAATCCTTTAACACTCCTTCCTCATTAACAAAAATGGAGTTATTTGAAAAAAAATTATTCAGTGCAAGAAGTTTCAAAGTATTTGATAACAAATTGATTTTGTGTCATTCATTATTGCAGCTTTTTTTTCTGGTCTTAATCTTTAAATTTTGTAAGTGTTGGAAATATTTTTTTATTTATAATAGACACAGAGAGAATTAGTCCAGTTCAGATCTCCCGTACTAAATATGTGTATGTACATGTATGTGACATTCAAAGGTTCCTGATTTGGTATAAAGAAGTGTAAACAAACTCATACTGCAGCAAAGACTGTATATCAAGAGTTGATATGAGTTAACTAGTTTTTGAATCTATTGTGGAATTATGTATACCTGTGATATCTTTGATAAATATAAAAGGAAACAGACAAAATGATTGGCTTTAATTTGGGTGTCAGACCTTTATTGCAATCTTCAAAGACCAATCAAATGCCTCACTGTTTTCCTTCTCTTCATTATGTTGTAAGTATTTTTGTCTTGAGATTTTTGTGGTTTTATCAAAATCACAAAGCAGATGTAACAGATGTGTATTTTACAAGAGGTATGAGAATTAACACGGAGATTTCTCTTTCGATTTTGTTTTCAAAAGTATTTTTGTTCACAGTTGTTCCAGCACCTCAGAAATTCCCTAAAATAACACCACCAATTTTTATCAAAGATTCTGGATATATACATTTTTTTGTGTGTAAGTATATGGAGACGTTGACAAAGTAAATGGAAATGATTACATTTGATATTTGTAGGTACGGTCAGATGGTACCTATGTTCCAAAGTCTACAACTTGGGGCAGCACTTGGACTCACACGGCTAGCACTACTCCTTGGGTTCCTACATCAGCCGCTGTTTGATTCAGAGTTACCTGAAGATGTTAAATATCGACAGGTAAGTATTAATGTTTTATTTACATTCTTTGTTGGTGAATCTCGATTTTAAGTCTTGCTAAAAAATGCAGGCATTTCTAGAGTCTAAGAGATCAGATTTAATATGGTTCATCAGAGAATCTTGATGGAATACCTTATAGACATTTGTGTCTGCTTTTAAACAAGAATTATTTTTATCTTTTTATAAATCTTGCCTACTTTATACAGTTATTACTGTGAAGGGATGTGAAATTCCATCAGCTAATACCTAAACGGCTGGCAGATTTTGTATTTCGGGTCTTGTAAATTATCCAACCATGAGAGTCCTACATTGATTACGGGGTCTCAATCTCTGACCATTATTTGTAACAAAGTGGGATGCTCAAAAGATGGAAGAGTTAGGGTATGATATGGAAAAGGACAATACTCTGTATATAAGAGCTACTAAATGGACCCTAGTTGTAGAATTCAGCACTCCTTTCATGTGACAAAATGTAAATTTCCTAAAAGTACAAGAATGGACATAAAGATGTAAACAAAAAATTTAAAGAGTTATCTCCCTTCTAAAGAGATGGAGATTTTAAAATCACATGCATTGATTATTGAGATGCTAACATTCTTATTATAGGTTTGGCCTATGTTTGGTTTTTTTTTTTCTTTGGATGATCCGTATTGTAGTGGAAAGGAAAAGAAATGGTTCAAATTATCAAAAAACAGAAAGTTGAACTCAATTTCAACTGAGCAGATATTTACCTTACAGATAGATCTAGAGAATAAGTTTTATTCTCAACAGGCATATCTTTAATCAGACTTCTAAAGAGGTTGAAGTTATTAAATTGAAAGAAAAATTTGTACATGTGTTATTTTGCTCTCATTTTCATACTTTTTTATACATTGCTTTTTTTTTCTTTAAAAATGCAAATTTTTTTCAGAAACATCTGCTATGTCATCCCAAACACCTAAGCTCTGTGGTAGATGAACATCATTTCATCAATGAGTCATTTTCTCAGCTAAGGTGGGTTTTTTTGTTTTAATTACAATGTTTTGAAGTAAAAAGTATACTATCATCTTTATTTCTCAAAATCCAAAAAAACTGAATATTTTGAAAATATTTAATTTGCATAACAGTTTTAATCAAGATATTACATATATCCCTTTTAATCAAATTACTTTCAATTCTCCACTTTTGTTTTCAGAACTGTCCGGATGATTAAAAAATTACCTGGTAATATTTCTGTCACAATTATAAGTGGAAATTACTATGATGGACAGATGCCAAGTTACTTAAATAAGGTAACTGACCATGAATTCTTATACTTATTCATGAATGACATTGGATCACATAAGTAATTTCTGTATAAGAAACGCTCATCAATTAAATTTTTCGATTACTTAGTAAAAGAATGCAATATCTTACTTGACTGGCAAGTTTGCTGTCAGCTTTGTGAACATGCCAGAATTATATTATTGAAATAAATTTTTTTCACATTTATGACAAAATTGTGCTAAAAATAGTCACTGTATAGGGTGTTTCATACTAAGGTTATCACATGGAAATGTATAAAGTATGACATGACACACAAAATGGTGTCAGAATTTGTCCAATCACAGTGAGATGATTTTGAAATCGTGTGAAGATAAACCAAAATTATTACTACCAAATTTATCCTGTATTAAGCCCAAGGGGAAAACATCGCGACTGATATAACTTAATGCATGGATGGACTTATTGCAGAATAGTCAAATTAAATTTCATATCCATAACCATGAACCATTAAAATTTCCCTTCGTCTCTGGTCCACCTGTAAACAATCCTTGTCATTACTCTTACTGGAACTGGAAGGATATTTCTCAAACTAAATACTCATAGTAAATGTTTTTAGATTCCCCTCTGTTAACTGTAGTTGTGCCCATTCATTTTGAGTATGATCAGTGACACAAGATGGCTGATTGGGACTATCTTGGATTTTGACTGTTGCTTTTATTTCCAAAAGCTCATCAGATCTTCAAGATCTTCTGAAAATACCATACATAGGATTCTCTTGTAGAGAAAACATCAGTCTTGGATCAATCCAACAAAGGTCATTCAGTAGTGGGTGCCAAGATCCCGTTTTTTCTCTCTTGTTAATGAACTGTAATAGTCATGAATTGGGTTTATTATTGGTTATGGGCTTAAACAGGTAGCCAGAAAAAAAAAAATTTAATTAAACTGAACATATTCTTGGTAAAAATATGCTGTCACGATGAACTTGTGAGTTTTATATAAATTAATATTTCTTTTTTGACAGGCTTGGGCAAAGTCAGAGCAGATTTTACTGACGAAACATTACCCAAACTCGAAACACATAGTGATAAACAGTGCTGACCGCCACATGTTGTATAACAATCCCTCCAGCGTCACAGAGCCCATCAACAGAATAGTTCGACAGTGGAAGAGCAAAATAAAAGTAAACAAAAAATCCTAA
The DNA here is from genome assembly GCF_031769215.1 of Ylistrum balloti. Classification (NCBI taxonomy): domain Eukaryota; kingdom Metazoa; phylum Mollusca; class Bivalvia; order Pectinida; family Pectinidae; genus Ylistrum; species Ylistrum balloti. The sequence goes on along the minus strand of NW_026781950.1, from coordinate 420,857 downwards.
ATCGCTTTGTACCTGTCTGTTCATGCCGTCTTTATATCAATAAATTCTTTGGTTTTTTTTTATTATTGTTTTTTCTAAATTTATTTGAACTGAAGGGTGGTAGCTCTTATGTGCATTACATGTTTGTAGAGTATGCTACAAGATTATCCAGACATATCTTGGTATTATACTTTCTGCAGGATAGGAAGCATAAATCTCTCCTGGTCTGTGATATCCTCATCAGCTACATTCACCAGTAATAAGTACCATTTTAGGAAATTCTGTCATCTTGTCCACATCACATACTGTCAGTTTTCAGTTCAGCAACATCATAGTGCATGTTCAGTATTTTTTCTCGAGTCTCCCTAAATTGTGGGATATGTTCAGTAATAACCTCAGTCGGCAACTTATTTTCATTCTCTGTATCAGTGCCAGGAAACCCGTCCTTTGGAGACCTTATGTGTTGGCTGCCTGGCTTTATTACAACATACAGTACCTTGTAATGCTCTTCAGAGTTCACATTGAATGTATACAATGAAATATTCACTGGAACAATCTTTTACACATTTGTAATTTATCATTATTATAATTACACCAAGATCTTCATCAAAGTAATGGAGAAAGCAAAATAGAAATATTTATCAAAGAACACCGACATTTCACTGGTACACACTTGGAAACAAAGAAAACCATGATTATACACTTATCAGAATTGAAAACAAGAAAAAATATACAAAAAACTTTTTTATTTCTTTTTTTTTTTATATAATTTTTTTTTTTGAGAGGAAGTGAAAACCACTTATGATTCTTTTGTTTCTATTTCTCACATGATAAATGCATGCGTGAATTTTTGTGGTCGAAATCAAGATGTGTGCAAATGCAATAATCCAAGAACCATACTATGAATCACAAAATCATCACTATCACATCTAAAATTAGACAAGTTCAGGAATTTTGGTCAAAAAAGCAAATCAACTGATATTCATTAGCTTGAAGATGAGAACATGCAAACCAAAACATGTTTTTAAAATACTTTACAATACTGTCACTTCTGCAGAACATAAATCATAAAAAAATTTTCCCTTCTCTGTGAAAAGCGCCTGATGTTTGATATATATATTTTGTTTACATTTGTATTTAAGCTAAACATTTATATCACACAGACTTTGACTACAAGACCATTATTGTTTAGAGGTACAAGAATTTGTGTTAATGTCACTCGCTTGAAGCTGCTAACTAAGCCAGGCTATGTATGTTCACAAGCAGATAGTACACGAAACCTGTAATTATTTCCCGAAAATTGTGTCAAGAATTGACGAAACTAGAAACATTACATTTACCATATGTGGAATTTATGAATGGCCCCTTGCATATACCAATAATAGTAGCGTACACAAAGCTGCAAAGTCTACAAACAAGACATTTGCACCCATGAAAAATTCACGATAATTACAGCATAATTACCATGTTGAGCATAAGGTAATGAAATGGAATTTCAAATGACAAGCAAAAGTATTCCTACAATGAAAGTTTAAGGTCAGAAAATTAGTATGTGATGCACCAGGATACCATATCATGCAAACTCTACAGAATAGAATATCAGACTATAATATTATGACGAAATACATGTAAACCTATATCATCTATAGAACATCACATTTAAATGTTATTAAACATACCAAACAAATTTGTAACGGTTACCTAATCACATCATCACACTTAGATCTTTTAATTGTAAATCTGCCAAATGTAGTTCTTTTACACTGCTATTGACAAATTACTGTTTTATAGTGCATTAGGTCTACATGCAGGGAGTATAAGTATATATTTTTAAAACACTTAATATATTAAAGATAAATGAAAATAATGACTAATTAGTGCTAAACAATGTACTACACATGTAAGGCAAGTTTTTTCAGGGTTATACAAGATTTCTCAAATAATAATGATGAAAAGTCCACCTTTAAGACAACGCTTCCTCTCTAGCATATTTGTTTTTTCTGACAGATATCAAAATATTACAGTCAAAAAATTTATGATTCAACCAACGCCTAAATAAATTATTCAACCAATGCTGAAGCAAATTTTCCGTCTTTTCAAATTTAGATTTTTTTCGAGAACAATTTTTTCCCCAGCTTATTATAAGCTGCCTTTTCTCCACTTTTAAATGGCAATATCTATTGAGGGTATGATATGAGAGTCAATGAAGAGAGGAAACGCCTGGACTTAAAACCACTGTTACCGAAGACCACCGAAGTGACTAGTGTGAAAAGACATGGAATAATGATTAATCAAAGCCAATCACATGAACATATCCTGTTCAGAAACTAAAAGGATAGCATGGTTATATTAAACTGTTCTGTTCAGAAGATCCAAGTGATAAAAATTGGTATGGTGTCCCTGACACCACACTTCATCAGGATTGCTTCAGTCCATCTAGCAAGACCAATGGGTACCCTACCTACAGGGAACTCATCAAGAAAATCCTCGTAAATTGTGAAATCATCGAACAATGACCTCTTTTTATTGCACTTTTTAAAAAACAAGATTTTCCTTGTTAAAAAGCTATGGTTTACATGGAAGACATCTAGCAAATAAACTTTTACTATATAATTAAACCATGTACTTTTAATGGCGCAAATTGCGAAATTGACAAAACTGAAATCAAATTTCAAGTGAGAAAGCTTTGAAAAATCAATATTATGAATTCGAATGAAAAAAATTATATGTATATATGTAAATATCAATAAAATGAGAGACATTATACGCAAATTATATATATGACATGTAAAGTTTCCACACAATTTCTGTTTTTATAGAATATGAATCCTATGAATGGACAAAAATAAACCACAACCAGACATTAACATAACACGACATCAACAAGGCAGGAATCGTCCACTGGATCAACAAACACATAAATACTATCAATAACAAGTTGCTATCATAAACGTTTCAAATCTTCCAACATAAATAAAACACCCTTTATCTTTCCACAATATTCAATAAAATTTGAGTTGCGATATTAAGTGCTGTATCCATTTCTGATGTGATTACTGGAAATTGCCAAGTGACGTCACATTATGCTGGAATTAAATATTAAAGGCAAATTTGGTACACCTTGTGTCTATAACAGATATAGCCAGGAAATATGTACACCATTTCAAGCTGCCTTACTTGTAAGCAAATTTAAGCATACTATTTTAATCAACACATGTGTTGTTAATTATTTATGGTGTGGAATTAACATGTCAGTTTGATACCATCTTTCATATCCAATACAGATTTTCGGCATCAATTTGTCAGGTTTTCAATTCAGATTTTTAAACAGAAATAAACCTTAAGATATTTAACTATTTAACAGTCTTGCACAGGAAGACATTTGAATAACAATTTCAGTGATATGAATATAGATTACAAATGAAATGAGTGAACAGAAATGGCAGCGTGTTTGACAGCAAAATGTGGTGTTTTTGTTAGTACTTATCTCGACTCGAAAAAATGGAGCCAGCAATCAAATGTCGTTCCTGTTGAATATTTTACCTCTAAACATGTTTGAGGTAGGAAAGGCAGCAAATGACATACCTAGCTAATAAACCATAAATCAGTCATCCACGCTAGGTTCTTATTTTTCACAACACATTCTACATATTTAAAATTTTTCAACTGATGTGACGTTGATTGAACTACTACTACTCTCACATGGTTAAGATTTGTAAGTATTTGTAAGAACTTGGTGCAAAAAACAAACAAAAAAATGAAATAAACACAGCAACATGGATTGATGGGTTTTCATGATCTTTGCTACAAATCAGAAATGAAGTAACAAAACTTCTCAAAAAGAAATTAAATCACTTAAAAGTGAAAATTTTAACAAGTTGTCAGTGTCCTAAGTTTAAATGGTTGATTTATATTCAGCAGGAAGATGTCCTACCAAAACATGACCAATATCACACCAACATAATTTTGAATTTTCTATAACAATAAATTAGACATGTAAACAGGATCACTTTACATCCAGTAAATTTCACAATTCCCTGAATGCATTTTAATCAAAGCAAAACCTGGTGTAGATATTTGTTGAATCAATTCCCACGATGCTCAAAAAACAATCGGAGAACACAAATACATAGAAAAACGAGATTCGACACCATTCCACCCTGAACGAAAGCGTGCATCCTTGGCACTTTTGAAGAAATGTTGGTGTACAGTTATCCTGGGGTCCATGGTCTACACATCTCCCAAAATCCAACTCCTTTTCCTGCCTGCTGTTCTACATGATAGAGCATCTATCACTTCCTCGCTGTTAAAAGAAAATCCATTTTTTTTTCACACTTTTTTTTTGAAAAAAGAAAGCTATTCAAACGTAAAAACAAATCATTATTTGCATCTCAATAATTTGTTTTCTAGCAAATGAATTATCTCATACAGGCTGCATTCTCATATTAATTGCACAGAAAAATCCTCGATAAATACAAAGTGAAAATAATTCCAACATCACAATTTTGTATGTCTGAAACTGATACATATCTCAATATTTTGTGTATCATAATATTCTATACATATCACTATACATTACACTATTTATATCAAAGATGCAACGACCAATAGCTGACTAAACTGTTTAAACTTACGCCTGCATCAACATCATCAAAGCCTCGACTTGTACGAAAGGACTGTGTGGTTCGTGCTAGTGTCTTGGACATTTCTCTTGATGCTACCTCCTGTAAACAATAGAAAGTGCAAGAACTGTTCTCTACACTACTCAAAGCAATATCTCCTCTAGACATGTCTTATCAATTTTCAACAAAGCTATTTTTAATCCTTGCTTAGATTTTATCTAGATGTTCTGAGTTGTCAAATCTAGACTGGATTAAAAATTTCAACATCAATAGACCTGTTGTTTGTGTTACCAATTTCGTTTTGCTTAGGGCTTGGGATATACATGTATGCATGGTGAGACAAGGTTAATCCTGTGAACCCTTGGATTTGAAAGAAGCCCTATCTTGATATTAAAAGTTTACCTCGCCATCACTGTTGATGAGGACAGTTTTCATGTCACCGTTGGTAACCCATTCCTGCGTTTTCATCACCAAATCAGAAGGTGGGCTGTGTGTCTTACCTAAACCAGAACTCCATACCTACAACAGTTCAAACAAAGGTCAAGTAAAGGTTGACAGAGTTCAAATAACGGACCAAATGGCATAAGGACCAAGGGAAACCTTAAAATGAAATTTGAGAAGGATCCATCTTGTATTTCTCAAAAATAGCAGTAACAAACTTCTATGAACAAAATCCAAGATGGCCACCAATCTGTCATTTTATTTTCTTGACCGACCCCAAAATCAAATAGCAAAACATGGAGCCAAGAAAAACCAACAACTGAAATTTGAAAGATCCACCAAGTACTTAAATCAAGATATGGCCATAGTAAGAGTTGTTCAAGGAATAACAACATACAGACAATAACATGCATACAGGGCGATTTGACTAAAATATTAGAGGAAGAAAATGAATGTTAATGCGTTCTATTGGTCAAACAGTTTTGATGTTTGTGATGTGTGTACATCATCAGATGGCTAGGTTGTCACCAACATCATTTTTATCAGACAATACAATAAATATTTGCATTTCTACCACAGCTGACATATTCTTCCTTTCTTGCTTTTGTTTATTTCTGTTTTCCTACTTACTGTACAGGACTGATTGGCTCGTAGAAGTAGACTTCTGTGGAATTTGTAGAGAGTAGATTTTTCACTGCCTTCTTTTCCGGCTGTGTGTTTCAGCTGCCACCCTCCAATAGGAATATCCTGCAAGTAAGAATATACAAAAGTCTTGAACTTTAATACATGCCTTGATGTTGAATTACAGTAGTGTATATAATTTATATTGGAATCAACATATTTTGTTTGGGAAATCATATTTCACAATTTTTCTTTTTTTTTTTCAAAGCCTCTTTCTTGAATTGTCTTTTATTCTTAAATTACATTGATAGGCTAAAGGCAGATTTTGTAAAAATTTCACAATCTTTCAACAATAGTTTTATAACAATATGTCCACTACTCTGAAGTAATGGCAAGAACTAACAGCAGTAAGAGAATGTAGAAAAACTTTGAAGGCGATGGAGACAGAGTACCTTAGTTACAAACAAATGTAGATGCTCAATAGTTTTACCTCATCTGATGTGTTGAAAATCTTAATGAACTGCCCTTCACCATCAGTTTCTTTAATTTCCACATGGCCGCTAGCTGAAGATGTTGTAGCAAAACCAGAGCTGGAAGATGACTGGCTAAACTCCTCCACAGTATCAGAAAGTGCAACTCGCTTGCGCTTGGCACCTCGTGCTACAGATCGTCCAGGAGTTGACTCAGAAGTGGAAGAAGTCTGTGACAAGTTCAATCTGAGGACGGAACGTAAATTATTTGATAAGAAAATTTCTTTTTCATGTAAGAGTTCATTCTCATCCAAGAAGACAGACCCCATCACCCAAATTGTTATCCCCCCTGATACTCTTTTATCAATAATTGCAGATTAGAGAGAAAGAGAGAGAGAAAAAAAAAACATAGCTTTTCAACCTCTTGGTTATTCCAGTAAATAAATCATCTAATCCTCCCAGGACTACAATTTTGTTTAGTGATACCACATGAAGAATTTAAGTGATAAATGTTTTGAAGTAATGACAGCAAACTGAACAAGGATATGATTTATATTTTGAGTCCAAGGGTGAAGTAGATGTTTCCCTGGAATGGCCTTCATTGAAAATATGTTACTTAACAGGATATTGATTCCAAAACTCTCCTGTCTTAATAGTTATCACACAAAAGATCTTCTGTCTCTGTTACAGGTCCAAATTTCCTATCTATCCCATATCTAATACTTGTACATACCTTTCTTCCTCACCCTCCAGAAGTTTCCTGTAAGCCATGATTTCATTGTCCAGCTTAATCTTGATATCCAATAGGTCAGCATACTCCTGTGTCTGTTCGTCCAGTGTTATACGTAGATCATTGATCTCTTGATCTTTCTGGGCTATACGTTCAAGGAACTCCTCCTGGTCACGTGCCAACTGGGATTCGAGGTTAGCAATGCGTGCCTCATAAGCAGCATTCTATGGAAAGGAAGGAAAACAAAATCGTGAATATTTCCACAAGAAAGAAAAGTGATCATTTTCAAAATCAAAAATGGCCATAATACTCTTCTGATTACCCTCCAATACATGCATTAGCAGAAAACGTTCCTTTATCAATGTACTGCTGATTACTCATGACATTAATAACACGAATAAAGCACAAAAGAGAAACAGAAACATCACATATACCTGTGCACGAAGCTTTGTCACTTCAGACGACATCTCATCAAGGCGTTTACGGGTCGACAGGAGATCTTGTGACGATACATTTGAGCTATTCATGCTCCTGTCGAGGGCCGACTGCACATCACCGATCTGTAATTAATGGAGAAGAAACTAATTACACACATCTAGCTCTCAATTTTCCGATGGACCAAAAACTTTAACTTCAGAGAGGAAGCTAGGCAGAACTTTGTTCCAAATTGAGGGGAAAAAAATGAAAATATGTATTAAATTCTATATTCTGAACTAAGAAGCCAAATGGCTACAAAAATTCCTCTCTGATAATGTAGATGAATTATCCAAAATCATGAGATTGGTTACTTAGAAGTGTTATTTTGTCTGTTAATAGTGCCCATAATTCTTGCATTTTATAATTCACCACACTTAATCTAATATCCACTGTAGAAATAATCTTAGTGTATATACATGAAATAATTACCTTCCTCTCATAGAGACTTTCAACCTCAAGGCGAACTTCTCGAAGCTGTATATCCTGTTCTTCTCTCAAACTCTGGAGCGCTTCTTGTAGCTTGGCCTCATAGTCCATGCGCACAGACGAATCTACTTCCTCTATCTCTTGTGTTGTTCTTACACGGGTCTCATTCAATTCCTTTATTAATTAAATTGATTACAACTTTAAATAACAAACATTACATACAGGGCTCAAATTTCTCTTTCATTTTAAATGGAAACAGTGTAACCTGAATTCAGATAATTAAGCACTATAGAAATATTTTATAATCTTTCACAGTTCATATAAACACATATATGGCTTTCGCAAGAAGCAACAGCTTACATTTGTTTCAAAGGACATTTTTTCTAATCGTCAGTCTCAAAGCAACACAGTGTTATTCTCCCCAATTTAATGTCAGAAATTAGAAAAAGTGAAAAAAAGCTTTATATATTGTGCAAGAGCAAGACAGAGTTGTTCAATTAAAAATTATTGCATTTTCATTAATGAGCATACATATCAAATGTTTTACCTAGGCAGCAGTAGAAGCTAAGATAGCTTTGATAGGGTAGCATACCTGTTCGTACACTTGAGTTTTGAAGGAGAGGTCCTCCTTGAGGCTCTGAATACGGTTTTGTAGGTCAACACGAAGTAGTGTCTCATCCTCTAGCTGTTTCTTCGCTGTGGCTAACTGTCTCTCCAGTGCGGCCAAATCACTTCGAAGTTTCTAAAAGGAAAATTCAATACAGAATCCTTTATATATTAAAGCAAGCCACACCACGATTGTACTTCTAAAAGCCAAGAAATGATGCAGCTTCATATGTTACGTGCAAGTCATGAAATATTTGGATATTTTTTTTTATTTTCTCCATAATGAAACCCATTGAGAGAAGCAAATCATAACATTGTCTAACATGAAGGAAAAAAACCCCATCGATTTCAGATCTGAAGCACAAGCTTCAAGCTACAAGTAACAAGAGTTAGTTTTCATATCAAGGATGCACACATATAACAAATTTGTGAGAAAAACTACAGCAATAAGCAGAGACGGTTATCCTGAAGTAGGAGTTCATCGAGTGATTACATACATTGCACTCCTTTTCCAACTGCTTCCTCTGGTTCTCCGCATTGGTCGCTCGGTTTTCCAGGTCTGCGTTTTCTTTGAGGAGTGCTGTATTCTGATTTTCCGCATCTCTCAGTTCTCGATCCTTTTTGTGATATCTGGAAAAACAATGATACATCATCATACAAAATTACAACTTTTATTAATAAGTTTCCTAAATTTCAGGGCTGTTTACAAGTAGTATCTGGACATAGGACAGATAGGGGGAGTAGCAGGGTTAGAAAATGTGTACCTGGTTCCCTATTTAAAAAAAAAACAACAACCAAAAACACTGTCTTTCATTTCAGTTGGCAGTAAAAAAAATCATTTAATTAATACAACATATTAAAAATTCTGTTTTCACACACCGAGAATAACACTTCATCTGTTTAAAATAAGTTCATTAGAATATTTGCTATACAAGGTAATTTGTTTTCTTTTATGACTGTGAAACCATCATCCAAATCAGACATCATGAATATGCATTACTTAGTCCTAAATATGTTCTATTAACTTCTAGTACTATAGCAGACAGAATCGCTAATATCTGACCAGCTGATTGGTAAAGATTGGATGATATATAAATATTTAAACATCTTAGTTTAAATATAGTATTGATAATTGATATATATTTATTTCTAACCTAGACCTGCTACCAGGTGTATTCATATCATTCATCAATGTCATATAGTGATCTATTACACATGGAAGGTCAATTTTTCTCAAAAAATTTATTTTTAACTCCTGTAAATAAAAAAAAAGAAAAAAAAACAAAGCATGTTTGCTAATGAAGTGGATCAAACAAATTTTAGAAAGATTTCTAGCATTTTCTTCTAGAAAAATATATCCTTTTTTTTGTGCATTATTTTCAAAAATGAGAATTGCAAACATTTCCTTGCTCTAATTAAAGACCTAAAAGTCATCAAAAATTTTTTTCTACCAATAAATCATAAACACAAGTATATCAGGATTAAGAAAAGCATCCTGTGTTTGGAAAGAAAACTAAAAACAGTTTCCATTCACACAAAGAATTCTGCACAGAGAGCGACTTAATGCTACAACAGGATTTTGTGAATGAATGACTAAGTTCCCAGTAATGTTATATCACCGAGTTTACTACAGTGGAGCGTGGGTGTGGGAGGGAGTGCAGAACACACTACTATGGCCAAAACCACACATGTGCAATACATTTACTGCTTATGGGTGCTTAAGCTTTTGTTTTACTCCAGATAAGTCTAGTGTCAACACATTGCTAACAAAAGACAAACAGTCACAATGACACTAGGATAAACCTGTCTGCCGACATGATGATAAATAAACATTCAAACAAAACTGATATCAATTTTAAAATTGATTATAAAGAAAAAAACACATATATTATGCAAATAAAATATAAATATACAACACTCAAGAGTTTTATCAAATATCAATCTTATGTTCACATATTTATTATTTTGATATATTTTTTTAAAAATATATTATTGATAACAAATACAAAATTTTTATTTTAACATCAACAAGTATACATAATTTATCAATTAAAGGAAACAATGTATTGTAATGGTATGAAATTTGATTTGTTTTTCATTTTTGCCTAAATCTGATATAACAGTGGAGACCTTTACATCTATATTTACTGTAACATTTTGGTCTTGTCTATCAATCGACATCAAAGTCATTGCTAGTTTACATACTCCACAACTCTCAACAACAAATGGAATACACACACTGAAAGATGGTTATTAAGAGTATCGGGTGTCAGGCCTCAATGACTCAGGGAGCGTGTTATCCCAGCTGGGACCACGCCACAACAACACCGACCAAGGCCCTTATAATAGGCTCCTCCTGATTTCTCCAGATTTCGTTCTAATACCCATCAGTTTCAATCAGCGTAGCATGAATGAAAAGCAGTAGGAAGTAGATACATGTATATATCCTAGTTCGGTTACTCCATTATTTGGGACCTCTTGTTTGAAAATACAACTCTACATCTGACATTTGGTAATAATACTTCTAATTGCTATAGCAATTTACATTTATACACATTATAATTTTTTTTATCTGATTCACTTCAGTTGAAACGGCTCAAAACTTTCACGATACTCGTTTTGCAATTGCAAATACAATTTTGAAACAGCCTATAGCGAGAATACTATACAGGTGCATTAGAAATTTACCTGTCCAGCCCATTGACAGTACTCCGACCATATTATTTATGATTGAATTTAAAGAAGGGGGAAATCTAACTCACTTGAGTTTCCAGTCTTCCGATTCCTCTTTGTACTTTCCTACTTCGATCTGTAAACGTGCTTTCTCTTTAGCAGTCTCGTCCAAGAGACGTCTAGCATCGTCAAGCTCCGTCTGAAATACAGCTTTTATATTGGACCTATCTCTGTTCACAGTCTCCTCCACGGATTTGATCTGCACTGTCAGTTTACTATTTTCTGCTTCCAGAAATCTGACCCTGTCAATATATGATGCCAAGCGATCATTCAGATTTTGCAGTTGGTCTTTTTCATTTTGACGGGTCAACCTCGCCGGTGAGGGAGATCGCACGCCGCGCCGACCCGGCGAGGCAGAGCTCGTGGAAGGGGTCTCTTCCCCTGATGACCGTTGGGTATAAGTTGTCGTAGTTACTGTCCTCTTCGAGGTTTTCGTCGGTGTCCCGGTTTTGCTTGCCATTTTCAAGTATTAGTAGAAATCGGACCTTCAAAACAAACACAGATCATGTAAACTTGGGCAAAATGGCCGCCAAATGTGGATAGCGTCTGTACCCGCGTTTTTCGTCACGTGACCTACTACTGTGTAGGATCTCCTATACGCTTGAGTGAAAGAAAGAAATTCCTTTTCTTTCGCCTTCGGCAGGGATTTTACGAGTTGTAAAATATTTTCCCAGCCTTTCGGTCACTTCCGTTTGGTAATGAAGTGTCGGACAATAATATTTATATATAAGATTTAACTTTCTTTTTAATTATAATGGACATATACACAAAACGGAACGCGTTAGTAGAGCTTAGACCTTGGTGTGTGTCAAGTATGCAGTGTACTAAACTTCGTGACATACAGTAGAAGTATTTTATGGAACTAATAAGCATTATCACTGTCCGCATAAATAATACACCAGTGAGTGCGTTACACGGACAGATGTTTAATTGCAAACTTCGAGCACTCAGACACGTGGATATGGATTGGTGTGATTGACGGTGATAAAAACCGTCACTTTACAACAACTGACCAACCCAGAACGTGTTATTCACGGACAACGGAATACACGAACAACATAACGTAAAAAGGCCTACGTCTTTGATAATGATTCCAGCTTTATTGATTTAACCATGAAATCTGAAGATGTTTTACTAAATGTTACAGTTTTAAAAGTGAAACATATGCATATCATACATCAATTAAAAGACATTTGTGGAAATCCACAAAAATATAGCGAAAAGCCTCAGTGTCATTCTCGATGCTAGAGGGGTTACGATTACTCAGTTTCGCTCGAGAATGACCGCGGGGAAAATTTTCGTTTTATTTATTTATTTATTTTTTTTTTAGTGTACTTACAAAATACTTCCCTGGAAATGTCCAGTCGAGATTGAATAAATGTACTTAACAACTGAATATATCAACTTCGATTTGTAATTGATCATAAGTAACTTTATTCAGAGATATTGCACAAGATGCCTGGGCAAGCCAGACGAAGAATATAAAATTCTGCAGTCATCAGACTACATGTGGTTCTGCGCTGCCTGCAGAGAAATTATAGAGAAAAACATTATAACCGACAGAAAGATCGAGGAAAGATGCCAGGAAATCATGGAGGCTGTTGAGCAGAGGATCTCGGCTCTCGAAGAGTCGGTCAAAACTAAATGCGACGAGGAGACAGTCCGGAGAATAATAAAGGAAGAGAGAAACTCACAACAGTTAAATCCATCAGAATGGCCAAAAATAACGGAGACTACTAAGACACAGGCTCCATCAAACATCACCAATATTATGTCGGAACTAAACGAAAGGAAATCGAGAGAAAACAATATCGTTGTATATGGGGCACCCGAATGCAATAATCCTAAAAGAGAAGAAAGGATTGTGCACGATAAAAACATAATAACGGGACTTCTACAAAGCTGCAACGGCAGAGTTGAGGAGAAAGACGTGCTGAAAACAGTACGACTAGGAAAATTTGACAAGGATAAACCACAGAATGAGCGGAAGGATAGACCACTACTTGCAACGCTAGGCGGTCTAGATGCCAAAAAGGCGCTCTTTAGAAATATAAAGGAACTAGGAAATAATAAGGACTACGAAAGCTTAAAAATCAGTAATGATTTAACAAAAGCTGAGAGGGAGGAGGAGAAAAAATTATGGGAATTAGCAAAAAAGAAACGAGACCAAAGTTCATCGGGGGAATTCACGTACAAAGTACGGGGACCCCCGTGGGCCAGGAAAATAACAAAAATACGAATATCAGGAAATCAAATAGATCAGTAAAATGTAGGAAAAAGACAACAGCTCCACAGTATAAATCAATAGAAAACTTAAAATGTTTTTACACAAACGCTGATCAACTGAGAAACAAAATGTCAGAACTTTCTATCAGAGTAAATAATACGAACCCTGATATCATAGGTATTACAGAGGTTAAAGCAAAATCAAAAAAACAAAGTTTAAAGATCTCTGAATTTAACATTGATGGAAATCCAAACTATAAAATGTTTGGCAAAAATGTTGAAAATAAGGAAGGTAGGGGAATGTTACTTTTTATTAAGGATAACCTAATAGCCGAAGAAGTCAAAATGGAAACACCATTCCAGGAAAACCTTTTTATTTATATAAATATAAATAATAATGAAAAAGTCCTTATTGGCCTCACATACAGATCGGACTCCGGAACTGGTGATAATAACAGTAACCTACAACTATTTATAGATGAAGCTGTAAAGAAGGGATACGATAAGCTACTCATAATGGGGGATTTTAACTATCCAGATATAAACTGGGCTTCGTGGAATACAAAAGGGGAAACCTCAGAATCACAGGAATTTAAATTTATACAAACATTGCAAGACAATTTCCTTTCCCAGCATATACAGCAGCCGACGAGATGGCGAGGGAAAGATAACCCACATGTTCTAGATCTTGTCATTAGTAATAATGAAAATTTAGTATCTAATATAGAATATCTAAGTGCGCTCGGTAAAAGTGACCATAGTGTACTATTGTTTGACGTACTGTGTCATACAAGAGTACAACTGCAGCAGAAAGAGAAAACGTGCTACAAGAAAGCAGATTATGACCGAATCAACGAAGAGTTGGATAAAATACCTTGGGATCTGGTACTAGAAGAATCAAATAGCATCAACGAAAACTGGGCAACATACAAAAGCATATTAAAATCCATAGAAGACGAGCACGTCCCTAGGAAAACAATCATGATTGGGAGAAACAACAAACGCAGTTTTCCTTGTGATGAAGTGACGTTAGAAGCAATCAAGATGAAACACTCATTGTCCAGGAAAATAGCATTAGGAAAGGGAACGGAAACAACAAGAAAAGAATATAATCGAATAAGGAATAAAGTAAGAAAATTTACAAGACAGCTAAGAAAAGATTATGAAACCAACATTGCAAAGAAAGCTAAAACAGACCCGAAGGCCATATGGAACTATATAAAATCAAAATCAACTACAAAGTCGGACATAGGAGATCTGTATTCAGTTCCCCAAGATAAAACATCACCAAAAATCACTTCAAACAAAGGCAAAGCAGACATACTATGTAACTTCTTTAGTAGCGTTTTCGTAACAGAGGATGAGGGTTCCATACCTGTTTTAAGTGATAGAGTATTAATAGAAGAAATGAACGATTTAATAGTAGATGAAGATGTTGTTTTTAAAAAACTTAAAAATTTAAAATCTGAAAAATCTCCTGGATTAGATGAGCTCCATCCCATGTTCCTCAAAAACACTGCCCAAGCTATATCGCGACCCCTAACCAAAATCTTTAACCAGTCGCTTTCTACAGGAAATCTCCCAGACGAATGGAAAAAGGCACGTGTTTGTGCCATATACAAGAAAGGCGACAAGTGTGTTGCAGGAAACTACCGTCCGGTGAGCCTAACATCAGTCGTGTGTAAAATTCTAGAATCTATAATAAGAGAGCATGTTACTAGTTTTATGAGAAAAAACAATTACTTCTCACAAAAACAATTTGGTTTCATATCAGGGAGATCCACGGGTCTACAACTTTTGGAGGTGTTGGATAAGTGGACAGAAGCTCTTGATAACGGTAAAGTGGTAGACTGCATATACATGGACTATCAAAAAGCCTTCGACACGGTTCCACACAACAGACTCATCAACAAACTTCGCGCTTATAATTTCTCAACACAGATCGTCGATTGGATATGTACTTTTCTGAAAGGAAGAAAACAGAAAGTAACAATGAACGGTGAGGATTCTGAATGGACCAAGGTTACATCTGGGATTCCCCAAGGATCCGTCTTAGGACCACTGATGTTCGTTATATTTGTTAATGATTTATCGGACACTGTTCAGTCTGATATGTACTTGTTTGCCGACGATACTAAAATATTTAGAATTATGGAAACAGCCGAGGACAGTACAATGTTACAAGATGATCTAAATACAATGTGTGAGTGGAGCGACACCTGGCTTCTAAGAATGCATCCGGAGAAATGCAAACAAATGAGAATCGGCAAAAACTCGTGTCATGGGCAAGGGATTACAGAAACAAAATACCATCTAAAAGGAAAATTTCTAGAACCAACAGAAAAAGAAAGAGATATTGGAGTAGTAATAGATTCCGAATTAGCTTTTGATGAACACATATCTGAGAAAGTTAAGAAAGCAAACTCTATGTTTGGATTAATACGAAGAACATTCCAGTTTATGGATTTTAAATTATTTATTCCACTATACAAAAGTCTTGTTCATTCCCATTTGGATTATGCTAGTGCTGTGTGGTCGCCACATTTACAGAAACATATAGACAAGATCGAGGCTGTACAAAGACGAGCTACCAAAAGTCTCCCAGGGATGCAAAATTTAAGCTATATTGACAGATTAAAAAAGTTAAAATTACCAACTTTGGCCTTTAGAAGAATCAGACGTGATATGATTGAATTATATAAAATATTGAATGTTTATGATAAAGATTGTTGCACGTCTGTACCACTATGGAGAGATGTGGCAGATCGCCACAGCAGTCGAGGAAATTCAAAAAAAATATTCCCCAAACGGAGCAACAACATGTTACGGAAAAACTTTTTTTCAATACGAACAGTATCAATATGGAATAGTCTACCTGAAGAAGTAGTATCGGCACCCAATATAAACTCTTTTAAAAACAAACTGGACAACCACTGGAAGAATCAAGAACTTTATTATAACTATAGGGCAACAATCAAACTTTAACTATAGCTATATTTATGTACATGTGTATTTTCTATACCTGTATATTATGTATTTACATATATGAGTCTGGTGTAGAGGACTTGTCTTAGTCCTGAACCGGAAATAAACTTAACTTAAGTAACACGTAAAGAAAGTATGTCGATATCATTAGACAATGTCACGGCCGTGCGTGAGCATACAAACACGTGTTTATCTTGTACTTATACGTCAGTAAACTAAGGCGATAAATTGTTTTCAGCGAGCGATATAAAAAAAAAATACCATCGGGAATGTCCCAGGTAAGTCGCCGGGGCTATCCGGAAACTGGATATTGATCCGGCAGGGGACTCCACGTTTGCAATTATAATACAGACAGAAATTTATGGCGAAGCATGCGACATCACTATAAATTTCACCCATTAAATGGAATGCCTGGATCTAAATTCTGAAGCGAAATATGCAACATTCCGTAGAATAACAATTTGCAATCTATGGTGAAAATGTCGTTTTAGTTTTAGTACGAGAAATATAAAGAGCGCACAGTACAGTTTGATGATTTTGTACGGTAAATTTAGCATTGGTGGACAAGTTCACTATGTCACCTCGCTATCTTAATATACATATTGCTATACACTATAGATAAGTGTACAGTATGCTAATATTTACAATATAGTGCAAATCACACACTTTTATCACGGACTTGGATAAAGCTATATCAGTGTGTTTTGATTTTGTGCTTTATATGAAGTCTTACCAACCTGTTCAAACAACGACAGCAATACCGCGAGTCCTCTGTTTACCCAGACATGCACGCATTTATCATAATATCTACTGCTGTAAAGTACACAACAAAGGACGATTACTGAACAAGATAGGAGCTGTTCATTGTTAGACTGACTTGCATAACACTGTAAGCGATATGCTGCGTCGTTTTGCTTCAATATTAGTCCGCCTTAGAGAGAACAATTACACGGGGACAGAGCCATTGTCTTTCAGTCACTGATTTCTTCTTGGCTATTATATAGAGTAATTTGAACGTAAGCATCTAGTTTGTTCAAATGAAATAACCTTGACAAATATGCAAGGTCATGGGTGTCAACAATCCGTCGTTAGGGGGAGGGGAGTGGCGGGGGATGTTCCAGGGGTGTAGAGAGCGAAAGTGGTCGTAACCCCTTGTGTGTCAAGGATAGTTTGATATGTGTCTTATGGAAATCTTCATGCAGCAACTATAAATCTTCCGTTTTAATTTTTGGGGTGTTCGTGCCAAGACGCACCCCATTCAAACGGGAGTTAGTAACAAAGCAGAGAAAAGGTACGTTTGTGACATAAATCTAACGGTTAAATTAAACCTATACAAAATAGTAGCTTTGCCGTCCAAATTTGGTTACGAACACTGATGGCACCTTGTCTAATATGGGCATTAAGTACTAAAACTTTCAACGAATCTTAGGAAAATAACAAGATGTGGTGTGTTGGAAAGTCCTCGGTGTTAAAACTAATGATGCCGAGATAAGCAAATGGATAGGATTTTTCTTAAAATATCCCCCCACCGTTTATGAAAGTACCATGTACCATAATATCAATCGGATTTTATTTGTGAGGTTGTTAAATTCTTTTCCAACAGTAACGTAGGTCAGAAAGGATTCATCCCCGATATCGTTACAATACTTACCCAGTATAGTCTTACGGATCCGTACCTCAGAGTTTGTGATTTTCATTCCAAACAGGAAAGGAAGAGGATTGTGAACGTGTCTGTCGTGAAAACATGTTCCTTTAGAAGAGACTCGGCACGTAACAGAAGATTTAGGCATATACATAACACGAAATGACACGACGTCATCATGAAATGAGTGACGTCATATTGCACGTATTTACATCATGTGAACATACATCGGAAATAGATCAGACTTAATGTTTGAACTGATGAAGCGTTTTAGAACTGATGCTTCTTGGCCTTAGAGAGCATTGACAATGAACATTTTCTCATGATTTACATAACCCTGATGAATTTCACCCCCTCCCGCCCCCAGTATTGTAATAGTGGAAAATAAAGATTGATAAAGAATTATCACGAGTTTTAGCTGGGTCGTTATACAGCAAGTCCAAGTTTAATCATGAGGAAAACCCAAATTCAAAATCGTTGAAACGGCACCCCCCCCCCCCCCCCCCCCCCAAAAAAAAAAAAAAAAAACAAAAAAAAACTAGAAACCCAACAAAACCAAAAATAAAATGGAAGATTTACACGGAGACATTTGGGGCATCCCAAATACAAGACGAATACCTACATGTAAGACCAGGTATTCCAGAGGTAAGCGTCTTCCGTTTCGTCAACTACATCTGTTGTACAGGTGTTGGCCAGTTACCTATTACATAATGTCACGCTCCCAAAGTTAACACTTATGCAAGGACTTTTAGACGTATTAACGAGCCGCTCAAGTTGAGTACAGCTTTACCACAAGGAAATAAGAGTTACTTCTCTTGGCAGAGAAAGGCTTTATGTTTCAACTTTAATTACAACTTTAAGCCTTAGGCTCATCAGTACATATTACATATACACGTTACAATGTACAGAACGAAAACTGTTGTTATAGACTCTATATAGAATTAGGGATTTCGCAATTCTGATAAATTTACCTAAAATAAAATGTTCTTTAAAATTGTGGTGGAATTGTCTACATATAAGTAAAAATGGAAGGAATTCATCTTCAACTTCAGTCGTAACAGAGTTACGCTTTTTACAATATCTTTGTGACTTTTAAATATTCAGTCTATATCTTCCTGTCTCTATGGCAAGAGAATGACATGACGTACTGATTCTAGTAAAACATATACGGTATTTCATTGTTATATATTTAATAACGTTAATCTGGAAACAAAAAGCTTGATCCACGAAATATAAATAAAGCATTTCGGTAGATTTTCCAATGAAGTCATATTTAATTGCCTTGCTTGATCAATTATTCTTTTATTAATCTCCAACAAATTTGGTCGAGTGACACTGTTAGGATTTATCCATATATCACTAGAAGTGACCCAATTGAAAGCTTTTCTGTTACACAGAAAATGA
The DNA here is from genome assembly GCF_031769215.1 of Ylistrum balloti. Lineage (NCBI taxonomy): Eukaryota > Metazoa > Mollusca > Bivalvia > Pectinida > Pectinidae > Ylistrum > Ylistrum balloti. Next base: position 401,495 of record NW_026781950.1, on the reverse strand, counting down.
TATAATTTGGATACAATACAGTTATCATAAAGTCTAATTTTAAACCAGTACTTTATCTTTCTATTTTTTTCTCAAAAATTCGAAAGGAAACCGTCCCATTTCAGAAGAAACCATACTTGTTACACGCTGACTTCTTCATGCTTGTTACAGTTTTTTTTTTAAATTTTTTAACAAAAATCCAAATGCACATTTTCTCAGTGACATCAAGCCCTTTACACGAACCCCATACTTCGCTTCCATAATCATTATTTCTTTGAAAGAATACTACCCACATAAGTATCAAACAAATGTAACACGGTTTTCATATTAAGGTTTAAACAAGAGCACTTGGAAAGTAAAGTAAACAAAGCTTTACGTCCATGGACAGCCAGTTGCCCTGGATACGACTGAATTTGTTATTATATTTTAGTAAAAATTCCTAAATATGAAAACTGATTAACACAAGAAACCATACCACCCTTACAATACCATTTCTCATTACGAGGTAATCTTGTACCTTATGTGTAACAGCAGGTTAGATCTGACCCTGTCGAGTGGAAAAGTCTCGAGAATCGGATTATCCTGTTGATCAAGCCTAGTTGTCGGTATATACATAATAACGTTAGCAATGACCAGTGGTCAATACAGGTGCTGACCAGGTGGACTTGATCGCTCCACGATTTTAGACCTATATATTCGTGTAATTGTTGTACTGTATATTTTGGGGTATTATGATATGAAAACAAAACTCATGTTGTGTAAATACTAACCAATTCAGATTTAAATACCAGGCCCCACTTGTATAAAAACATCTTAACTTGAGATTTCCTCAAGTCGAGATTTTCCTAAGCTGATATCTCCTCAAAAACGGCTTGTATAAAATTTTCTCAAGGAAAAGGAGGAAGGCATCGGCTAGGATGTCCTGAAATTCCTTGCGGAATTTTCATACAAGATATTTTCAAGGAGATATTAGCTGAGGAAAATCTGGGCTTGAGGAAATCTGAAATTGAGATATTTTATACAAGTGGGGCCAGATCTTAAAAGTATCGAACACGTGTTGCATTGGGTCCATCGTTTGTTGAATAAATATACTAAACGCAGACGTAAGGACCAAGTCACGTGGCAATTCTTATTATAATAAAAACATTTTTAAACATTCATTTCCGTGGTAATGTATTTTCGTTTATCCCTTGGACACTCTTAACACATGAGTTTACACGAAAAAAATTTTGCTTGTTTGTGTTTATAGCCCTGTGAATGGTCAATGTCATTTGAGGTTGTTCGGACAATTGTCGTCAAAAGATTAGCGTATGAAAACGAGGCAGCTGGGAAGCAAGTTGCATGTGGGGATAATTAGCGTTGTCATGGTAACGCACAAAACCGTGTTTCGTCTTATTAAAATATTATTGAATACCTCAGTGAGGTTGGTCTAAACGGCAGGTATCTTTGGAAATGGAATATCTAATGCATTACGCCGAAAACCGGTTTTATCGCTTTAAAGGCCTTGCATGATGATCATAAAATTTAAATGTCCAGCAAATGTTTCTGTCGATTTGCCAGCCGGGTCCTTCAAAGTGGAACGACACTCTTTCTAATCAGAGTAATAATATCGATGGGATGAAGACTTGTCTGTAAGGATTGGCAGTTGGACATTATCAATTATTCAAAATGTTTACGGCTAAAACAAAAACACAGATAACATCGAGAACCTCTTTTGATTAATTGTTTGTCGTGATAAATTGTGCAAAGCTAACAATGCTTAATCATTCGAACTGTGACGTGACAACACGCCCACACAACTAGACAATATATGCACATATTCTTTTTACTCAAAATATGTCTGCATTTTAAAACGAATGCTGATAGTTCTATTTTGCGTATCGTATGAACTCAACTCTTTCAAAGTTTAAAGTTAAAAATATCGATTTGGGTAGAATTTAACGAATGGCACGTGACCAATGGAGGGATATAAAAAATATAACGACTGATGCACCCATCAGAGTTGTTGACAGCTGCACAGTTTAAACTGAAAGATACTTATCTAGACACTGACTTCTGTAAGATCATCCATGCATTGAACGAAACAAAATCAATCTACATTTAAATTTTCAACGCGTGTTTTGTTAATTACAATGGTTTAAACAATGCGTCAGTCGAATTCGGTGCTAAATTTCTCTAACATTAGAACCTAGTCGATAGGTGAAATAATCGTATGAAAAATAATCTGCCAGACTTTGATATTTTTCATGATATTGATAATAACATTCGAATTTTATTACAGTTGCACACAGATTCGTTCAAGATGTCTGCTTGTTTAATGTTCTCCCGACTGCACGGGTCATGAACACCGACTGAATAATGTATTCAACCGAGCTTCATCGGGATACACACTGTAGCTAGCTTTGTAATAGATTAAAAACAAATATAGCGGATTGGCCAATTTGCTAAACAGGCAAATATCTTTCTTTTCTTCGATATTTGAATAAAATCAATCAATCAATCAATCAATCAATCAGAACTAGCTTTTTTACACAGTCTGGCTGGCCTTAATACATACATTGTATACATATATAAATTTACATGTAATATACAGTCGAAACTCGTTATCTCGAAATTCAAGGGACCGTGGAAAATATTTCGACTTATCCGAATTTCGAATTAAACGAAATGTATAAATAAGGTTAACGATATTAGTTTCTTGACGTTGATTTCTGTTGAACGAGGTAGGGCTACGATAGCACGCAGATAGAGTAGTTTAATCTGTTCGAATGGCAGTAAATAAACAAGTCAATTTATTTTTACTTTCTTCTTTTATTGTCTATTCATCCAAACAACAAAACATTTGTACTCAATCAAGTACATTTGTACTCACGTCGTTCCGTCCAGCACACGTGTTCTTACTGACTAAGCACATATACATCACATATTTTACGGAATGACAATAAAACGAAATTAAAATTTGCTTTTGATAAGCTACAAGAAATGTTGTATGAAGCTAAAGATCATGTCAATATGACTTTATTATGAAAAAATAAACATGAAAAACGTGATGCGATAAAGTTTTATCTTTTACAGTAAACCTTGTACAAGCACTACACTTAACAAACCACGCACAGATATAGACTCTGTCAACGAAAAATACTTTAGCACTTCATCGTCCAAACACTATACCAGACAAAGTGCCTAATCATAGTCCCTTAGTAAACAACCTTAAAAGTCTCTCACTGACTTTTGAGGATCAGGGCCCGTTATTCATGAAACTGTTCTCATGCTCAAGCATGAGTTTTGTGCGCAAGCCTTATGCCTTGTTTAAGTTCAAAACTATTAAATAAGAATGATTTTGCCAAAGATTTAAAAAAAAATTGAATGGACTTCAAGTCAAAGTTATATTCAATGTTTATATTTGACATTTGTATTATTTTATTTGATATAAGTGAATTACAAAAAGTTTGCTTGAGCACAAAATTTATGCTTGAGCATGAGAATGGTTTCATAAATACGGGCCCTGATTTCTTCAAGAAGTTCGTACTGGTTTCAGGGTTTCGCTTTTATCGTTCCTGAAGATGCTCTCAACCAAGTTTTTTTTAAAGTGTTTTGTGTAAACATACTGCTTTTTAACGTACATGTTAGTCATTGCTACAGGATGGCGACTCTAATTAAAAAGCCAACCTTTAATGGGATAATTTTAAACTGGTAATTAATCACCAGAGACTCAGTGTTGTGTGAACGATGGACCAATAGACCGTAATTAGCCATGTGTTACGCACAGATGACTTTCTACTCTGTGTAGAAGACGTGCCGATGATTTGACAAAAATTTAATTTCGAGATAACGAATGACTTTTACCCGCTTTACAATTGAAGGGACTGAAAAATCGCTGTTTCAATATGTTTTCATGTTCAGTCTTGTTTTTGAGCAAAGTAGTTACGCGCTTTAAAAAATCTGTCTTGTGGCAAATAATTGTACTGAAAAAAACCTTACCACATTTTGTTACTTTCAAAATACGTCTTTTTACTCAGGGCCAGAAAGGTGAATTTGGGATCATTGTAATTTGATACCACGGCCATATCGATCTTGATAATTTGCAAATATCTTGGGTCGATATACAATAATATATACATAAAGAACGATTTACTGGCGTTATTAGTATTCATAATTTGGAAACATAATTTCAAAAGATTTAACATAACATAGATGGTATCAAATTCACCATGAATGCACGGTTTGTAAATATTCTTATTAAAAATTACACGGTGTGCAAAATTATTATAGTCTGTTTCAGAAAACTATTCATCGCATTCCATTCACGGAGGTGTGTAAAAGTTGAGGCAGAAGAATAATAAAAATATGTTAACAAGCAAGGTAAATTAAGCTTTAAAAACACAGACAACCTATTTACTAATAATAGATATCATATTGCTTATTCAGATGAAACAAAGTCAAAGGTTTTTAATCGACGGCGTGGGTTGAGATATATTTTTATGATAAGTACTTAAATTACAACATGTTAATGACAATTGGAGGATTCCTGTAATAAAAACGGGATGATAGTCCGAAAGTTTGTTTGTTTGTTTGTTTGTTTTTGTTTGCTTGCTTGTTTATTTATTTTTTTTTAATTTGTATGTGTGTGTATTTTTTCATTGTTTCGTGAACTAGCTCAAATACTAGGTTAATTGCAGAGAGATGTTAAAAATAGTTAATAAGGGACAAGCAGGGTTAGTAAAACTAAGAATATGAGTTGTGCTTTTAGCTTTTATCAGAATTAGGGGACGGGAAGGTAACGGAATTAAGTGACGTCATATGAGTTATATTGATACTCACAATAGGCTATTCTTCTGAAAAGCTGGTGTTAATCCAAGCTTACAACCATCTACTTCATCACATCGGATTCCGTCACCTGATCTGAGATATTCCGACATATTTCTGTCCCGTATAGTAGGACTCCCAAGTTCTAAAGAGTAAATATTTTACCTAACAGGTGCATTATGCTCGATCAATGTCGGTTATGGAATTTTCAAAGGAGCGTCGTCTGTAAAGCAACATTGTTCTTGTCAATTTAAACCACCAAACCAAATAACAAACAGCATGTCATGGTATATACGTAGGAAGTATCACAATCCTTACAAAGTTAACGTAGAAATAAGGGTAATCAATTTGGAATGGTACTTAAGAGCTACATAGGAACTATTTCTATATGCTTGAATTCGGTTAGTTCTCTAAAATGAATGAATGAATGAATGAACAAATAAAGGAATGAACGAAAAATAATAAATCACATCAAAATAATTTAATGAAGTATTTATAAAACGAATATGAACGAATGAATCGAATGGACGCACCAAACGAAATGAATGAATTAATTAATGAATTAACACTACTACTTTCACCTCACACGCATCAGATCTTATATTACAAAATGAGTATATAAAAACACAAGGAAGGCAAAATAACAAGAATGAAGAGACGAAGAAAATTCGGAGGTAAGGAAAAATAAGTATCTCAGGATCATATAAGGTACCCCATTGCGATATTTTCCATCAGACTTGTAGGTCACAGTCAGGATATTGTTTTGTCGACTATAAACATTTCTATGATAGAAAACCCGGAGGGAGGGAGGGAAGTAGGAAGGAAGGGCGGGATGGAGGGAGAGAGGGATGGATGGGGAGAGGGAGGAAGGGATGAATGGATGGATGGGTGGATGGAGGGATGGATGGATGGAGGGAGGGAGGGAGGGAGGGAAGGAGAGATGGTTTGATGGATGGATGGAGGGAGGGAGGGGGGAGGGAGGACGTTAGGGATGGATGAATGGATGATGGATGGATGGATGATGGAGGGAGGGAGGGAGGAGGGATGGATGGATGGATGGATGGAGGAAGGGAGAGAGAGAGGACGGAAGATTTTGATGGATGGCTGGAGGTAGGACGGGATGGATGGATGGATGGAGGACGGGATGAATTAAGGGAGGGAGGGATGGATGGATGGATGGACGAGGAAGGAAGGAAGGAAGGAAGGGATGGATGGATGGATGGATGGGTGGAGGGAAGGATGGATGAGGGATGAGGAAGGGATGGATGAAGCCAAATGATTTACTTTTGCGTTTGTTCACTGAGCCATGACGTCATCGAGTATCTTCTTTATCATATCTGTGATCTAATCTTAGTGAGGACTTCGCACTGACTGGCCTGACCTGATAAATTAAAGCGATGGCATTGATTTTAAGATCTTTTTCGGGCTGAAAATGGCATACAAATTACATGTAGGTTGGTACTTCAATTGTAAAAAGCTTAAACATGCATTTTTGTTTGATGAATATCAAAAGTTAACAAAAAGTTTTTGTCAAATTAATTTGAAAATTCTTACGCTTTCAAGTGTTTATTTTGAAAAGATGGTTTATAATCAGCAAGGCTAGTTCACTGGATTTTTTGCGGTACAAAGATATATAAACCGCTACATATATATTCCTATGTATTATGTATCTTGAATATGATAATCCACGGACTTGAAAAAGATTAAATCTAGAAGGTAGGTCTACTTATCGAAATAGAAAATATACCTTTAATGATGTCGTTCTTACTCGTTATTCGAACGATAATGTATCGTTATATTCAATATACAGTCGAACTTCAGAATCTCGAATTCATATAAATCGAAAACCCCATTTAATTCGAAATATTCCGTCGACCCAGGTCAAATTTCACACTAAGCCGTGTGAATACGAACTCTATTAAATCGAATACTCGGATAACTCGAGGTTTTCCCACTTTCCCGCCGACTTCGAGATAATCAGGCTCGACTGTATTGTTATTTCAATAAGCAGTAAGCTAATTTTTTTTGTTTGAAATTTAAACATTCTTCTTCATTAGTTCCAAACATTTTACTTCTTTTCTCTCTTCTGATTGGGTCCGATTCACCATGTCGACTTTTCGCCTAGCTCAGCGTCCGTTGTTTTAGAAGTCTAAACCTTTTCGGTAATAGCGAGCTTACAAATTATGAAAACTCCTAGATCTTTTCCTGTGTTCTAAACTTTCTGTGTTCTAAGAGTTCCGATTGATGGTTTTAGCCTGATGCACAAATGTGATAGCACGTGTTTTTCCCGTTTAGATTATACCTTGACTATACTATCTCCTCCTATTCTTTTCACTTATTTTTCCTTCATACATTTCACATCCCTTCTTTCTACTTACTGTTTTGTTATTTTTCACAAATTTACAAAGTATTCTATTCATTCATTTTCCCATTTGATGCCGTCCTAAACTTCATGTGTTACAAACGGAGACAGATTTATATAAATTGTAAAACTTGTTTCTGATTCCGATTCAAATGTGATTCATACTGCTGTGTTATATGTACATGTATGCATTTATGAATAAAACAACGTTTTTATGTCGAACATTTCTTAGATATCAACAAAGAAGTTTGGCTCTAAGTGACCCCTGCAAATGATGGGCCTTTAAACACAAATTCTTATGTCATTTTCTGATAAAGTCGCCAAGGTTCATGCTTGTTCATAAAACAAGCTCAAAATTCCCATATAATGGACGCTTATATAAACAGCAGTACACCAAGAACAAAGTAAAGTAACATGTCATTTACATTTCACACAGGATCAATATAAATATTAGACCACGTGTTTTTATTCAAGCAAATTTCAAGCATTTTGTTTAAACAATATGCTTTTTTTCTCCATGTTTCTAATCTTCGCTGTTTCATCTAAAGCTTGCTGATAGAGTGAAAATGGTGAATGTATCGCGAAAGTCGTAAAATCTATTGATAGTATTCTTCATCAGTATTTATTTCATTTTCAGAGTATCTTTTTTCCGCGGTTTTATTTTTTCCTCGGAAACCGAGAAAAAAAATCTTCGAAAATTGTCATTACAGTAGCAGAATAATTGTAAATTTGAGGATTTTTGGAGTAATTTTTACATGAAAACATTGTAAATGATGAAAATATGTTTACAATTGAGGTGATTTGCATCTCTTTATGGGTTTTACAAAATGACGTAAACTTCACGGCCCAATCATTTTCGCTGTCGTCCGCAAGTCTTCGGCGCTTGTCATTCGACGTATACTCACTGACAATAAATAAATAAATATTATTATCTGATGTCAATATTGAGATGCCTATTCCAGATAATTAAAAGTGCAAAACTACGGAAGCCAGTTAGTGCCACTTTTTTCATGAGTTAAATTTGTTTAAAGTCGTAATTACGACATAGCTATCTCGTAATTACGACATACTGTCTCGTAATTACGACTTAGTTATCTCGTATTTACGACTTAACTATCTCATAATTACGACTTTGTTATCTAGTTATTACAACTTAGTCATCTTGTGATATTACGACAAAGACCGAACTGTTTTGCGGCAATGTTTACTTCCGTCGACTCACACACGTGTTTTTGACAGATGGCATCGGGAGGTTCCCCAGTCCTGAAGGAAAAAGAAAAAGTATACAGGTTTGCATAAACTTACCATTTACTTCCTTCAGGACTGGGGAACCTCCCGATGCCATCTTCAATCCAACTGTTTCTTTCGAGTAGGAACCGTCAGAGAAAAAACTGTATTTCAAAGTGCTGTCATTCATCTCTAAATGATAACTTTAAGATAATTGCACGCACACACACACACACACACACAGACACACACATACACACACCCTCACACCCACCCTCGCACTCACCCCTCCCCCCCCCCCCCCCCACCCCCCCACACACACAGAGTGGTTTATCCACTTGAGTTCTAAAAGTTATACATTCGAATAAATTAATGTAATAGATATAGAATAAATGAAAAAAGAAATAAGTAAATGAAAATAAATAGATAAACAGATATCTTCAGTACGTTGTATGTAGACTTCGCCTTCTAATATTCTTACCCTTGACAAAACCCTGTGCCGCGGTGAAGCGCAGGGGCTATATAATAGGTTTCACGCACCATACCGTGTATATGTTTAGACAACTGGACTTACAGCGAACACTCACGAACTTTGATTACCCACAGTGATCGGACAAAACCGTCATAACTCGATTGATATACCTCATAATGTTCAAGTGACAGTGCTTACGTGTGAATTTGAAAAAAAAAAACCCAACAAAAAACAAAAACAAAAAAAAGACATATTGTACTATCAGATTGTGTGCTGCAAAGTTTAAAGAGAGGTGGCTCAGTTAACGTTATTTTATAAAAACAAGTGTTTTATTCCTATCTGATTTCCGTTTCTGTGCTGTGACCGAATTGTCCACTGAAACCGATTTCACCGGATCCAGGAAAAATCAAGATGGCCGCTATCTTTGGTGTCTGGGATTGGGTAGTATTTGCTTCCGTGCTCGTCATTTCGGTAGTCATTGGAGCTTATCACGCCTTTGTAGGAGGAAAGAAAACTTCAGGAGAACTGCTAATGGGAAGTCGGAACATTGGTTTTGTTCCCGCAGCGATTTCAATTATCGTTTCTTTTCAGTCCGCCATCTTGTTTCTAGGCGTACCGGCGGAGATGTACACACAGGGGACAATGTACTATATCAGCACTATCGGCTATGTGGGTGGAGGATTGATGACGTCATTAATATTTGTTCCATTGTTTTATCCCCTTAAACTTACTAGTGTTTATGAGGTAAGACATTTGCTCCGATAACTCTGGTATATTACTATGGAAACTTTAACTGATACCATATTTCACGAAATCAAATGTCACCAAACAAACTATGTGTTCTCATTAAATTTTCTGATATCTTTAATCTGATATTTGACTAAACTCTATTAATTGAAAACATCAACGCCACAACTGTATACCGTATATAAGAAAGAAAATTTTTCACTACTGATATTTTTTTCTAGCAGCCAGAAAAAAAATCATAACGGATTTAAGTTGTATAAAGTTAATGTCGTCTTAGATTTAACTTTAAAGATATTTATCTATTCTGTTGGATGTGGTCTACCAAAACACAAAAAAATAATTTACCAACATGCAACATACTCGTCATCCAAAATCTAGTCCATTAAAACTAGGGCAAAACATAAAGTTATTTTCAACGCTATTAAACTGATAGGATTTACGTCTTTGATCTCAATATTGTGAGATTTACCAAAACGTTAACGAAGGCCAAGTGGTCTTTTTCACACTATGAATTTTGAAGACCCCGACCCCCTAAGACTTTCGATCATAAATTCTTTATTTCAACATTTCTTTACAAGAATTTGAAAACGTTTTGTTTTTTTCCGGAAGATATTTTATACTTTTAACAAGCAACTATTCTTATATTTTATTTTGGCCATTTTAGAAATGAGTTAAGACTCAATTTAATCTTAATTAGCCAGACTACATTTTTCCTCGTTAGCAGTGTTTATTAAAAGCACACGTTGTCTGTCCTCGATACGACCTCGATTGCACGCGCACTTATGATCGACAATACGCACAAAAACTACACGGTGAGTGACATTTTCTTTTAGCATCTCATGTACATTTCCCGTGTTTCAAATCCGTTTGTATAAAGTAGTAAGTAATGATATAGAAGACTAGCTTATTGAAATTTACATTGTTCTCCTTCGTAACATTAATCAGTGGTCATGGCCATGCGATATCACGGACACATTGTCTTATCATTCAATAGTCAAACCTATTTCCCCGAGGTGTTGGGACCAACTCGTTGAATTGTGACCTCAGCACCCACGGGAGGCAGGTTTGATATTAAAGGCACGAAACAAATATTTAGTTACCATAATCATCAAAGATATGTAAAATATATAAGGCGTTCTTATTGATCAATAATATACCTGTATGCATGGGCGTGTGTAAGAATACTCGAGAATAAGAAAAGTAGTCGTTTGTTTATATAGGCTCAATACATGTACTGCTACAACTTTTCTCTGCTGGACTGTGCTCGTTGAAAGAAATTTCAGGGCCGCCATCTTGGTAAAAGAAATGACTTAACGACGTGGATTGGTCAATTTCTGATAAGCCTCGCTTTGATATTAAAAAAAATTCTCTACGCAAAGTTCTCATTGTAAGGAACAACAACTCTGGGTAATTTGCAAAACCACATCACAGACCTTGAGCATTCTCTCTGTTGGCGTCATGTATGTGGACAAGAAAAATCTGGTTGAACGAAACTAAATAACTTATGGTAAACATGTTATACCAACAGAATGCCTGGCCGATGTCTGTCATGTGGTTTTGTCATGAAATCCCTTCTTGACCTTCTTCTCTAGTTGATGTTGATATAGAGTGTCGCTATAGTTTGTTCCCGAAACTAGGTTATCTCCCTTATCGCGGAAGTCTTCAAATAGATAAGGGCACTTCCGGGGGCTATTGAAGCTTTTTAAACACTCTCCTGAGTTGATCGAACTATCGTATAAAGCGTTGACAAAGCTACAGAAATCGGAAGTAAATAACACGTCCTCTCGCGTCTGAGGGAAAGGGTAAACAAAAATGAAAGTAAATCAAAATGACAGAATTGATCGCATCGACTTGTCATTGTGTTTTCGAAGTGAAACCTAGCGGAGAGTGGAAAACACCATGGAAGGCAACCTTACATCGACAACCATAATAAGAAAGACGCTGCATCATAATCATTTTTGAACGCGTTTTTTTGCAAATTTCTCAGAAAACTGTAGAAAATGCATTTGTAATTCAAATAGAGTCAGGTAACAATAGTTATCTACGCTGGCTCCTTAAAGATAAGTAAATTTTCGCATAAAATTATCTACATTGTACCTAAATTTATGTGATTCTAATATGTAGTTTGTAAGAATTTTAAACAGGAACATTTTCGTTTTTCCAGTTTTACCAATACCCATTTAATGAACAGTGCCGTACATAGCAGATCGTGAATCGGTGAACGGTCAAGATTTTGGCGCCTCCGTCTTATCCAACTTTATGTTTCACATTTTGATTCGCCTGTAGAAAACACGGTGATCACTTCAGATTAATTGTTTAAAGCTATAATCGTGCAATGTTGTTACAAAGGTACATGCTTTTCGTTTTGTCGTCACTGTCCAGTCAGGATATGAAGATACGTTAATTTTCGGTACAACAACCATATTCGTGTCTTTAGATCGTTAAACACTTAATAAAGAAGCCTGTTTCAGGATTACTACATTCGCTGACCAGTTTAGGCTCTTATGTTCCCTATTACATTTTCTGGACATTTGTAACATCCTGTGTCAGAAGCAATCGACTGAGTTTTTATTAGTCCAATATTTCACAACTGACACAGATCGTATTGAGTCGTCATGATTGTGCCATTTGCCAAAACACTTAACACTGCAATGTCCTTTGGCAAGACACTTGATGCCACAAAGTCCTTTAGCAAGACAAAAACCACACTGTGTCCTTTGTCAAGAAACAGCCGCACTCTTTCTTTTGGCAATACACCTAACGCCACTGTGTCCTTTTGAAAGACACGTAACTATTTTCCTCTTGCAAGTCATTTGACCCCAATTAGTACTTTAGTAAGACACTAACCCCCACTTTGTCCTTTGGGAAAACACAACAATATTGTACCCTTTGCCTTTGCCTAGACACAAACACACTGCACCCTTTGGAAAGATATTCAACCTTACTGTGTCCGTTTGCAAGACACAACAACACTGTCCCCCTTGGAAAGTTGTTCAACCCAACTGTGCTCTTTTGCAAGACACAACCATATTTTGTTCTCAGGAAAGATATTCAATCTGGATGTGCTCTTTGACGAGATTCAACAACACCGTGTCCTTTGAAAGACATTTAACCTCACTGTGACCTTTGACAAGTTAAATTGGCATCCGGCATGTTGTTCAGTAGGGTAGCCACCAGATACTTTAATGAGACCCTCGGAATGATCCTGACGGATGCACAACATACATTAAAATGTTGCGTTACTTAATTAATGATTTTGATTTGTTTATTTTTGTAGTATTTGGAACTAAGATATAAGTCTAAGTCTGTCAGGCTTGTGGCCAGTACAATAAGCATAATTTCAACCGTAAGTATGTGTTTTATCAATCCAATAATATTCATTGCATGTAAAGTGTGTACATATCTTTGGACAATTTTGACATACCATGTGTTCGGAGAGAAGCTTTTTGACCCGGAAGCATTTGCCACAATATTTACTAAATTGGAAAAGCTATAAAAAGGTGGTCAAGTATTTTTACTTGAGCTGTGAGTGTTAATTCATATTTCAGTTGATGTTTAGTGGTTTCATATCGTATGCCCCAGCTACTGCGTTGGAACAAGGTAAGAAATATCTTTACGAAGAGAGGGATGTAAAATTGTAAACAAGGTACGAGCAACCTGAGAAATTATTTTTGAACATGAAATACGAAATACGATAAAAGGATATTTAGGATTATTATTTTTCCTATAAATTTTCGTACCCGAAAATTGTAGTGAACTTAAATTAAAGGGACTCAGTGGTTAGATTTTCATTACATAGCAGATAAAAAGTATTATAACATTTAAATATATGCAACTGAAAAAAAAAAAAATAAAAATAAAAAAAAAAAAAATATATATATATATATAAAAAACTGCAAAAAAAAAAAAAAAAAACTGCAAAAAAAAAATAAAAAAAACTGCAAAAAAAAAAAAAAAAAAAGGAAAGAAAATAAGTTAAACAACTCCTTACCGATACAGCTCAGTAATGAAATTGGACCTTAGTATTATAGACGTTTTTAGAATAGTAGAATACGTGTCATGGTAATGGACGATATTGATTATATAGGTTTAAACAACTCGGACAAGCTGTTTAATTAAAAAATAACAACAATGGGAAATAAATAAAATGCCTTTTCTTTTTCTTTTTAAGTGAGCGGTTTCCCGGTATGGGGATCTATCATTTTAATTGGCGTTATATGTGCACTTTACACACTACTGGTAAGTACAGTGTACATTTAAATCAACAAACAGAGATAATATCATCGTGGCCATCCAATATTTTCCCTTTCATCAGTCAACGTTGGAGATACATTTTTAAGTTTTCATAATTTACCCTTAATCCACAAAAGAAACTTGTAATCCATGGTATTCAACTTTAACTTAGTTTCAAAATCTTTGAAAAGTTGAAATCGATAATATTCAAACATCAGTCAAATTTTTAAATTCACGGATACATTTATTTATATATTTATTTATTGATTCTTTGCCAGATCAACAAACAGTTTAATGGTTTTGTAGAATAAATTTTGTGACAATGTCATCCGTTGTAATTTATCTATATTTAAAGGGGGGACTCAAAGCCGTTGTTTGGGTCGATACGTTCCAAGCTATGATAATGATGGCAGGTCTGTTCGCAATCACGATCAAGGTATGTCACCAATATTTTAGCAATATTAAGAAAGCATTGAAAATTACCAATCGCCAGAAAGAACACGATTCTTGAAAAATGTGAGTATATACTTCTTGTTAAGTTGTATAGCGCCTTCCTTGTTGACCATTTTTTTGCATACACTAACTCAAAACACGTTCATACACAAGAAAGTCCGGATTAAGGTATTATTATGAATAGATAAAAAGTCAAAGCCTTTAAAGCGTACATATCGAAATACTGTGTTTCTGATAGAGTTACCTCCCTTATACAAACGTTGCTGTGATGCGACCGTTATTGCCCAACCCCTACATCCTTCCTTTAAAAAAAACCAACAAATAAAATGAATAACGTCTAAATTCGACATTCAGTCAAAAAGTGTAATATTAAGAATATTTTACGCAACATTCAAAGTAGTGAAATTTCGGATCAATATATTTCTTTCATTTGTATAAAGATAACACTGTAAAAAGACGTTTTCACAATGCTTACAACATTTTTATTATTGCTAACATATCGTTTATTTGTGTTGAAGGTTTTTGATAATATCAAAAACTCTCTAAAAATCTAATTCGATACCCGCGCGGCCATTTCATGCTGTGATGTCAACGAAATAAATTTGAACCGAAGGGAATCCCTAGTTGTTTGGCTAAACATTTTTTTGTGCAAGTCTTAACTGAGAAGTTGAGGAGAGAAATCCCGTGACACATTTATTATTCCATTGTACTACTTAGTTACAGGGAACAGATTTTTAAAGACAGTGTGTTGCTGAATTTATTAAATAATCCTGACGGTTATGGGGTATAAAGTAACAATAAACCGTACCCTCATGAACACTCAGTGTCGGTTTGCGTTTTTCGGGGAGGGGGATTGGGGTTATGCGCTTGGGCAAGAGACTTTACACAAATTGCATTGAATAGCACGTGACGGATCTCACGTATCATGTAAAGGTTAGATTCCCCGTATTACAAGCTTTTCATTTCTGTTCCGTTAAAATGAACCACAACAGTTCATTTTCAATATTTGTGTGTTATCAGGCCATATTGGAGGTAGGCAACCTATATGAAGTCTGGCAGATCAATCAGTACTGGGGGAGGATACAGTTCTGGAAGTAAGATAACGATATGTACTTATTATAAATTACTTAAATGTGAAGTATTGAAAAATTATGAAAGTCATATCTTTGTTAACCATGTTTGTTAACTCTTTTCAATACATTGTATTTTTCATGGACGATTTCAAATTTTTCTTAGTTTCTCGTTTAATTTTTTATATTCAAATATAAACATTCAAGCTGAGGAAGAAATATTCAACCAATATTATTTTGGTAATTCTTCTTCAGTTTTGATCCGGATCCATCTGTCCGCCACACGTTTTGGAACCTTACAATAGCATGGGGTGTAAGTTCAACTGGTTACCTTGGATGCAGTCAGCCCAGTGTACAACGATTCTGCGCAACGAGGACCATTCAGGAGGCGAGGAAGTACAGTTACAACTGCCGCTATATTATGGTGCAACCGTGTGACATTGAAAGATTTTGAAGAGTTTTCTTTTTCAAAAAGGGGTGTCGGAAAACCCAACTGATATCAAAGGAATACATTTTTTTCCAGTTAGGACGTTGAGAGTGAAAGTATATCAGAGAAATGTTTGATTTTCTTGATCTGGACATTATGGGTTAAGTTGGTCCAATTATTCTTAATTTTCCCAGTATTTCCCCGATGGGATCTTGATAGATAAATTTCTGAAGTAACTATATACATTTTGTTCCACCATTACAGTGGTGTGGATGATATTTTTCGGCTCTCTAAATTTATAAATAAACTTCGGGGTTGACTTGGAGATTCTATGCTTCTTTGTCTTCAGGGCGGTATGAGTGAACTTGGACGGTAATTCTGTGGCATTTTATTTTCCGTCAGGTCGATATGAATGAACTTGAAAATCTCGTAATTCTGTGATTTTTCTCTCTCTCAGGGAAGTATGAGAGTGAATTTAAGCGGTAATTCTGTGACTTTTTTCTCGCATGCGCCAGCCTGAGTCGATTTTTCACCTGTACTGTTACTATAGATTATATATAGAGAAAATCTTTAAACATGAATAAAGCATTTTTTCGTTCAAATGACAGTGAATAACTTTATAAGCTTTCTCTCCCCCATATCACCGGTTAGCGTGTATTTTTCCCGATAGGTTAGTTTCTAAATTTATCCAGGATTCCGACACTATTTTTTTAAAAAAA